>NC_046156.1:15812989-16115489 GCF_011064425.1 Rattus rattus
CACACACACACACACACTCTCTCTCTCTCTCTCTCTCTCTCTTTTTCTTTCCCCCTCTCTCTCTCGCTCTCTGAATGGACAAAACAAAAGGCAAAGTCCTATAACTTCATACACACAAATATACATGCATATATATACCGACATGTATGCATATACACACATATACATACACATACACATGCATACAGACCTACAGACAGACATATACATATGCACACACAGAACGGTTAGAGCAGAGCTCCAGCAAGTAGGCTCCAAGTATTCCACACATACACACATAAGTACACACAAGTGGTGGATGGAAGGAACCATGTTCCAACCCCCATTCACACAGACTGTACACATACACACATAGTTGATGGATGGGAGAGACAATGTTCCAGCCACACCATCTTTTATTCTTTCTTTCATTGCTTTTAAGCGTTTTAAGCAGTATACAATTACAATGTGACTACCGTTAGTTTTCTTCTAGTGCATGATTATGGAAAAACAGTGTGTTTTCCAATACCTGTCCAAGAAATAACATTACATACCGGAGGTAATGAAAACAAATTATTCTTAAAAATTCGTATACATGTATAACCAAGTGACTTGCTACAGATTAACAGAGTGTAAGCAAGCAGGGGAGTTTACTCAGCCGGTGTCTCTGACTGGCAGGCAGCAATTAGAACTTACAAGAAAGAAGTAATTATTTTATTATTTATCTGTTAAAGTAAGCTTGTAAGGATCCTAAAAGAATCACAAATCTAAACTTTTATATCAAATTAGTCATATCTACCTTAAATCCTGAAAAATGTTTATCTACTCATCAGCAATTCTCAATAAGTCATATCAGGAAGCTGAGGGGAAAATCGGGCATAAGAAATCAATTATCATCAGCCCAGCCTCGGCGAGAGTCACGTGAGCCAGCTCTGCCATGGTCTTGTTCCCCCACCTTAAAGGTTAACAAATAAGAGTGGCCTTTCTGAACTTCACATTGTCCCCAAAGACTTTCAACATCAGCTCCAGTGATAAAAACATCTCACCCTGGATTCACGAGCAACTTTATTTCCAAATGGTTTCTAAGGGTGGTCGTCATTGCTGACAGTCTACATGTCTAAGCTCTTCTCCAGGGAGGTGATAGAATCCTAATCTGCTCCAGCAGCAGGGCCCGAAAGAGATCAAGCGTTAATCCTGTGAGTGCCAGGACACTATCCAGCGAGGGACTGGAAGCCCTTAGAGCTCTCATATAACTCTTAGATTCAGAGGGATGTGAGTGCGACAAGCAGAGCAGACTCCATTACAGCATACAGTCCTCAGGACACAGAGTCCTGGGGGCCGTGCCACACCAAGGCCCACCCCTGTGTCTGTGGTAACCAGTGGACCGCATCCCATGAGTTCTAAAGTCATTTATTGTTCCGCCTGCATGGCCTTTGGCCGAACTCCTGGTGGTTTCCAAGGGCTCTCAGCTCAGCGATCCCTGCTTTTTGACAAGATTCACTTTAATTGCTGTCTCTACGCACATACATACATACATACATACATACATACATACATACATACATACATCCGCCCTCTGTGCACATAGACCTGGTCCTGGGACTCACCTTGAATGTCCTGGGCTTCCTTGCCCCAGTGTCTACAGTTCTTTGCTGGGTCTGTTAGTATCCTGTTTAAGTATATTCGGTGTCTGCCTCTGTAGCACCTGTCCAACGCTCCCTTCAATGACACTGCTTTGTAGTCTGTGTGGCCTCTGTAAACCCTTGATGGTCATTCTAAATACAGGGCTAAAGGTATATATAACGTTGGAAAATTATAGACACAAGTGTCCCCACCACTGCAGGGCAGTCTGACACCTTTTGCCATCACTGACCTCTTAAACTCCAGGGAGGCTCTTAAAGGCTTGGAGTTCCCTCCATAAAACTGCTAGAAGCCCTGCATAACACAGGCAGGCGAGGGGGCGAGACCTCATGTTAGAGATGAGCAGAAACCAAATGCTCACCCTTACTCCAGTGAATGGTTCATGGCAGGTGAGGTTTCTTAATCTAGCTCCTTACAGGACATGTCCCCAAGGCGAGGCAGGGACTGCTGCACGCTGGCTTGCCCAGGTCCCCTACTGGATGGCAGTGACCAATTCAGTAGCTTCTTCCACTTCTTTGGTTCTTCCATGACTCTTGCCCTTCCTCTACTTACATGTGCTTAGTCTCGGACAGACCCTAAACTCACCTGTGGGCCTGTTTTCTGGGGGGAAAAGGCAAAGCTACAGTTTAGAGACAGATATTTTAGAATCTATGTAGGGGGGTTGTATATATAATGGACTGTGTGTGTGTGTGTGTGTGTGTGTACATGTGAGCATGCATGGACCAAGGCATGCATTTAAAATTCAGAAGACAACTACCAGGGGTCTTTCTGGTCCTATCACCACGAGCGCTCCAAGGCATGAATGTAGATTGTAGGCTTGACAGCAAAGTCCCTTTCTTTGTGCACATAGTCATCTCTCTGGCCCGAAATCTCAACTTTGTATTTGTATGTATGCTAAATATAGTCATCTTTTCCTATAGACGTGCACTTTGAATGATGTGGATGAGGACTTTAAACTTCTACTCAGTTGTTTGATGTGGAAAATACTACCTTGGCTGCTATGAGCCGAATGCCAGAGAGAATGGACAGACAAGGTAGGATTGGTGCCTTTGTCTATCTGAAGGCCAAGTGGATGAAAACTATCTCCAAGTGATTTGAAGTCAGGGGCAATGGCGGGACACTTTGGGCTTTCCTCTGAAGTTTGGTAAGCTTGTGGTAACAGATCTTCCATAATTTGTGTTTCAGAGTGACAGAATTTCAGCAAAAGGATTCCATGTTGTTGGTTTAAACTTGACTGACTGGTAGAAGACATGGGGTAGAGAAGCAAAGAGGGGGGCTGAGGGAACTGGGCGGAGTTTGTTTTGCAAAACGAAATAAAAGTTTTACCTCTTCTCTCCACTGTGAAATACTTAGTGGCACCTGCATTACTCCCTGATGCGTTCGGTGTGCATGGACGCGAAGGAGCTTGTGAGGGATGCTGAGGTCGCTCCAGTGCTGCTGAGGAGAAACGGGGAGTTCACCTAGAGAGAGAACAGCAAGAGTCCTTACAGAAAACCAAAGCCTACTTAAACGTATCAATGTCAAGCTGGAAAGGTGGGGTTCAGGGGTGGAGTGGGTGGGTCAGTGTCCCTAACTGGACAAATATTTGTAAGTAAACAGATACTCCAACAGACAACCTGCTTTTCCTGGATCAGCATTTCTGGGGAACCAGATTAGGATCTCCCACCCTTGCTCAAGCACCTGGTGCAGCCGGGGGCAAGCCCAACATTCCTTTTAATTAGAAACACTTAAAAGTACACAGTTGGGTTTTTAGACAATACTTCCTCTTATATTGTAAACAAATGTGGTAAAGAAGGGTCAAGAGGTTAGAGGCCTATAATAAATCACCTCCAATAAGTTGAGAAGACTATGTGTATCTTGTGTCTATATATATAGGGGTAAAGATACTTCTAGAACCAACCCTTTCCAGAGGGAAAGCTGAAGATGGGATCTTTGAAGAGTCCTGTCTTCCTCTTGGTTCTCTACCTTCTGGAAGGGGTTCTGAGCAATTCCCTCATCCAGTTGAACAACAATGGCTATGAAGGCATCGTCATTGCCATAGACCACGATGTGCCGGAAGATGAAGCCCTCATCCAACAGATAAAGGTACATTCCAGTGGGAATTACCTATGCTTTGGCAAGTCCTAATTAGCTAATACCAATGAAATCCTCATCCGGCCATAACATTGTGATGAAGGGAACCTGATTCGTCTTGCTCTAGTTGTTGGGCTGGCAGGATATTTTTACGTCTGAATCTCAGATTCCTTATCTAGGAAAGGAAACCAATAACTCTTTACCCACTAGGGTGTTTATGAGAAACAAGTCAGTGAAATGCACATAGCTCCGAGTTAGATGTGCTGTTGGCACTTAACAAATGACGGGTGCATTTACTGACTGAAGGTTGCCACTGAAATCTACTTCGCCCCAAGAGAAAGGCAAACGCAGCGTATTCAGCAGATACCAGTAACTGCAGGGCAGGTAATATCTTTGCAGGATGTTAGCCCCGGCACATAGTAGACCCTGTTTTATTCTATTTATGACTAACTCGTGATGTTAAATAGGAACTTGAGGTTCCTAACGTAAGGCTCTAGCTTAGAGACCACCCTTCCAGTGGGCAGAGATTCTGCATCTTTCCAACCTGGGAGCAGAGGGGTCAGCTCAGGGCTGCAGCAGGTGAGGGTGGGAGGTGGGGGAGGGGTTTACCTTGTCTCCTCTTCTTGTCTGGGGACTGCTGGAAGAGTCATTCAGAAGGTCATCGTGTGGAGGGGTGAGAGGAGGTCTTCCAGAACAGTAAAGAGCTAAAACTAAGATAAGACGGAAACTCTTTCTAACAGACCACCTGGAGTCCCCAGTCTGTCAATAGCACATCCAGGGTCAGCACCGTGGAATGAGTGAGTGTCCTGCTCTGTAAAATGGGTTGATAAGTAGTTCTTGCACAGAGCATTGTGAGCAGCATATGAGAAATGTGCAGCAGCACCTGGACAGAGTCCCTGCTGCTGTCCCTGAGTCCCTTACCTTCTGCTTGCTTTTCTCTTGCACTTAAGCAACAGTTTTAATTTATTGTATTTTCAGTTCTTTATGTTTTATTCATTAGTCTTTTTCGCATATTAGCTTAATTTTGTTTATGCACTCCATTAGTAGGCAACATGTTATCTTCAGTTTCATTACCATTTTTAAAATTAGTTTCCTTCTTTGACAATTTCATAATGCAGATAATGCATTCTGATTCGTAGCACACACAAACGTGCACAGACATATACCCCTCCGTCTCTCCCATCTCCATCAGCATTTCTCAGGTCTCACAGCTTCTTTCATGGGTTCATGATTTTAGTCTTGTTTAGTGGCACACTTAGTGGCAATCAGTGTGACGAGTGGATGGGAATTATTCATGGAACCCCCGTGAGGTCACCAGTGGACACAAGTAAAGGCAACGACTGTTATTTGTCTCTGTGTGTATATCTCTGTGTCTCTTTGTGTCTGTCTGTCTGTCTGTCTGTCTGTCTGTCTGTCTGTCTCTCTCTCTCTGGTAATCTACCTAGCAAACAGTTGAGCAGTGAAGGTTAGGGCCCCCTTGAGCCCCTTGTCTATTGGTCACCTTCTTATCCCTTCCGAAAGCAAGTTCCTGGAACAAGAGTCCAGAAGACTCTTCCAATGATGCCTCATGAAGCAAACTCTGGAAAGTGGAGTTTGGGTAGAGAACCATCTTTGTCTGTTAGGAGTTCCTGGCTAGACTATCTCTCAAGCAGGGAGAGCATGGAGGATGGAGGGAAGATGTTGCTTCCTAGGAAGCTTCTGTCCCTAGCCAAAAGGCCATCAGACCATCCTCAGTACAGAGAAGTTCATGCCCAAAATTAAGCAATAATCTGAAACCTAGAGTGAGCTTTTAACTGTCACAGCAAAGACGAAAAGAAATAAGGTAGAAAAAGGAAAAGACGTGTGGCTGCTTCGTTTCTGTGTCCAGCCAGTATGTTTCAGGGATGGGCCAGTTAAACATGGTACGCTATCTCTAATAACAGCAACTTGGAGTTTTAGGAAGCTTCTTGCCCTCACTATCTTTGGTGGGCTTCCTCCTGAAAACAATTTCTCACCACAATTATTAAGTTAGCTTTCTAGAAAGAGCAATGACTGAACTGTGTGAGCTAAGATGGATTTCCCTGCTTCCTTCTGGGCTACAAGAATACAGTCGTACAGTGGTGTCCTGAGGGTCCCTGCTTAGTAAAAGTCAGCTCCTCCCATCTGATGTCCAAGGTCTGAGGAGGTCAGAGACGCCCACCATGACTGCAGCTGCTGTTCTCTTCAGTCTCCGCTTCAATAACCTTCCTTTTGAGGGGAGATTCTCTGCCTTGAGCCCCTGCCTGAGACAGAGTTCCTAAGTCAGCAAGACAGTGTTCAGGAGTCTCCTGCCTGTGTATGTGGAGTAGGGACTGCCACTGTTCCATGCTGGAGCATTGTGAGGACGTCCCAAGATGAAATTCAGGGAGACACTCTCTATCTCTTCCTCTCTCCCCCTCCATCCCCCTCTCAATTTCTCTCTGTCTCTCTCTCTTTACTTCTCTGTGTCTCTGTCTCTGTGTGTCTCTCTTTCTGTCAGTCTCTCTCTCTATTTCTCTGTCTCTGTTTCTGTGTCTCTGTCTCTATTTCTGTATCTCTCTGTCTCTGTCTGTCACTCTCTCTCTCTGTGTCTCTGTCTCTCTCTGTCTTTTTCTGTCCATCTCTTTATGTCTCTTTGTCTCGATATTTCTCTGTTTGTGTGTCTCTGTCTGCCTCTGTCTCTCTATCTCTATCTCTCACTGTCTCTCTCCTTCTGTTTCTGTCTCTCTCTATATTTCTTTGTCTCTGTTTCTCTCTGTATGTCTCTGTTTCTGTGTCTCTGCTTCTCTCTTTATTTCTGTCTCTCTTTATTTCTCTGTCTCTTCTGTCTCTCTCCCTGTCTCTCTCTGTATCTCTTCTTGTCTCTGTCTCTCTCCTTGTCTCTGTCTCATATCTCTCTCTGTCTCCCTTCTTCCCTGCTGTGTGTCCAGAATGCAAACAAAGGGAGTGTTCAGTGGTGTCTCTTCAGTGCACAGAGCCCAGGTCCTAGCTGGCTTGGTGCTAATGTACCACTTTCACTCATCAATAACTTGCTCAGTTAGTCACTCAGCCTTTCCTTGATTTATATAACAAATATTTGCAAAGCAACTACATTATGTCAGGTTCCATGCTTGTCCTTAGGGAGCGCCGGGCCCATCCAGTAATCAACAATGACACACACGCCCCGCTCTCAGCCGGAGTTTGCATGTCTGTGTGGACATGATGCCACACTCTCAGAACGCAGAGCAGATGGCGCATGTCTCTGCTGTTAAACCATGCAGACAAGAGTGTTTACTTCATGCTGCTTGCACTTTGTGTCGGGAAGCATCAAACGGTCACACTTCGTGGGTGGAATTGCAGTCAGGTGTTCAAACACAGTCAGGTTTACACCCAACCGTCAAGCATTTGCCGATTTTAAATTAAAAAAAAATTATTTTTGGAAGAAAGTATGTTAAATTCTCCCAGTGACTGTTAAAATCTGGGCTTTGGGGTGTAGAAATGCAAAGCCCTAAGCTTGTTTTCTAAGTTAGAAAGGGAATCGGTATGGCCACTGTTTGAAATGTGGGGAGGATATGCATGGAGAACATGAGTCAACTCCCCAAATTTAGCCACAGAGAAGGCAGGAGCAAGACTCCGCATTGCATGGGTAGCTGAACACAACCTCCCAACACCAAGACGGGCAGTCCTCTCCCCCCACCCCCCCCGGGCACAGTCCCCACTCGAGGTCTGCTGCAGCCAGGACTCTGCTCCTGTGTTGACCCCTCCTTTTAGTGTTATTGTTTTCCAAGTAGCACCTCCACACTGGAAAAGTTCCTGTTCCAACAAACAGACCCCATTCCACTTTAACTTAAATAAGCATCTGTTAACCTGCCATCTGTGGTCACTGTCTCCAGTTTCTCACCTCTCACTGTCCTGACTCCACTCCCACAGTATTGCTGTCTCCCTTCTGTAGACATGGCTCACCCAGTCTCGCGCATAGCACATAGCTAGGGACACTCCCTGGCCTTAATCCGTCACTTCTGTTGTCCTCTCTTTGCGCTGTGGCTCATTCCCTGACCATCCCAGAGCACCAGGGTTCTCTTTTTACTTCCTGTCGATGCTCAGTCTCCGTCCTAGCTGGCGCAAAGCCTTCTTTCTACAGTATCATCTGTACATCCGGTCGCAGTGCACCCCAGGGAGCCTGCAGGAGCAGTTGCTACTGCTGCTCCTTCATTTCTGAGAGATAAAGCTGTGCACAATTTGCAAATACTAAATGATGCTCTTTCCTTAAACCTAACGCTTAATACTATACTAAAATGAATGTTGCTTGAACATGTAACATTAGGTTTAGCTTAACTGTTCACCATTGTGTGCTGAGACCTGGAGAATTATACCCCCAGTTCAGTTTCTCCAACTGTTATTCATGGTCAAGGGATCAAATGTAATGAAGTAAGAATAGTGCTAAGAAAGCATTCGTCTTCCCAGGTGTCACACATGTGATGTCATTTGTGAGGTACTCACGACAACATGTCTCAGGCTCTAAGTGGTGAAATCTGAGCTTAGAATTGGAAAGTGTCTAATGCCCTCAAGAAGCGGTTAAGTCAGGATTAGCATCTGCCTCCAGAGTCTATGATATATATGGTCAGCACTCAGAGAGACTGCTTGCTGTATTTAAGGAAGCCATGTTCCCTGCCTAGTTGGGCTTTTGAATGGAAAATACAGATGTGTCTTGAAATAACTTGTAACTCAATCTGTTCTCAGTGATGTTGTTAAGTGTGTTCTCTCCTCCCAGGACATGGTGACTCAGGCCTCTCCATACCTGTTTGAAGCTACAGGGAAAAGATTTTACTTCAAAAATGTTGCCATTTTGATTCCTGAGAATTGGAACACAAAACCTGAATATAAGAGGCCAAAACTTGAAACCTTAAAAAATGTGAGAACAAATTCTTTTAGACATCTATTTTCTTCTGCGATTTACTGGTTTGATCGGTTGCTTGCTTGCTTGCTTTCTTGCTTGCTTGGTCAGTTGCTTGGTTGATTGGTCGGTTGCTTGGTTGTTCAGTTGTTTGTTTGTTTGTTTGTTTGTTTGGTTGGTTGGTTGGTCAGTAGCTTGGTTGTTCAGTTGATTGTTCAGTTGTTTGTTTGTTTGTTTGTTTGTTTGTTTGGTTGGTTGGTTGGTTGGTTGGTTAGTTGGTTGGTTGGTTGGTTGGTAGGTTGGTTGCTTGGTTGGTTGTTTGGTTGGTTAGTTGGTTGGTTGGTTGGTTGGTTGGTTGGTCAGTTGTTTGGTTGTTCAGTTGGTTGGTTGGTCAGTTGGTTGGTTGGTTGATTGGTCAGTTGGTTGGTTAGTTGGTTGGTTGGTTAGTTGGTTGGTTGGTTGGTTGGTTGGTTGGTTGGTTGGTTGGTTGGTTGGTTGGTTGGTTGGTTGGTTGGTGGGTTGGTCGGTTGGTTGGTTGGTTGGTCGGTCGGTTGGTTGGTTAGT
Source organism: Rattus rattus (assembly GCF_011064425.1). Taxonomy (NCBI): domain Eukaryota; kingdom Metazoa; phylum Chordata; class Mammalia; order Rodentia; family Muridae; genus Rattus; species Rattus rattus. The sequence continues at coordinate 15,822,117 of NC_046156.1, forward strand.
TGGTTGGTTGGTTAGTTGGTCGGTTGGTTGGTCGGTCGGTTGGTTGGTTAGTTGGTCGGTCAGTTGGTTGGTTAGTTGTTTAATTGGTTGGTTGGTTGGTCAGTAGTTTGGTTGTTTGTTTGGTTGTTTGCTTGATTGGTCAGTTGCTTGGTTGTTCAGTTGGTTGTTTAGTTGGTTGGTTGGTCAGTTGCTTGATTGGTTGTTTGGTTGATTGGTTGATTGGTCAGTTGCTTGGTTGTTCAGTTGGTTGGTTGTTCAGTCGGTTGGTTGTTTCAGGGGAAATAGTGAAGAATGAAATGAAATTGTGGCAAAATCACTCAACTGTGAGTAAGGCCAATATATTTGCTGAAATGGTAATATCATCTTTCATTGTATTTCAGGCTGATGTCCTTGTGTCAACAACCAGCCCCATAGGTAATGATGAACCCTACACCGAGCACATAGGAGCATGTGGAGAAAGGGGGATCAGGATTCACCTGACTCCTGACTTCTTAGCAGGAAAGAAGAAGACTGAGTATGGCCCACAAGGTATGGACTCAGCAAAATCATTCCAGAAAATGACACATAACACACCAGTTGTGTGTTAAATACTGTATTCTTGTTCTAAGTAAGCCTGCAGATGACAAACTAGAAGCAAAAAGTCACAGACACGGATTTCTGAACAATAATTTAACCCTGGTTTGCATGCCTGCATAGGTGTGGCATTTTGGCTTTATGAACTAGTGTAGTGCCAGGCAATTGCAGTAAAATTGATTGGCCTGATACATTAGACTTCTATGGATCTATAGGCTTCACCTGGCTAAATTTAATCACCTTCCTGCAGTTCATAAGGTAGCCACCAGATGGCGACAGTGTGCTCGGGTTCACCTGATTTGAGTTCCTGACTCAGCAGGGTTTGATTCCAGACTTCAGGAGAGGCTGAGGTTCTTCATTTATTAATGGTGGTGCTGCACTGTGTGCCAGTCCCTTCAGAGCATGTAGTGTCATCTTGTGGTCATCTCCCAAAGCCTGTCTCTCTCCCTCTCCCTCTCCCTCCCCTCCCCCTCCCCTTCCCTTCCCCCTCCCCCTCCTCCTTCCCTTTCCCCTCCCCCTTCCCCTCCCTTCCCTCCTCCTCCCTTCCCCCCTTCCTCCCTCCTCTCTCTCTCTCTCTCTCTCTCTCTCTCTCTCTCTCTCTCTCTGCATGCGTGTGCACATGCATGTGCCTGTGTGTCTGAGTGTGTGTAGTGGTGGTGCACACCAGTAATCCCGAGACTGAAATCAGCCTGGACTGCACAGGGAAACCCTTAAGAAGTTCAATTCTTACAAAAACAATCATGTCAATACGAGCTATATGGATCAATCTTTGAAAGAAATATTCAAAGTCCATGTATATGCTTCATACACATACACAAATGTGGTTCCTGAATAACTAGTGTTGAAAGAATAATGTCTAAAAATGGTCAGAATGCTCCAGAATTAGTTTGGTCTTCTTAGGCAGGAGAGAAAGGGAAGCCCTGGTTCTGTGTGCCCAACCCCCACATTATTATCGCCGATTAGAGTGGTCTGAACTTTGTCTCTTTGTTCTACGATAATGCATTTCATTTTCAAAACTAGAACAGGAAATTCCTGACCTATGACTCAGTAAGTATGTGCTGAGTTAACCGATCTAACTGCTATTCCAGTCCTGAGCTCACTCCAGCCACCACAGCTGGGAATCACACCATTCCTTTACATGATTCCTTCATATAACATAACCCTAGCCCTGTCCTTTGCCCTCAAAGTCTTCCATTACCTTTAACAGTCATTGCCTTTCCAGCACTTGAAGGAAAATTCAGTGCAAACCCTCAGAACAGGAGATTGGAGCTGATCCTCAGAGTGGCCCTCTCACCTAGGCATCCAAACTCAGCCCACCTTAATTATAATTCAGAAACACTAAGATACACGGAAGTCACTAAGAGTCGCCCAAATATGGCATACTCAACGGGTGCCTAGTAATCTCTAGATATGATTTGCCCAAATATGACAGGAGATAAATCATATTGCCCGCCTTACCAGAGATAAGCTTCGGTGACAGCATAAATTGAAAAACATCAAACAATGAGATAGAATGGAACTGCCCGGGAGTGCCTAGGCTGGCCTGAGCATGTTAGGATGTCAGTTGGGTGGCTTGATTTTTTTTTCCCTAATGCTTTGCAGACAGGATCTCAAAAGTGTTGCCATCTAACCTTGAACTGATGATCCTTCTATGTTAGCCTCTTTAATAGCTGGAATTACAGGCCTTGGTCACCAGTCCTAGACGGAAGCTTGATTTTTGAGAGAAGAACAGTAATTATCACTGTAGAGACAGTGAGAGAGGCCAGCAAGAGAAAGCCTGTGAAAAAGGAGCCAGAGGTGAAAGGAGTCTGGCTGGCCTACAGAAAAAACATTTGAGGCATTTGTTGTGATGATGTAGCCCAGGGTGAAGAGCAGGGAAAGGGCTGGAGTTCTCAGGCGCCGCCATGCTGTCCTAAGCAGTTGGACTTAACCCTTGTGCAGCAAGGCAGTTCTCTGTCCCTGCATGTCTTCTACAAGACCAAGCAGGACGTGGTGGGCAGCTGCCTGACCAGTGTATGAATAACTCCCTGCCTCTCGTTGATCACGCCAGGGACACACGATAAGTCAAAATAGATACACGTATTGTACTTGCCATGTCAGGTCCCACTCAGGAAATCAAGCTTCCAGTTTTATTATTTAGAAATCTATAACGAAGCAAAGCAAAAACAAGCATCTAGAAGAACGTTCTTTCTCGTGCGGGTCTATGTCCCGTTTATCGTCTTCAGCTCTTTGACATTTTTTTCCCTCAGACAGGACGTTTGTTCATGAGTGGGCTCACTTCCGATGGGGGGTGTTTGACGAGTACAACAACAACGAGAAGTTCTATTTATCCAACGGAAAGCCCCAGGCAGTAAGGTATGTATCTTCTGATGTCACTTCCCCAAAACTGTTTCAAAGTGCAACCAACCTTTCCTTGAAGGACTTTTAAAATACCAGTTTTCTGTCTCATTTCCAATCTCTGAGACACTCTATGCTTCTACAAATGAACGCTTTTTCTTGCAAGTGGTTCTGTTAACTGAGTTTCCTACTTTGTAAATCACTGCCAGGCACAGTCTGCCTGGTACCTCTGCTTGGGGTCTCTGGGTCACGCAGACCATAACCCAGAGTCCCTTTGCTGACATGACCATGTTGCTTTGATTTTTCAAATCTCAGCCAGCGGGTGCCATTCCCAACCCCTGTTGTATTTCCCACTTGTCTCTTCTGAGCTTCCGCACCATTAGATACCGGATCCTTGCTTAAGAGCAAGGCTGTTTTGTACTCAGTGCTTTCAAGATCTGGAAATATCTAGCCGCTTGCTCTCCCTTCCACAGCCGAGGAGCATGTTAGACAACACGACTGCCACACCCCCTTAAAGGGAAAATTCACCAAAGCATATTAACAATACCCACAGTCCCTTGTCTTCCAAACAAACATTTTTAAGTATTTGTAAGCCCAGAAGTTACTCTCATCGTACATTACATAAGATCGATGCAATCCAACAATCCGTGCCATATTTGATAGAGAAATGTTAGGGGCAGTCTAATAGGGACAGCGTCAGCAAGAGGAGAAGCAATTCAGTCACACACAGAACTGGGGCAGGGCAAACCACACAACACCAGAGGGGAGGACAGGAAGTGATGCTCACACAGATCCCGCCCAGAAAACCTACGATCATAAAGGGCAGGCAAGACTGTCAAGGGAAGTCAACAGGGACAGGATGCAAAGGGACTATTACCGGTGCTTTTCTATGTATTAGCAATAACTCATTCAAACATATAGTGGAAAATACCATGCTCCAGGCAGCAGCTATCCGATCGAAAACACAGTAAGAAGTGTAGACGATAAATTTAAAGAAAACTACAAAATAATTCAAGACAGGGAGGATTTCAATACTTGGAATGTATAAATTCAAGTAAAGTTGATTTCACAAGTTTTATGAAGTTCTAGTCAAATATATAAATTTGTGTCTCATTCAAAGACCTTCACATTCACTGAGTGAGATTATTTCTAAGAAAGGAGTGTAATAAAGTGGACTTCGCTTGTCAATTTTTAAATATATTTCAAGACTGGGTTAAATAAAATATTGTATATTGTCAGTAATTTATATAATAACTTAACAGAGTTTGAATAAAAAGTCTATGAAGAGAGGTCAGGTTTCTTAAGACATAAAGAAAAATTTTAACTAAGGAAAAAATTAACAGAATCTCTCCCAATTGGATAAACTTGTCAAACTAAAAAAACAACACTATATTAGTCAGGGTTCTCTAGAGTCATAGAACTTATGGAATGTCTCTATATTGAGGGAATTTGATGTGCTTAACAGGTGTTCATGTTTGGTAGCAACAAAAAGTAAAAGAAAAAGTAAATTTAGTAAGTTAGGATGGATTTATATAACATCGAAGAATAGAACTCATTATAACCGCATTGTACAAGAATGTGCTGTACGTGTCTATATGTTAAGATTTTAAATATGTACCTCTGTAAGTTTCTTTTTAATCTGAAAACAAAGCCTTCTTATGTTGGCACAGGAAACCTCTCAACAAACCAGACGTTTATTTCGGAGGGTGAAACATGTTTTTTCTTCTTTATAGTTTTAATGAGTTTTCTTTTATGTTTTTATTATTTATACACTCCATTCTGTAGATTAAAAGGGAAACATGGGTAAAAGCATCCACTCATAATAAAACCCATAAGCATATAATATAAATGTCAATGAACCTTAAATGTCAATGAACAGACAATCACTGCTCCAAAACTTTTTGGGATAAAGATAGCTGATGTCAGCAAGTCCTGTGGGGAACTAATAGGACTCGAGCTTTCCAGAATAAGGGAGCAGCTTGGATTGGAGTAGTCTATGGACTTTGATACTCAGTCATGCTCTTCTGGTACTGTACCTCCTCAGGTACTTTCTGGCAACAGAATTGACTCTGATATAAACATACTGCTTTTGGTATATGAGGTTTAATGAAAAAGAGTCGTAGAGAAGGACAACCATCAGAAATTTCAGTTGAGTGGCAGACCCTTTAAGGTGGTCACATTACCTACCACTTAACCTTCGTGTATTTTCAGATGTTCGGCAACCATTACCGGTAAACATCAAGTTCGTCGGTGCCAGGGAGGCAGTTGCATCACTAACGGAAAGTGCGTAATCGACAGAGTAACGGGACTGTATAAAGATAACTGTGTATTCATACCAGATAAAAACCAGAGAGAGAAGGCGTCCATCATGTTTAACCAAAATATCAACTCTGTAAGTGCCCTCTTCTTTCCCCACATGCTTGGATAAATTCAGTGAGGTCAGTTTGGTTTGGTTTTTGCCTAGGTGTTCCAAGGGGACAATGAGTTTTAGACACAGTGCCAGCGTTAGGGGGAACTCAGCAGCTGATTCTCATCATGATAAGCTGGGTTGCGGAAAACAAGCATGTAGACCTCTTGCTGTGTGTCACCCTGGGCCAAATCTTGAGGAAGCAAAATTCAATGTGTCTGCCAGGTTTCTAGCCCACATGTACAGTTGGATGGCAAAGGAGTCTGTGGACATTTGTACATTGCACTCTGAGGTTGCGGAGGACTGAAGGGGCGATCTCTCGAAGAGGGCTAGACAATGAGGGAAACATTTGGCAAAGCGAATGGTGATGGGGAAGGAACTCCCTGGTAATGAATCCTGAGCACAGGGAGAAGACAGCACACAAGTCTGAGAGCCAGTAGAAGAGTGTAGGAAAAACTAAAGACTTAGACGACCCAGCCAGAAGCGAGGTGCGGGGGGCGGGAGCGAAGGAAAAGCTGCAGTTTGTCATGTCGTTTGCTATCCGAAGCCGCAGGACTTACAAAGGGTCTTGTAGGGCTAAGGAGATATGGCTCACAAGGTAAAGTGCCTGCTGGTTGAGCTCGGAGGACCTGACTTCAATCCCCAGAACCCGTGTAACAAGCCGAGGGTACCAGAGATGAGATAGGTGGATGACCAAAGGTCAATGCCATCCAGTCTCATCAAAGAGATGGATTTCAGATTCGCTAGGAAATCCTCCTGTCTCAAAAAACCTGAAGGAGGCGCTTGCCCGGGAAAGCCACCTAACATGGACCTCAGGCTCCACACGAGCACAACGGCATGAGCATCCACACACATATCTGGACACCCAACATACATAGAATACCATGCACAGTGTAAATATAAAAAGTCTTATAGATGGAAATAAAAGGGAAGGGTTCTCAAACAGCTGTGGGGCGAACAACATGGAGAAACAGCAAGGTCAGATAAGTCCTGACTGTACTGTGAGGGAAAGATCATGAGGACTCGGATGACGGAGACTTCATTGAAATGGGACGGTGGAGAGGACTACAGACTGTAAATAGGAAGAGATGTCTAGATCTTGGTTGCTCTGTGAAGGGAGCAGTGCAGAAATGTCCTGTGTTTTTTTGGCCTGGGTGACCAGGGGCCTAGTGCTGACATCAAATAGGAAATGAGCAAGGACGTGAAGTGAAGAAGCATCCAGAAAAGTGATGGAATAGAGAGGAGACATGGCGTTTGGGAAACCAGATCTGCAGATGAATTCTAGAGAGCTGGAAGGACGCGTGTTCAAGGTTGAACCCAGCGTGTCGGTTAATGGGGTTCAGAAAGTAAAGGAACGGAGCTTGTCAGTGTGAGGGTTCAGAGGCGAGATTGTGCTGGAGTGTGGGGTGAAGAAAGGTGACATCTCACGTAGAGAACCTGAGGAGTGAAGGAAACCACCTTATAGCAGGCAGGCCTTCGCCGCGGAATAGCATGAAAGGTCCAGTAAGGCTGAAGACAAGGCTTGAGACAGGATGCAGACCATGATTTTCCCAGGCTTGCTGTGCACCACTGTGAGACCCAGCCAGGGTTATAAACCAGCAGAGGAGCCTGGGAGTGGAAAGAGTGCTTGTTTTGCTAGATGTTTTAAAGAATCTATTGATTGCTGTCATGTATGTTACTAATTGGCAATTTCAGGTGGTTGAATTCTGTACAGAAAAAAATCACAATAAAGAAGCCCCCAATGCCCAAAACCAACGATGCAACCTCCGAAGCACTTGGGAAGTCATCCAGGAATCTGAGGACTTCAAGCAAACCACTCCCATGACAGCCCAGCCACCCACACCCACCTTCTCACTGCTGCAAACCAGACAAAGAATCGTGTGCCTCGTTCTCGATAAGTCCGGGAGCATGCAGGTAGGTCTGCCGAGCCTTAGTCTTTGAGAGGTGGATCATAGCTGTGTGCGTGATACAATTTGGACTTGGTAGAGAACAAACACAACAGGGAGGTCAAACCCAGGAATAGCTCTGTGGTCAGAAATACCTGTCTTGGGCTGGAGAGATAGCTCAGCAGATAAGGTGCTTGCCTTGCAAGCATAAAGGCCCCAAACTTGCCGGTGATTCCAGCTCTGAGCAGGTAGAGACAGGCAAATCCCTGTGGTTCCTTGACCAGTGAGTGAGCTCAAGGTGATGAGAAACACACACACACACACACACACACACACACACACACACACACACACACACACACACGATGCTCACACCGCTTCATTCCACAGACTCATTATCAACTGCCCCCTTTGTCAAACTAAAATAATACCGACTTGAGCAAAGTTCTGATTAATTAGGTAAGCTTAATGCTGTTCGTGTTTTGCTAACATAACTAGGCCTAGATTTCCATACAAGATGTATCTAATGCATTATATTCCAGGGATTATGGAAGATAGATTTTTTTTTTTGCCTTTTGCTATTTAGGCAAAAACTCTAAAATTTTACCCAGGCACAAATGGAAAACACCCACCCTGAAAGGATACAGCTTAAGCACACACTTACTTTAAGGCAGCCACTTCTAAGAACTCTTCAACCTGGTCTGTTGTCAGTCTGCTCATTCAAGGGCCAACTCGACCGCTCTTTTGCTTGTTCTTTCAGAGCGATAACCGTCTTAACCGAATGAATCAGGCAAGCCGGCTTTTCCTGCTGCAGACCGTGGAGCAGGGATCCTGGGTCGGGTTGGTGACCTTCGACCGTACCGCCAATGTACAAAGCGAACTCACACAGTTAAACGGTGGTGCTGACAGAGACCTGCTGATCAAGCGCTTACCCACAGTAGCTTCAGGAGGGACGTCTATATGCTCTGGGCTTCAGGCAGCATTTACAGTAAGGCGCTCTCCGTTGTGGTTGTTTGCAACTGTTGGTGGCATTTACTCCTATGACGTTTTCATTTCCAGAGTTTCCACACATGGCTGGTGTCAGGTTGAATTACAATGGCGGAGGACAACATGGTGGTGGAAGGGTATAGCGATACAGAGAGTTATGCCTTCGGAGTTAGTATGGCTTTCCTCCTTCTCTCCTCTTCTGCACCTAAGCATTCAGGATTCCTGGGTGCATGCCTGCACTCCCAGTATGTCTGATGTGCCTCCTCTGTCCAGCTCGACTGGGTCACACATTCTCGAGCTCTGTGGCAGGATCCCTGAGTCTTACCTGATGACCCAACTCCGTGTCCACGTGGGAAACATGGAAACTGCAGCCCGTCCTTCACAACACAGCAATTATAAGAAATTAAGCAAGGGGATCAAACCAGGCCACTGCTCTTACTTCCTAGTCCCTGAAGCACTTGGTCAGACCAGGGTCATGAGCACAGCTCTCAGAATCCTGGGCACCGGCTCTTTCACATGCTCATGGTCTCTGTTCATTCCCTTCCAACCTCACCAAGGCCAGCATGTGATCTCCTATCAGCACTCAAACATGGAATGCAGTCGGGAGGGGTCTCCTGTGCCTCTGCCTTCCCCGCCAGCCTTCTGGCCATACGTTCTTCATCCATAACCATGGGCTGTGGGCCGGAAGGTGGACTGCTTGCCTTGCACGTTGGTCTCTTTCCACCCTTGCAGTGATGTGTAGATCACATACACTGTTATTTCATTTTCTTTCCATACTAATCTTATTTATCATTGGCAGGTGGACTGTCCTCTTATTAACACAACTATTTTTAGGATATATGGGTGGGAGAATCAGAGGGCCACGGTCCCCCTTGTCTACATAGGGAGCTCGATACCTTTGTAGGCTACATGAACCTGTTTCCAAGAAGAAACATCAAAAAGTCATGCGTACATGCATGCCTCTGTGTGTGTGTGTGTGTGTGTGTGTGTGTGTGTGTGTGTGTGTGTGTGTGTGTGTAAAGAAACAAAGTGCTTGCTTTCATCAGAAGGGGAATGAAAAAGCAACTATCTGTGATCTGGTTAACACAGTAGGAGCCTATACAGTTGATATTGTCAGATATTAAAAGGCTGAAGTTAAAACTCCTCTGAGTCTGCTACACCCTCACCTGCTTCCTGATGTTTGTAATGGGATCTCGAAACCAAACTCAAAAGCCCTGTATCCTCTCCCAGAACTGCCTGTCTCTCGGAGCACACTGCATTGCACAGCATGATTTTTCTGGGGAAGGCGAATCATCTGGGGAAGAGATCACTGTTGAGTTCCATGATGTAGTGTCACTGCTAGACAGATGCTCCTCCAACATTCCCAGACATCCACTTGGTCCCTCTACTCGGTCCCTTCTTGTCCCATGTAAAGGCAATGTCCACACACACACCGGCCACCTCAAGACTGATAATCCCTGCTCTTAATCACGTTCTTAGTCGATAAAGAAGAAGTATCCAACTGACGGAGCTGAAATCGTGCTGCTGACCGACGGGGAAGACAACACCATTAGCAACTGCTTTGACCTGGTGAAGAACAGTGGGGCCATCATTCACACAGTGGCCCTGGGACCGTCTGCTGCTAAAGAGCTTGAACAGCTGTCCAAAATGACAGGTGAGGGGACATAACGGTGGACTCTAAGCTCCAGTGACCTGAGGAGCCAGGAAAGGGGGCATTCAGAAAGATGGGGTGATCACCAAGTAGCTATGCTTCTCCCAAATGACTGTTAGAACGGATGCTGCCCATTCTCCTTAAGGTCTTGGCTCCAGGGCTAGGCCAGGCTGTGGGAAGTGACGGTGCAACACCCTAGTGACAACTCAAAGAAACCTCCTAGGGCACCTTATGAGTATTTAACTTTATCTAAGAAAGACAGGAAGGGGAAGAGGGGAGGAGGGGAAGAGCCTGGTGACCAACCAGAGGCTACTTCAGTCAAGCAGTGCACGGGCAGTTTCTTCACAAAAGACCAGGGTGCTGTGTATCTGTGTCTCACACTAACAGATGGTGCAGACAGGGTCCTCTGACCCTGGCTTCTTTTGCAGAATCTGTGAACTCTTCCTTTTATTTGGGGATAGTATTAAACATATAAATTTTTACCATTGGAGATAATATATCTGCCCATGTTCTCTAGAAACAGCCTGAGATGGAGGATTTAGTACACATGAGCTCTCAAAAGAAAAGAGACTGAGGACAGAGTAGAAAACAGAGCAAGGAATGGAAGCAAATTTGCACTGTACCCTCGCTCTAGCTGAGTGGCCTATAGACTAGAAACGCAGTACAAATGTGGTCCTCCCTTGAGACAGATGGACTCCCCTCTTGTATTGCCTCGTCCATCAGTCAATGGGCATTTATTGTTGGAGCAGAGCAGCGATACGAATCATTTCTCTGTGTAGGACGGCCCTTTGGGGTAAGGCAGTCCTCTGGAGAATGAGGCAGCCGTTAGTCACGTGGCCAACACTTAGAACAAAGCAGACTTTCACTCACCTGGAGGAGGACACGTGGGCCACCAGCAGCACTACAGAAACATGGTCCCTGACTTCAGATGCCATTTAACGGTTTAAAAGTGACTATCTAAGGTGACTCTGTGATCACAAGTGCTTGCTGCCAAGCCCACAACCTGAGTTCTGAGTTCTAGAACCTATGGTCCATAAGGAGAGAACAACTGCCACCAATCATCCTCTGCCCTTTACACACACACACACACACACACACACAGACACACACACACACACACACCATGACACATGCACACACAAATAAATGAATATCAAACAGCTACAAGTGGCTTCCTGTCTACTTCTTCAGTTACACTTATTCTCAATACCTGGCTCAGCTAAGGTTTTACTGCTATGAACAGACACCATGACCAAGGCAACTCTTACAAGAGCAACATTTAACTGGGGCTGGCTTCCAGGTTCAGAGGTTCAGTCCAGTATCATCAAGGAGGGAGCATGGCAGTGCCCAAGCAGGCATGATGCAGGAGCAGCTGAGCTGTTCAACATCTTGTTCCAAAGGCAAACAGAAGAAGACTAATTTTCCGGCAGCTAGGACAAGGGTCTCAAAGCCCACCCCCACAGTGGCACACTTCCTCCAACAAGGCCACACCTCCTAATAGTGCCACTCCCTTGACAAAATATATTCCAACCTCCGCATTAACCAAACTTCCAGGCCTGGAATATTAACCTTTCTCCTCCTATACATCCCAATTCTGTAATGGTCCTTCCGTCCACTGTTATTTCTTAATATTGTCACACGTGTATATTTTTTGATTTGAGATACAACTTTAAAACCCAGTTTGTTAGAACTGCATTTAAATAAGAGTAAACCAATCAGTGTGAACTGTGCTTTAATAGACTCCCTCATATGAAAGCACATGGCCTTTAGTTTGTAAACGCTGTTGGGTGTTTGTGTAGATAGTTTACATGGCTTCATGATGGGTATTTCTGAAGCTACTCATTACTAGGATTGAAAAGTCAGTATCAGTGGGGCACGGTGATATGAACCTGAAATCCCAGTGGTTGAGGCGTAGAGGCAGAAGGATCTGGAGTAAAGGTCATCCTTGGTTAAACAGTGAATGTATGGCTGGCTTGAGCTACCAGAGGCTATGTCTCAATGTGAATCAGTATCGACTTGTAAGTTAATATGCACTCGTGTGTGCTATCGATCTGAATTGTGATTCCTGCTATCACAGCTATAGCTAAAATGTTGTCAATGCTCGCTCCCTGGAAAGATAACATCTGACAATGTGCTTGCATTTTAGGAGGTTTGCAGACGTATTCTTCCGATCAGATTCAGAACAACGGTCTTGTTGATGCTTTCGCAGCTCTCTCCTCAGGAAATGCAGCTATCTCTCAGCACTCCATCCAGGTCAGAGTTCTATTTGATTTCTCTTGTCTGCTTATAATCAGTCTAGACTGCTGGATGCTTTGAGTTCTACATTCCTTTGTGCATTAATTAAAATTCATCTTGACATCAGACATCATTCCCCAAATGTAAGCTCCCTTATTTAACAAAGGCAGTTGGCATTTACTTATTTTGTAAATGTGTCTAATAATTCCCTGTAAGCATTTGCTAACAAGCTCTCTCTGTAACATGATTGGCTCACATTGGCTCACAATCATCCATCCATTTTCTAGGACAGGTGTATAGACAGGATGTGCCCAGTTCTTCCTTGGCCTGAGTTCCTAAGATTTGCCATGACTTTCCTGGAGCAGAGACACGGCACTTTGCACTCTAGAAACCCCATGTAGTCCATTCAGACTCACAAATCTCGATTCTGAGTCTACCATTAACTGACATTGACTGAAGAACCTTACCCCTGTATGGAGCAGAAAGCTGTGGGCTTGTCTGGTTCTAAAATGCTAAGAAGCTCAAATCATCGTTCAAATGTCTTGAGCCTATTTTTGAGAACAAAGTGCTCTACTAGAATGGCTGCAGGGATTTTCTCTTTTGTTCTTCTTTCATACTTTGCATCCTGACTCTGCAGTCTCTCCTTCCTCCTCTCCCCTCTTCTTCCCTCCCCCAGTCTCCCTTCCTTCACTTCCCCTTTCCCTCCAGATCCACACCACCACCCTGCCTCCCCTTAGGAAGAGCAGGCCTCCCAGGGACACAACCAAAATGGCACCCAGGCTACCATAAGAATTGGCAAATCTGATCACATGGAGGCTGGACAGGGCAGCCCTGCAGGAGGAAAGACTAAACAACCAGCACAGAGTGAATCTCGGGCTTTCACAGTCAAGGTCTGAGGAGCCCTGGAGGAATAATGGCATCAAACCTGGATGGCAGGGTTCAAAAGATAGGATTTGGGGCCGGCTGATGCCCTGTGTTTCCAGCCTGTGGAGACAGCCATGGCTCCTATGTTGGTTGTCCTGCAGGAAATTTTAAAACTCAAGGGCCTTGTTTTACAAAGAAACAAATGTGTTCCAGAGAAGCAATTCACTGCTGAAAAACTCCCAGGCACGTCTGTGATTTTTTTTTTTAATTTAAGAAAACAAACAGGGAAAGAGAGGGAAAGGTGAGTAGGACTCATTCCTAACCCACCATGAGAAGAAGAGTCCTTTACGTTCAGACTTATTCATTATCCACCGGTGGGGCCAGAAAGCCTGGCCCCATGGCCTTTACCTCTTCTACTAGGTATCAACTTAGCCATACAGAATTATTATGCAAGAGACAACGCTCAAAACCATGTTTGCTATGACGCTCTCCCCTATTTCCGTCCCTACTCTGCAGCCATCCAATTCCACCCCAATGAGCAGTCTCCTACCCAGTGGTTTAGTTCATCCACCATCCTGGGGACTCCCATGACGCTCACTTAGTAACTTGTAATTCTTGATAATTTATATCATCTCTCCATGGGTTAGAAACGAGTACAGTCAGTCCTTCTTGGGATTTAGTGTTAGAGCATCATGGGATGGCCATCAAAGGACAGCCAGGGGGAAAATGGCATCGAAGGTCATAGGAAGGTGGTTCATACGTCCTAAGAGATAGGCATTGGTGAAAGTTTCATGAAGAAAGAGACATTTGCACTGAATTCTGGAGGAACAGCAAGACTCAGATGAGCAGGGAGAAAGTAATGATGTAGAGGAGGGGGCAAAGAGCACAAAACTGGGGAACCATAAACCTTTTGAGCAGAGAAAGCAGTATCATGGAAACTAGAAGCTGGAATAGTGATTTAGAACTAAGACCTAAATGACCCTAAACACCAAACAAAAGACCCAAGAATACCTTCAGACCTTTGGATTGGCTCCTGGCAGTCAGGACAGTTTTGTGAGACCATGAGACGTACACTGTGCTGTCCAGGAATTAAAGTGTTGATCTTCTCAACAGCTGGAGAGCAGGGGAGTTAATCTCCAGAATAAGCAGTGGATGAATGGCTCAGTGATCGTGGACAGCACAGTGGGGAAGGACACCTTGTTTCTTGTCACCTGGACTACGGATTCTCCTTCAATATTTATCTGGGATCCCAGTGGAGTGCAACAAAGTGGTTTTGTACTAGATGCCAATACCAAGGTGGCCTACCTTCAAGTCCCAGGCATAGCCAAGGTATGGAGTCAGCTTCCTTGCAGACTAGACAAAACTGTTTTACAAGTAATTGTAGATTTATTGACTTTGGGGGGAAAACAATGAAAACTCTTCATTCATTGAAGTCTGCCAGTTAAGACAAGAGAGGGGGAAGGGTAATTTCATGCCGCCATATGAAAGAGAAACAATGGAAGTATACAGGAGTTGGGATGACAAATGACCCTTGATGCTTTGGGATGACAAGAACTCTTTGGAAATTCCAGGCAGCGCAGTGATCAATGAGATCACTCATTGCAGCCTTAAGCCTCATTATCCCTAACTAGGTTTGTCTTGACTATGGGAGTCGCATAGTCAGTCTAAATGCACTCATGTTTACCTTGACTGGCAGAGAATCAAGAATATGCACATCTTTTTTTTTTTTTTTTTATTAACTTGAGTATTTCTTATTTACATTTCGAGTGTTATTCCCTTTCCCGGTTTCCGGGCCAACATCCCCCTAACCCCTCCCCCTCCCCTTCTTTATGGGTGTTCCCCTCCCCATCCTCCCCCATTGCCGCCCTCCCCCCAACAATCACGTTCACTGGGGGTTCAGTCTTAGCAGGACCCAGGGCTTCCCCTTACACTGGTGATCTTACTAGGAGAATACGCACATCTTAGACGTGCCTGCCACACTCGTTAGTCACAGAGGCATTTGTTGTAAGTGGGAGCGAAGTTAGGCCTTTGATGCTCACTGGAAATATCTGCCTCTGTTTTGGTCAGGTTGGCTTTTGGAAATACAGCATTCAAGCGAGCTCACAGACTCTCACTTTGACTGTCACCTCCCGGGCAGCAAGTGCTACACTGCCTCCAATTACAGTGACCCCGGTAGTGAATAAGAACACAGGGAAATTCCCCAGTCCTGTAACCGTGTATGCAAGCATTCGCCAAGGAGCCTCGCCTATTCTCAGGGCCAGTGTCACAGCCCTGATTGAATCTGTGAATGGAAAAACAGTAACCCTGGAATTACTGGATAATGGAGCAGGTAACCATCAAAGAAATTAGAAATTAGATCTTCTTCTGAGATACCACCACCATGGAATGGCCAACAGGAACTCTAACCCTCCAGTGCATGCAGTCGGAGGCAGAGAACCTAGTACTGGGGATCCAAGTACTCTCTGCATCCTCGTCCATGTCATATCTCAAAATGATGAGAAATATGAGGAAGGGTCCAGCCTTAGCCTCCAAGCACCAGAGTGCATTGATGCTTTGAATTCATTAGAGACTACACAGAATGTTATCTCTTCCAAACTAAGTGAAGAGAAATAGCAGCCATTTTCTGTCAGGTTCACAACCTCCTCAAAATGTATGCACATATAGACATGTATTTCTTCATTTTCATGTTCACCACACACTTTTTAGGTACTGCTTTCTCTCCAATACTGGCAAAGAAGTACTGCCACACTTTAAAACAATAAAGATGAAGTCCTGTGGACTTTGGGTTAGCCTTGCTCCCCAAGTGAAAACTTCTGCCCATTTTTCTTGCACGTAAGAAATCTCTAAGGAAGCAATGCACTCTGTGTTCCTTTGGTAGAAGGTGTCTGATTACTGTGACAGAACTGTCTTTGTTGGAATGAAATGTATGACTGAATTTCCTACCTAAACATACCCTGGGGAGAAAGTTTCAATTTTTCTTCCCCAATCATGTACATAGAACAATCTGATTTGACCTGACAATGAGTGAGTTGACAGCTCGTGTTATATCAGTCATGACAGAGACGTGTGAAATGACCCCTGATTCCAAAAGGAAAGGACAATTCAGGGTGAGAAGATTGACATATAATCATGTATGTATGTGCACACACAGTATAGATGGGCATCAGGCCTCATTCTATACATGGTTGAGCCTCATGGTCTCTTGTGGCTAAGGCTCATTTTCCCTGTAAGATGTTAACTCACATATGGATACAGGTATCCAGTTGCCTTTAGGATATTCACCAATTCCTTCATCTCCCCGTCAAGGTGCCGATGCTACCAAGAATGATGGTGTCTACTCAAGGTTTTTTACAGCTTTTGATGCAAATGGTAGATACAGCATCAAAATATGGGCTCTGGGAGGAGTTACTACAGACAGACAGAGAATGGCACCTCAGAAGAATGGAGTCATGTACATAGATGGCTGGATTGAAGACGACGGTAAGTGATTTGGAGGGCAAACTGAAAGACTTGGGTCTAGAAGAACCACCAAGTCTGTGAGGCAGGAGACAACTTTTGGTTTCCGAGTCCCTCCTCCACCTTAATAGCATTTGTGGCTGGGTGATGCTCTGTGCTGAGTACACTCTTATGTCATGTAGGATTCTGCTGTATTACTGGAGTCCATCCACTACATACCAGTAACAGCCCCACCCCCAAGTGTGCCCAGTTATTCTCTGTTGTCCCATGAGATAGCAAAATACCCCATGAGGAAACCAATTAGGCAGATCATAATCGTTAAACACTTTGGTCCAAAATCACATCTTCCACAAGATAAAATATAATATTTCTATGTGACTCCCTTTCTCCCACTGTAAAACAAACTGTCTGGGAGGTGAGCTAGGCCTCCTCCCCACCGAGCACATGTCACCAAGTGGGAAAAACATGTCTTTAAGAAAGAGGACATTCTGAGGCACTGTGGGTTTAAAACATTTGCCCGGGATCAGAGCAGGATTGAGAGCAACAGAGTCTAAAGGATTTCAGGACTTGCCTTTGATATTAAAACCAACAAAAAATGTTTTAAAGAAGTGGAATTTATGAGAAAGTAAGTTCCGAGTAATGCTGGACTGAGATCGGAATGGCTCGATTGAAGATGGGGTCTGAGAGCTTCACTGGCAGAGCCAGCCGCAAGTAGCTTTTGAAGCACAGAATTAGTTTTGTGTGAGTGTGAAGCCAAGTCTGTAATTGCTACGTGAGTGATTTCCTAGGAAGTGATTGAGACAATCGGGTGTGGCGTCTTAGCATTCAGAGATCCAGGCAAGATCAGGGATTTGAGACCAACCTGAGCCACATACTGAGACAGTCTCCAAATAAAAAGAGAGAATACTGGGATTGGAGTCCTTAATGTGAACTATTTCATATCCAATTATCATCAAGTAAAAAAAAAAAACAAAGCACAAATATTAAAACGTGAGAATTGCATAAATTAAACAACCAAGGAAATTCTCAAGAGCCAAGGAGATCAAGTACCAAGTAAGTGGGAGTACGACACTCAAAATATTATCAAAGTGATAGGAGGCTTCTTCGGGCGATGCCATGTTTCAACAGAGTCTAAACTGACATTGTTGAAGACTAGAAAGACAGTGGGTCGATGAGATGGCTAAGTAGGTAAAGGCGCTTGCCGCTAAGCCTAACAATTGGAGTTTGATCCCTGGGTTCCACATGGTGGTGGGAGAGAATCCACTCCTGTAATTTGTCCTCTGACCTCCACGTGCTCCCCTTTTGTGCAAATAATTAAATATGTCTTTAAATTAAAGACAAAAACGAGAGAAGAAATGCAATTCTAGGGTCTTTTTTCCCCTGTTATAACCAGGAAACGTCTGTTAGTAAAGAATGGAGGGCCGTTTGCTCATTCTCTTCTTATGCGACCTGACTGGGGGTCTTGGCCCCAGACTGAAGAGTGGTTTTTGTTGGTGGAAGGCAGGAAGAGTGGGAAGGAAGATCCAGTAGAAGATGGGAAGGCTAGCCTTTCAGTGGTGGTGATTTTCACCGTTTTAATAAACTTTAACACAGGTGAAGTAAAAATGAATCCACCACACCCTGAAACTGGTAATGTTCGAGACAGCCAAGTGTGCTTCAGCAGGACATCCTCAGGGGGATCGTTTGTGGCCACCAACGTCCCCGCGGCTCCCATTCCTGACCTCTTTCCACCTTGCCAAATCACCGACCTGAAGGCCAGCATCCAAGGGCAGAACCTCGTGAATCTGACGTGGACGGCTCCTGGGGATGATTACGACCACGGGAGAGGTAAGACTGCTGTACAGACCCCAGACAGGAGCTCACCAACCGAGCAGAGGTTATGCTGGGAGGAGGACACTGAAGACAGGGAATCTCGAATGGCTTCTAAAATTAAAGACACAGTTTTTAAAATCTAAGAAGCCGACCTTCTTAAGGAATAAGGCGTTTTATCTAGGAAAAGAAAGCTTCAGGATTTTGTGTTTTGTTTGTGTCTGTCTGCCTGTTTGCTTGTTTGCTTGTTTCTGACAAACAAGGTGTTTCTAGAGAAGGATTGTGATAGAGGGTAAATATCCTTGAAAGAAATTTCTTCCCATCCTACTAGACTTTGACTCTCAAATATAAAACTTAGGTCTGGGGTGGAGCCTTAGCCCTTCTGTTTATGAAATGCATGGGCAGCAGCCTGACCTGACGAACTAGAATCTGTTTTAAGATCCCTATGAATTAGAATCAGTGTTTTACGGTCCTCTGAGCATGTTAGTGCTCAAGAAACACCAGCTCCAACCTCCCTTCCAAATTAGGAGCTAATAAACAGTGAACACCTTCCTTCCTCAGCCAAGCCTCAGGCTCACAAACTCTCATCGAGGCTTTACGTCATCACTGAACCAACTTTATATCCACCTCTTCGCTATGAGTAAAGAGTGCGCACAGTGGGTGACAGCCTTTGTAAAAATGGTTACCCGGTTCCCATCATCCACTGTAAAGTCATGAGATGATGATGTCATCCCTAGTAGATTTTTCAAAGATTAAGACTTGGTCATTGTGTTCCCTCTCACTCCTTTTTAAAATTTGTTTTTCTATTTTAGCTTCCAGTTACATCATCCGAATAAGCACGAGTATCGTCGACCTCAGAAACAACTTCAGCACCTCACTCGAAGTGAACACTACCGATCTCATCCCAAAGGAGGCCAGCTCCGAGGAAATGTTTGAGTTTGAACTGGACAACAGTTTTGGAAATGGCACAGATGTCTTCATTGCTATCCAGGCTGTGGATAAGTCCAACCTGAAATCCGAAATCTCCAACATTGCCCGGGTGTCTCTGTTCATCCCCTCTCAGGAGCCACCAGAAGACTCAACTCCTTCTTATCCCGATGTCAGCATCAACAGCACGATTCCTGGCATCCACGTGCTGAATATAGTGTGGAAATGGCTAGGGGAAATGCATGTGACACTAGGTTTGCACTGAATCTTCAGGCAAGAAGTAAATCACTCCTGTCATTGTATTTTAGACTTCCTGAAGGGGGCGATGTAGTAACACGTGAAGCTGTAAAATTGGGCCCAGGTGCATTAAAAATTATCTATTCGAATCCAAAAGTTTAACCGTCGCTCAGTCTTTGAATGGTAATTTGAATGCTTGCTCGTGTTGCTTGTACCAATAGGTGGGAGTAGATTTAAGTTTGTCCTAAGGCACTTGGCTAAAAATAAGATCCAATTGCAGTTAGTTAATCTACTAACTACTATTCTAAACTATCAGAAATGCCTACCGAACTATTTAAATACAAAAGGCCTGGTTTCTTATTCAGGACCTTGGATTAACATCATCAAGAATGTGTCTTCTTTTCTTTAGGTAGGAATGAGGATTGCACAATTTTGAAATGGGGTACACTTTAGAGAGAACTCACACCTTGGAGGTCCCATGGGTTTAGAAATGCATACTACGTGCCTATGATGCTTAAAGCCACAGTAGAAGGAGATGGGGAGGGGTAGGTAGATTTAGGGCAAGTGATAAAGAAATAATATGTTTCACAGTTTTTTACAAATATTCTATTAGCCAGGGACTGGGCCTGGTGTGGACTTTTGAAACCTCATATCCCACCCCCAGTGAAATACCTATTCCAAAAGGCAATGGCTAATGCTTCTCAAAACAATTCTACCAACAAGGGACCAAGCATTCACATATGCGAGCCTACAGGAGCCACCACAATCACTTACAAGTATGTGCTCAATTAGGGGTGCTCTGTTAAATCCAGGGGTGATGTTCAGCTGTTAATGAAGTAGGCCATTGTTTCTACATACCAAACGCTAATAAAGTAATCCACTGTTTCCACAGACACCTAGAGTGAATGTCTTTACTTTCAGACCTTCCTTATTAGAGAACAGACTTTTAGGACAAGCCAAGACACACATAATAGTGAGAAGCAGGTGAAGGAGACAACTTGCTCAGCCTGCTCTCTTATAGAACTCAGGACCACCAGCCTAAGGGCAGCGCTACCCACAATCACTGAGAGAATGCCCTGTAGGCTTGCCTGCAGCTGGATTTTATGGAGGTGCTTTTTTAATTAAGGCTCTGTCCTCTCCAATGACCACAGCTCGTGTCAGGTTGCCGTAAGACTTGCCAACTCAGCCATCAGCTCCATAGCCTGACCGCTAAAGAGAGGAAGGCGGCAACCAAAAGAGCTCGGATGTCTCTTTAAATAACTTCCTTCATGCCAGGATGGTAACACAGGAGTAATATCATGTCATGAGGGAGTTACGGTGCTTTGGCAACCCGGTGAACAGAATATCAGGAAGCAATGCTCTTGAGCAAAGTGCAAATACACAGGAAGCCACAGGCCTGGTGAGAAGGCTACTGTATTTCCCAGGAAACAAGTGAGTCTGGGGTTCCAGTCCAGTACTGTAGAACATTCTGTAGAGCGTGGCTGCAGTACGTTTTGTCTGAGAAATGTCTAAGAAATCATTGCACTCACAGAAAAACAACAACAACAACAACAAAACAAAAACAAAAACAAAAAACAAAAAACAAAAAAACCCTCGTTTTTCCCCACCTAACGATGCAGATCCATTTTGCGTCAAGCTGTCCAACGATTCAGAGCTCTTAAGAATGGTTTACTTTGCTGGGCCCTGCTTTCTATCTTAGGTGTTTCCTGACTTCATGCCCTGTCTCCCTGGAAGTCAGCTGTCTATGAAGAACCTTACTATTTCAGCGAACATTCCACTAAGCTCACCCAAATGGAAAAGTACACTCCCAGCGAGCGAGTGACATTTGTAAGGAACACTGCATTTTTCCAAAAACATGATTTTCAAATAAAAGCCCTTGTCCCATCTGTCTTTGGTCCTCCAGACTCATGACTCATCTCACATCCCCTCTGCACCCACTCTCTGCCCTCTTCACTGGCCTCGATGAATTGAATCAAAAGAGGCTTTCTGTCCTCTCAAGAACCACGTGTCCCACGGGAAGAGGCACAGGACATTCACCAAGCTTCCTTGTGAGGCTTTTATCTAGGTGTTACACAAAAAGGCTTGTGTGTGTGCTGTGGTGTGGTGTGTGTGGAGGTGTGTGTGAAGGTGTGGAGGGGTGGGGTGTGTGTGTGTGTAGGTGTGTGTGTGTGTGTGTATGTGTATGCCTGCTTTGATACATACTCTCTCAGCCCTCTATTGCCCTGCTATTACCAACCTTACCTAAGGTAGGCAGTTCACCAGGCTTCCTCTTTACCAGTCCCCTTGTGAAACCTTCAATCCCAGCATCCTATTCTCTCCATCCAAATCCCCAAACACTCTGAGTTGTTCCCCTGCCCACTAAACTGGCTCCAGGATCCTCACGGTTGTTTCCTTTTGCCCAGCTCACGTGGTGCCCCTTCGTGTCTGGGCATCATGCCTCCTTCCTAATGACTCCTGCTTCTCTCATCTACACAGCATCTCATTCCATCTGCCCTGAAGAGAACCAGCTTTTCATAGAGCAAACTGTCTGGGGCTTTGTGGCACGAGAGTAGAGGCGTGGGTAAAGAAGTATCAGACTCACAGATACAAAAAGTTGGACTACACCTGTTAAAGTTAGGGCAGCCAGCATGGAAATAGGATCTCAACTATTATTATTATCTCTCCCTTCCTTCTTAATACTTCCTTTTGCCCTTCCCCCAGAGCACTTAGAAATGTCTACTAGGCATACTTCCAAGGGAGGTCCTGGGGGAGCGGGATTAAACCTACTTCCTCTTCTTTTTCCTTTTGTGACTCATGGGCCAGGGTGTGCCTAACCTTCCCACCAAAACTACAGGATGAATCACTCTTATGCAGGGGCAAACAAGCATTCGCATTGGCCATCATCTGCCTGGGACCTGCACCTTTGCTTGGGAGGCCTACGTAGACTCACGGTGCCTCCAGTAGGGTCTCACGGGCACATGGCCAGAATCCTCCAGGGACTCCTGCTTTAGGGATAAATGGATTAATGCATTTGACCTGTCATATAGACAGCCATGATGGTGGTACTCACCCAAATAAGAATGAGAATTGATGGTGCTAATAAAACCAAAGATACCCAAAAAGCCACTAAATCCTTTGAATATCGCTGCAACACCAGACTTCCCCACACCACTGTCAATCCTTTGCCTTGCCAGCTCTACACACACACACACACACACACACACACACACACACACACACACACACACACCCTGCTTTTTCTCTTCCCAAAGGCTTGCTAGGATGAGGACGACTTGGATGGGGCTCTGGCATGGGCTCTGTGGCAGCCATTGCCCATATCCTCTACCACAGACAGTTCTCCAGAAATTTACTCCTTCCCTGAAACTAGTAGAACCGGGGAAAACATCCGCCCACTCTGCCACCCATGGGACCCAAGTGTCCTCTGGTGTTACATGCTGATCCCACCAGATAGCTCCATGTTTATGTTTGTTCCACAAAACAAACCCCTGGTAGGGACAGTCTGGGACCTAATCTCGATGAGACCAGAGGATAAAGAGTAAGCAGCACACAGCAGTACAGCGAGGCATGATGGGAAATAAACAAACGCTGTCCAGAGGCTAAGCGCCTAAGCCCACATTTGAGGCACAGAGAATGCTGCTCAAGCCAGAACTGACTTCTTTGCCCTCTTGGTACCCATAGTCATCTTTATTCCTATTCTACCCCACAAATGTTGGTTCATGCTCGATGCTCTCCAAATTCTCCCTGTCCATTCACTGTTGACAATATTGTCCTGAGAGTGGAGAGAATTCCCCCAGGTGTCAGGAAATTCCTGTGAGCATGAGATCCAAAACAAACAAACATAAAACCAATCTGCTCACCTGCGCCTGTCATCTGAATGCCGATTTATAGTGATAAATATTCAAAGCTGTTTATACAAGCAAGTCTTCCCTCTGAAGCTAGTAATCCAAGGACTGGTTATTGTTCTGAAAGGGATTCTTCAGAAAAAGCCTTACTCCACTGAGGTAAAAAAGATAACCTCAGAGATACTCCCAGCAGGGACTAGCATTCCATCGTTGAAGAGTTCAGTCTTGAGGGACAGAGAGACAACCCGAGCGGTAGGTTCTAACTTGGGCTAAGAAAGGGGTGCAGAAGAGTTAGGAATTCAAGCCATAATTTCTAATTCTC
This sequence comes from Rattus rattus, assembly GCF_011064425.1. Lineage (NCBI taxonomy): Eukaryota > Metazoa > Chordata > Mammalia > Rodentia > Muridae > Rattus > Rattus rattus. Next base: position 15,845,650 of record NC_046156.1, read on the forward strand.
CTGTGCTTACACTCAGATTCATGAATGGATGCCTGGATAGTGGTGGTGGTGGTGATGATGATGATAATGATGATGATGATGATGATGATGATGATGATGATGATGATGAAGGAGGAAGGAAGAAGAAGAAGGAGGAGGAGGAGGAGGAGGAAGAAGAAGAAGAAGAAGAAGAAGAAGAAGAAGAAGAAGAAGAAGAAGAAGAAGAAGAAGAAGAAGAAGAAGAAGGAGGAAGAAGGCGGACAATGATGAAACAATGGCAATGATGATGGGTATAAGCCTTGCAATTCATCAGATCTCCCTAGTGACTCAGAGGAGACCAGAAGTCTGCCTGTCTCCCCAGCAGAGGACTTCACAGTTAATTTACCAGTTGGGCTTGTCCCTTGGACTCCATGCTGTAACACAGCCTCCAGAACTGCTCTAACATATCTCAAGAATCTGAAGGGGAAAAAAAAGAGCCTAATCTTTTTTTCTAAACCGCCATCCAGCCCTGGTGCAAGCTGTGTGATGGAGAGACTAAGGGTCTAGCTCTTGCTAGATGTACGCAGTAAGAATCAAGAGAAATGCTCTACCAATGTGCACTGTACAGGTTGTCCACCTTGACTGGAAGCAGAGCAATGCAAAGATAAACAGAGAAATATCTCCTAGCTGTGGTCCTAGTATGTGGTCTAACCCTGCTTTGAAAGCAGAGACCAGAGGACAACAGGACTGAAGTGATGCTCCTCTGCCATCCTCAGAGCTCTGCCCATCTCTGTATTCTCCCAGCCATCCCGGTTATCAGGAGAAACCAGCCCAGACCTAGGAGCCACCAATGGGGCAGCGCTCCCTACCCACTCTTTTACCTACATGTTCCCCTTAAGGAAATTACCAAACAAGGAACAACTGGAGTCCATGTCCTTTTCTCATTCATAGACTTTCAACAATGAAGGGGGAGCTAGAACCTTCCCTGAGGATCCATCCCAACTTGCCCTTCACCGACAGTTCCCATATCTTCTTGTACCCTCATGGAATGATAGACAACAATTCTGAAGGTAGCTAAAAAGCATGCAGATGAATGATTTAGCCAAAGAGCAGGAAAAGAATAAGTGAGCTAAATATGTCTCAGCCTTGGAGAGGCTCATAAAGAGTAACACATACACAGAGAAGCATCGAAGTGTGACCTGAGTATGTCATGTGCACATATGAATCTGTCAAAGAATAAAATTAGTTTAAGAAATAAGCAAACAGTAGCTAATGCACAATGTGTAGGCAAATTACAGAGAAAGCACTTATGAGTCCAATATTTTGATACCTAACATACACGTAGCATATGCCAGAAGGAATGATGTTCCTACTTTAAGGATGTATGGCTACCAGTAGAAAAGAAAAAGAAGAAAACAAGAGAAGGAAAGAAGCAAAATTATCCTTCCATTTCATCAGATTTTTATTTATTTATTTATTTTTAAGAATAAGACACGTTGGGTAATCAAAACGCCAACTGTTCTCTGGAATAACCCTAAAGATCTAACTCTTGTTTGATTGTTTTCTTGGAGGGCTTTTTTCTTTTTCTTTTTTTTCTGGATTTTTGTTTGTTTGTTTGTTTGTTTGTTCATTTGTTTTGCTCTTTGAGACAGGGTCTGACTCTGTCACCCATCCTAGCCTCAAACCTGTGCTGAGCCTCCGCCCTCAATCTCCAGCGTGCTCAGATTACAGCCTGTGCAAATGCACTCAACTAGGGACAGGATTCTGAGTTACCTTACGTCAATCCGGAGATCTCAGAGTCAGTAGAAGCAAGAAAGGAGACAGAGAAACAAACATTTAGGATGATGTCATCATGCAGGTGAAGGCAGGTACAGGATAGAACGAGGCCTGCCATTGGACAAGAAGGAAGGATGGGCGGGAGAAAAGTTTTAGAGGAGGAGGAGATTGGAGGGAGAGGAGAAGCAACCAAGAGAACATGGAGACGGATGTTAAGATTCCTTTCTGCACATTTACAGGTTGTTATGAATATTCTTAAGGGATGGATGTGTACAGGGCTTTGTATGTCTAGGTGGGCAATTATATCTTATCAATTGGATCAGAGGTTATTGTGTTGTGTGTTCTTTCATGTGGTGACTTAATTGAGTTCAAAAGAGTGTATGGTGGCTGGAGACACTGGGCCGCCACAGAATTGGGATGTGTATGTCTGGCATGGTGGCAACCTGCCTTGGGAACTAGATGGGTAGAGAGATTGCTGCCAGGCTCAGAGAGTAGCCATTGGCAGTGTGATATGGGATGGAGCAGGGCAGGTGAGAGGCTTTGCTGACTGAGATGAAGATGTCTACCAGATGTATTGGGGCACCATGGTGCTGGATCTAGTGAGGGATAAAAGACAGCCTTTATTTTAATTTTACAGAAACATAAGCGAACAAGCAAACAAACCAACAAAAACAGACAGACAGGAAGAAACTCTTTTTAAACTCATATGTTAATAAACTACCTGACATGTTGACCCAAAGTAACTCTGAATGGTTTCAGACCTTAGAAGAAAATCTCCCTAGGGAATGAATCTTACTGATAAGCTGACAGGAGTTCCGGGAGGCTTAGAGCAAAAGTTTACATGACCAGTCAAACTGAACAAATGTTTGACAAGCTAGATAATATAGACAGAAAACTTACTGAATTGAAACAAGTGAGAAACACACAGTTACTGCGTGGGTAAAACCTAGTAAACCCCATTTCCAGAACCCAGAACTCAACAGAAACTCACTGAATGGTTGTTCCTATGTCAATTCCACTAGAGATGGGACCTTCCCCAAAGTTTCAAAGCAATTCCAGGTCAATGGGGGAAATAAAAACCTATGAATTATTACATCAGCACAAATTGTTAAAATGTCTCTATTTTCTGTCTCACCAAATACATCTGCAGAATGACCTGGAAGGCCAGGTTCAAATTTAAAAGCCTCTCAGAGTCGTGCTGGCCCATGGCAGCTCAGAGCAAGATGGGCCACAGTGTTTGCGATTCTCTTCCTATCCCTCTCCAATACAGGTCCCCATATCTCAAGGGGGCTTAAGGGAGATGTTGGTTTTGGTTTTGAGACAGCATCTTGCTATATATGCTAAACTGGCCTTGAACCCATGAAAATCCCACTGTCTTAATCTTACTGGAATGAACTCAATGCCCAGTTTATATTTATTTATCTATTTGCAAATGTTCACCCATGTACACACTGTATTTTATCATATCCACCTATCATTACTTCCCTCCTACTTTTTCTAGTGCTCTATATACCATTGCCCACCCATCTTCATGTCCTCTAGATAATTTTGTCATTTATAATCCAATGTCAGAGTAGTATACTGCCCATATGCACATGGGTGTGTTCCAAGAGGTAAGAGTGTCTAATTTGTATGTATACAATGTGTATTTTGTAGCTCATATATGCATGTGTACTTTGGCCTAACAATGAAAATGTTATACAACACTGGCTTAAGTACTTTTATTTCCCCTAAAGTGTTGGGTTTGGGCCATTATGACAATACATGGGGTTTTCAGTACATTATTTTGGGAAGCATATTGGAGAATAAGGTAGTTCACATCATGGTAGTCAGGAAGCAGAACAGAGACAGGAAGGTCCAAGGCAAAATGTGCCCTTGAAAGATGCCACCAGTTATCTACTTCCTCTAACAGGGCCTGATACCCCATACAGAAATCTATTCACGTTTTGAACCCACTGATTAGGCCAGTGTCCTTATTGTCTGGTCATCTCTGGAATAGTTTCATAGGCACACCCAGGACTGTGCTTAACTAAGCTCCCAGGCATCTTCAAACCCAATGAAGCTAACACTCAAGATTAACCATCCCCCTTTATATGATGAGCACACTCTACTGACATTCTCCACCTTTTGCCTACTGAGAACTACAGCCAGGAAAAGGAAGTATAGGTCCTTCTGTCTGCCCTTCTGTACGTTAATTTTCATGAAGTGACACACAGAAGTGACGCAGTAAAAAGAAAGGTACAAGTTCTCAGTTGTTTGCTTTGTTTATATAAAATGACGTTTCATTGTTTCTGGGTTTGAAGTTCTGGTTCGAACTGGACACATGTGGCTTTTCTGACTGTCGGGAAATCTGCTTACATGGTTCCTGGTTTTAGACACATGCTTGTCTTTGTGTCCCTCAACTCCCACACATTTTTAGATCCATGTGAATTCTGAATGAATGGGCATCATGAACCCATATGTAAATGAGAAGGCAAAGAACAACATACATATACACGCACTAATGCATACGTGCATGCACACGCATACTCACATACATGCACAATGCTGTATGCTACATATACTCACGCACAGAGAGAGAGAGCAAGAGAGAGAGAGGGAGGGAGGGAGAGAGAGAGAGAGAGAAAGGGAGAGAGAGAGAGAGAGAGAGAGAGAGAGAGAATGAGAATATTCCCTTTTCTTAAGCACATTCTCCTGGTCCTCCTAGATGCAAATTAACAGGTAAAATTGTTAAGAATTCCAAGACAACTAAGCAGACTGTTAAAACAGTAGACCCTTGTGAGGACAGGACTACATAATACATTCGACTTCATTGGTCTGATGCAGAGGAAGTCAGCCCTAGGAAAGAACAGCCTGGGAAGGGCAGACACAGAACCATGCATAGGAAAGAATGTCCTTCCAAAACTGTTTCCAGGAGCAACTGAGATTCAGAATTATATTCACTGCTTACGGTCTCTTTGGGCGAGAGATTAAGCCACACCCACCTTGAAGTTAGCTTGACTCTGGAGACCAGACATTAACAATAGTTTACTCTCCCATCTCTCTGGAATCAGGAAGGCCAACCCCACAGGCCTGTACCAATATTGGAGACACCACAGATTTTCAGGTGTCCTGTTCCTCTTTTAGCCGAGTAGCATTTTCAGCTACCATAGCCCCAGTTACACTGATGCCGTTCATGAGATCTGAGCTTAATGAAGAGGGGAACAGCAATTATTTTCTTTAGTACTGATGGTTATTTGAAAAATAATCATATTTATTATTGCTTAGATATAGTGATCAGAATAGGTTGTCTTTGCTAGACTCTGCCCAAGGCTTCTGCTAAAACGCCACATTTTCCTTCACAGAAATTCTATGAGGTCCCCAATATCATTGTCCAAGTTTGATAACTCAGGAGATAGAGTCCAAGAGTGATTCAGCAAGTTGACTGACTTCATCGGTGTGTTGAACCAGGCCATTCTACTACCTTAAATATCTCTGTCTTTATTTGGATCCATCTCTGTGAATGCAAGTCCTATTTGCTGGCAGGTGGGACTTGTCACTGACCATACAAGGTCACTGAAAGCTATTTCTAGAATAAGAGTATAGGGAACTTTAATATTTTAAAAATGTTTCTGACATCAATAAAACATAAGTGATAGCTGATACTTGTTATAGTTTACTTTCTAGGAAATAATTTTAAATATTGTTGTTATAGGTACCATTTTTATCAGATAGCCCAGTTTCCAAAGGTTAGGACCTTGTAGATACAGGAAGCAATTTTATCTTAATGTTTCCGTATACAAGAAACATTTAATGGGGTTCCACCTGAAGAAACAGTTTACAATTACTGGAATATCCTGTATACTTTTTTTTAAAAGGTCTACATTTATGAACCACCAGATGCTGGAAAATAAGCCAAACCCCTCCATGACTCACAAAAAGAAACTGTTCTCTGAAGAGCTGTTGAGTTCAGCATTATGTGTCAATCAAATTACTAACAGTGTTCAGAGTTCATTGTCCCTCTTACTTGTTTGTTTTGCTATCTGTTCTGAAGCTAGGTAACAGACCGATGGAGTCTGCAAGCTAACATAACTGCTAGCTAACATAGTTGTCTCCTAGTTTGTTTCCTCCTCGGTTTTACTCCAGAGTTGGGTCAGAGCTGCATGGAAACAGTGTACTAAATACCGGTGCCTGCTAGTGCGTCAGTAGCCCTGAATAATAAGCAGTAAGTAACAAAGGTAACAGAGAGAAGATTCCCAGGACTAGAACTGGTTCATTAACATCTGAAAATGGGGAAGGCTTCTGATCCTGACTGTGTGCTCTGAGCAATTGCAGTGACTGGTAATAGCAATAGCGTCAAAATTCATGTTATCAAATTAAACAATGATTCCTTACTTTTCACACCAACAAAGTCTCCTTAGAGCTTCATACTAGTAAATGCAAGGTCTACGCTCTCATCTGCGATCTCATGGACTACAAATGAGCAGCCGTCTATCTAGAAAGCGGCTGATCATATTGGGGTCCATGAAAGTCTTTAGCCCTGGACATAACAACTTAGATCCAGATATGTATCATAAAGAAGTAACTAAAATTATAATAATGTTCATAGAGACAGTATTTGAAAGATATAAAATGGACACAATCTTAGCATTTACTTATATAAGATTCTTCATTTAAAGTTGGATTTATTAAATATTTTACAGACAAAATAAAATGACTTAAAATGCATATCTACTCAGTAATTATGGAACTGCACTAGGAAATACATTTCTGTATTTAACTTGTGTGCTGGTCCCAGGGGAAGCACTAAGCAGTTTCAACATTTCATCAACCTTTTCATTCCTAGCAAGTCACTCAGTGGGTTGTCTTGGTCTTGATGGTCAGTGGGTCTTGATGTTTTAAGGAAAAAAATATGTGTTGGGGGGATTAGCAATAGCCAATTAAACTTTTTTAAACCTTGGGTGTTCCAAACTAAAACATCAAACATGCATGGCTTAACTATCCAAACAGATGTTTGCACACATAGCAAGGAAATCGTCTGTATAATACAAAATCCAAAACACACCCACCCAGAAAGAAAAGAATCATATTCCAAAGCCATACATCATTTCCAGAAAGACAGTCACGAACATAGTGTAAGTTAAAACTTTGGGCTAAACTAAACTTACCTGGAATACTCAATGACATTACTACATGAATCAGACAACTCCTAATTCGAGCCAGATAATGGAGCTACCACACACGCATACAAACAGTAACAGATCAGCAGGGGTGGCTTCTGCAAATGCCTGTGTGAATGGTCCTCCCATACTGGTCTATATGGATGCTGGATGCATGAGGACTAGGGTGCTCATGTCTGGGACCATCTCATTCTTCCAAAACAAAACAAAACCCTATCTTTCAATCAAGGCTTCATTTTTCTTTACATAGAAATAAACTCTGTACAGAGTCTTCCATAATTAAAATAAATTAACCTAGTTATTTCTCTTCTCCATATTAACTTGAGATACATGTGAATGCTTCGCTCTATTCTTTCTAGAAAAAGGTTTGATATCATCATGTAGTGGCCATGGGACAGAGGACTCAGTATTTCACAGTTGGCTGGCCAACTGCCATAGGTCACTCTGATACTGAAGGGATATTGATACCTCGTAAGGATCACCCTGGGAGTCATCACAGTCAACATCCAGCAGGTAGTGGGATTGTGAGGGATCCAATCAAAGCAGCAGGAGGAGGACGCCCATGACTTGTACAAACAATTTTTATGAGCCAGTACTAAGTCTCGGACATGTGAAATGAGGAAAGTGAATTTTCTGTAAAAGTTATAAAGGAAGGTAAAATGGCTATGTTCTTGCATATGTGACAAACTATCTCAAAGGAAAATATCAATTTTTCTCCTTAAAATTTCCTGGGATGGGCATAGTGCTACACACCTTTAATCCCAGCATCCTAGAGACAGAGGCAGGTAGATCGCTATGAGTTCAAGGCTACTCACTTCAGAGTGAGTTCCTGGACAGCCAGGAGTACAATAATTAAACCAATTTTAATTTCTGTTTCAATTAAACCAATAAATAAATACTAAATAAATAATTTTTTAAATTGCACCAGAAGAAAATTCCAAAACTTGCCATATTTTGTTCCAAGTAAGCATGACTTAAATAATTCCTCCTGTCATGTGACATCAGTGTTGAATGTTCCAGCCTCTGGAGAAATGAGGAATGTTCCTGGCAAACGCATCCTGATCCTCTCAAACTCCAACAGGAACGCAAACCGTTTGGGGAGCTGTTGAAAAATACCGTTCTAGTTCAGTCAAGCCAAAGGTTTTGAATGAAGCCCAAGGGACACAAGAGCCTCACCCTGAGAATCGAGGATTGATCCCATCCTCCACTGCTTTAATTCCCTGCCTTCTTCTTGACATCTCACCAGGGTGGACACCCTGAGTCAGGCAGATGAGTGTCTTCTCTTGGTTACAGGTAATTCACTCAGGGTGGGTGACTCAGTGAAGGCTGACCAGTGATCTAAGCATGGGGAAGAAGATCTGCCTGTCTCCAGCAGCAAAACTCTGTGATATGAGCTGATCTGGTCTCTGTTTACTTGTTATGATAACAGTGAGGCCAAGAGGCCAGGAGATGGTCAGGAACTTGACTACATGCATATCTCTAGCTTCCACAGTTATTCTCAACCTGACCCTCACTTTCGCAATGTCATGTGGTATGTTTCTAATACCCTCTGTGCATATGAACTCAATTGCTTCTCTGTCACATGCAACCAAAAGACTGATATCTAAATATTACTCAGATGATATAATTAATAATTCAGAAAATGATTTACCTTCCATTATTAAAATCTAAGTAAGTCATTCATTGTAACTTCATACAGAGAGCCTGATTTCTAAATTTTGTTCTGGGTCTTAATAATTTCTCATAGCTGTAACCAAATGCCCTAAAAAACAGCTGAGGGCAGGAATGGTTTGTTTGGTTCATGATTTCAGAGTGCTGGGTCTCTTGTTTCTTGATTCCATGCATTTGGAATATCATAACAAAGGGAGTATACAGCAAAAGAGTCATCTCCTGGTAGCAGGCAGGAAACAGCAACAGGCACAGGAAGGAACTAGGGAAAAGGTATACTCTTCAAGGTGTGCACCAAGTTACCTAGCCCCTCCTCTTAAAGATTTCAGAGCCTCATAAACAGTGCTACTTTTCATTCAATACATGGGCCTTAAACTGTAACAATTTTAGCACTGCGTGTTCTAGCATTTGGGATATAATATCTGTTTATGAATTTATTTATGCTAGAGTCTCCTTCTATATGGTTCTGCCTACTAATGACTTATAGTTTACTTGGGGAGGCCAACAAAATAGTCAACATCAGTTAATACAGTGTAATAAATTACCGGAATGTGGAGGAGAAAACAATTTTGATGAAATGCTGTCTCATTGAAATCTCAAAGAAGGAGATTCCAGCCGATTGGGAAAAGGAAATAAGCAAGAATAATGTTCCTTCTAGTAAAGTATGAATGATTCATGCCAAAAGCATGAAGACAGATGAGTCAAAGGTAAGGAGGCCATGGAATAGTAGCCAAGCTGTAAACCCATAAAAGCTCTGAGTAGGGACCAAAATCTTGGACTTTGATCCTCGGCAATGCACACTGATTGTAAAAATCCAAGGAAACAGGGCCATCTTTGCATTGTCACAAGGGTGCTGCCCAATACAATGGTAGGAATCAGGAGAGAGACTCAGTTTGTCCCTGCAGCAAACTACAATCTTTGAGTTAGAGAGCTATTGTGCCAAGATCTATAATAAGGTACAATGAAAAGTTTTATGGACAGCTGATTTTGTCATTCTCACTAACAATTGTCAACATAGCATTTTCCTACGATCTGTTTGATATAAAGTTTATTCTTCTTTGTTTTTGTCAACTTCCTGGCTCTTGTATTGGTTAGTCATTCAATAGTGATCAAATTCTAAGGCCCATCACCCCTCTTATCCACTCAGCTCCAGAATTGCATTAGTGGTATCTTGTCTATCTCTAGAGTTTAAATTGCTTATTCACAGAGGAGTATCACAGATTTTTAGGTTGTTAGTCATTGCTTGTTCCGACCAGAAAGTTTTATTACTTATGGACATTTATTCACTTCCCATATCTTGTTGATTCTAAAATTTCCTGATAGGTAATTTCCTCAGAGTTCACTCGGTGTACATTAGGTGGCCTGAGGCATGAGATTTCTGACATTATTTCTATTTCATGCCAACATTTAAGTGATCACTGGAGACAGCTTTTAAAAACTAATGCCTCAGCTTCTTGAATCCAGGCTTACTTTTGAGAAACCTGAAATGGTGGTACAGTTGGTCACCATTCACACACAGAAGATGGCTGAAACCATGTGTAGCCGTGAGCTCACCCTCTGGACAGAAACGGGAAGCAAGCATGAACACTTGAGAAGAACTGCCATTGAAGAAAGGGACAGAGAAAAAGATGCTGTAGATGAAACTAAAAAGGAATAGTCAGGGGATTGCAATTAGAGTGTATTCTGAAAACAGCAAACAGGCAGGCTCACAAATGAGAAAATGGCCAACCACAAGCATCAAAAAGAGGCCAAGTAAGGCAAGCACACCAAAGTGACAGCAAATGAGGCAGCAAATCCAGCTTCTAGGTTTTCGTTTGAGGGCAGGGGATCCTTTTAATAAGAGAAGAGTGTGTCTTGTTTCCAGACACTGGTGTGGGAGTAAAGGACTAGAAAGGTTTTAGTCCATGATCTATGATCATCTCCATAGTTCTTTGGCCTCTAGCAAGACAGAACATTGTACTAGCCAAGATGCAGCCAATGCAAAGACAGAAAAGAAGGATTCATGATGCCATTTTCATCTTTCAAGGGGATGGCCCCAATAAGCTAACTTCCTCCCACTGGGCCCCACCTCTGAAAGGTTCTACAACCTGTCAACAGAACCGTAAGTTGACGATCAAGCCTGTAGCATTTGGTCATTGTTGTGGAGAGAGGGGGCCTTTAAGATATCAACACAATGCGATGTGTGTTCCTATTTTCTGCTGCATGACATCATGCTGCAGCCACTGATCTCAGTGTCTGTTTTGCACATTAGTCTATGACCTCACTGAGGTTAAGGATGATTTTACTTTATACGATGACAGTTTGAGTTTATAATCAGCACAGACTCAGTAAGTATATGTTGAACTATTGGCAACTTTAATTTCCTGGAGTTTCATGCCTAATAACTAACCTACCTAACAACAAGCTACCTAATAAAGGAACGAGAGGGCTAAGGTAGTTAACACAAACATGCAAGATAACCAATAAATGTTAAACCTTCATCCTCTCGAGTGCCCAGGTGTTTTCAAAATGGTGAAACACACAGAACACAAAGTTCGCCCTTTGAGCCTTTGAGAGCACATCTCCTCAGCATCAAGCACATCCACACTGTCATGCAGCCCTCAGCCTTATTCACCATTCACCTCCTCAAGCTGAAGCACCGTCTCCATTAAACAGTAACTCCCTCTTCCTCATCCCAGCCCCTGACAACCTCTAGTTTCCTTTCTGTCTCTGAATCAGAGTGGTCTATGTAAGTGGACAGCCAACATCTGTCCTCGTGTGACATCATCAAGGTTTATCCACAGTGTTGTACATGTGAAGACTTCCTTCTGAAGGCTGAAAAATATTCCACCATTGATGTCCTCTTCCATTTAGTCATGAATGGACACTGGAGCTGCTGTTATGAATGATAAAGCTATAATCACATGTCCAGATATCAGTTCATGTTCCTGATTTAATTTACTTTGGTATATAACCCAAATAATATGGCTAGGATATATTGTGATATATATAGGATATATAGGTGAAGAATTACCATATATTTTCCTAGGATGTCTGCAACATTGCTACCAGAAATGCACAATGCTTTTACTTTATGTGAATCCATACTTAATGTTCTGGTTTTATTTATCTATCATTTATTGATCATCTATTTATCATCTATCTATCTCTCTAGTGTGTGTGTGTGTGTGTGTGTGTGTGTGTGTGTGTTCTTGCTTGCAGGTACATATGCACATGCATGTGGAGACCTGAGTTGGTAATTTTTTAAAAATAAAAGCTTTCACCTTTATTTTTTGTTTTGTTTTGTTTTGGGATGTTGCAATAAAAATAAAAAAGAGCATGCGCTTGCTGAGACCAGTTCCTGAGCACACTGCCCCACACCCTCTCTCCGGGGCTCTCTCTGACCTGGGGGTCCTCGAGACAGTCCAGCTCGACACCCTGTCCTCATTCACAGCTCCAACCCATCTCACGTTGCTGAGGGCTACTCTCTGAGCCCTGTAGCAATCTACTTCCCAGGATGGGTTGTTACCACACCAGGCATACACATCCCAATTCTGTGGCACCCTGGTGTGGCTCACCACCAAACATTCTCTTGAACTTAATTAAGTTGCCACATGAAAGAACATACCACATAATATCCTCTCATCCAACTGATAAGATATAATGTGTCCATCTAGACAGCATGAAATCCTATACACACTCATCATTTTAAATAGTCATAATAATCTGTATCTATGCACAGAGAAGAATCTTATCATCTGCAGCCATGTTCTCTCAGCTCCTTCCTCCTCCGTCTTTTTCTCTGCCTCTCCCTCCCTTCTAAAACCTCTGTTCCTGACCTCTTTCTTCTCCTCTAATGGCAGGTCTCGTTTTATCTTGTCTGCCTTCACCTGCATAATGACATCAACCTACATTGGAACAGTGTCTCTCATTGGCCTAAAACCAGCCAAGTAGACCAGCCTACCCAGTCACTGAACCCCAACTACCTGTCTGTCTCCTCTGCACTTTCTACACTGAGATTACAAGTGAGTGCCACTGCAGATACCTCTCTCTCTCTCTCTCTCTCTCTCTCTCTCTCTCTCTCTCTCTCTCTCTCTCATTGTTCTTCTGGGGGCATTAAACTCAGATCCTCATGCTTGCAAGGAAAGCACTTCACCAACTGATCTGTGACTGTATTATGCCCCTTATTTTGATCTCAATATGCAGCTGTTCTAACAAGTGTGAAGACAGAGCTCACTGTGAAAGTCTTTATTTTACCTTTTTAGAATCTCTGACTTCTTTCCAAATATCACATTTGTAATAAAAAGACGATTAAGTGTCAGTCAGCCCACAAAAGAAGTAGACATAATTCACTTCAATGAGATTTACTACAATGGAAGGGCCTCGAGGACATGAATGGGCCTTGAGGTAGAAGGAAAAGCATTAGACAGAAACAGTACAATTTACGGAGATATCTAAGCATAACCGATCTTTTGAGGGAAAGAGAGGCTTCCCTAAAGCCTGAGGGGGAGCTCTGTTAATAGTAATAATGAGAGAGAAACAGACAGTGAGACAGACAGACAGACAGACAGACAGACAGACAGAGACATACAAAGACAGAGACAGACAGAGGTACCCAGGAGAGGAATAGCAGGTAGAGGCCAGAAAAGCCTCTTTAGAGAGCAGCTTCATCTTTCAGACCAAATCTTCAAGCGCTTTCCCTAAGGGGTCACAGACCAACCCCCAGAACAAAAGAAATGTCTGACCCTTTATAGTCTTTCAGGAATAGAGACGTTTCACATCATGTGACTCAGTCCAGCATAGCATAAGTGACAAGAAGCCCCGGGGAGTAACTACCGTAAACGGAAATCTGTCTATCACAGCACAGAGTGCTCCTTAACTCTGTCTGTCTGGAGAACTGCAGGGTGTCATGACCTGATCAGGCTGTGGGTTCGAGCTTGCTGGTGCAGGTCGGCGCTCTTACAATACACTTACCGTTCTCGAATCCTGCACTGAGATTCCTTTAAGGTTCCTAGGTAAAGAACACAGTGACCTTGCCATCCTTGCACTGCTGGGGAGCTGCTGAAATACTTGTCATCTCTTGTTTCACAAACGACACCATACCTTTTTTCCTGTTCACCCTAAAGTAGCCTTTCTCTTCCCTTTACCTGGGCACATTAGATTCTATTCAACTGTTTATAATTAAGCTCAATGATGAATTTAAACTGTGTTGCTTTCAAGCCCATACAAAATAAATGGAGGTGGATTAAAAGTGCCTAGAAACAAGCAACCCAACAATAATTAGTAAACAGTTGGGCTACTATTTCACTGAATGTGGAACATATCATATATCCTAATGCGGCATATCCTAACATGACTTCACAAGTGGCAAGGATCAGCCAGGAGAATGAGAAATAACTAAGCAAAATAAAATACAAATACACAAGCTGGCTGTACAAACAAACTTGTGACTACTAAAAAAACAGGAAGATGTGAACGCCTTGCAAAGGAAACAGGCCAAGCATACAGGATTGTTTGCATGTCAAGCCTGCTAGTCAGAGCCTGTTTCACCTCTTCAGAGAGGTCACTGGTCGTCAGGAACTTGCAAGTGAAATGGACAAAGCCAACGCGTGACAATTTTGTTCCTATGCTGAACACCAACAACTCCTAAAATTTAATGTGCTCATGAAATCTTGTTAAATAAAATAGTTTCTCCACCAACCCCACACGTGGATGAGGAATTACTATTCAAAATATATAAAGGACTCAAGAAACTAGACATCAAAAAAACCAAGTAACCCAATTGAAAACCGGTGTATGGAGAGCTACACGGAATTTTCAACAGAGGAATCTTGAACGACCAAGAAGCACTTAAAGAAATGTTCAATCTCCTTAGTCATTAGGGAAATTCAAATCAAAATGACTCTTAAATTTCATCTTATACCCATTAGAATGGCTAAGATAAAAAACTCAAGCTACTGCCCATGTTGAGAATGGGGAGCAAGGGGACCACTCCTCCATTGCTGGTGGGAGTGCACATTTGTACAACCACTTTGGAAATCAGTTTGGCAGTTTCTCAGAAAATTGGGAATAGTTCTATCCTAGGACATAGCTTTACCACTCTTGGGCATAAACCCAAAAGATGTTCTACTATACCACATGCTCAACTATGTTCATAGCAGCTTTATTCATAATAGCCAAAAACTAGAAACAACCTAGGCATCCGTAATCTGAAGAATGGAAAAAGAAAATGTGGAACACCTAAACCATGGAATACTATTCAGCTATTAAAAACAAAGACATCATGAAATTTGCAGGAAAATGGATGGGACTTGAGGACGTCATCCTGACTGAGGTAACACAGAGTCAGAAAGACAAATAAGGTATGTCCTCATGTATACATGAACATTGGCCATAAAGTGCAGGATAACCATGTTACAATCCACAGACCCAAAGAAACTGGGTAATAAGGAGAACCCAAGTGAGGATACATGACTCTCACTCAGAAGAGGAAACAGAACAGTCATCAGAGGTGGATGGAGAGAGGGAACTAGGTGGGCGAAGGAGAGAGGAAGAGAACGGGGATGTTGATCAGATTGGGGTTAGAGGTCTGGGAGTAAGAACGGAAACTGGCTGTTGGGGACATCTCTGGGACTGGGGAAGCTAAGGAGAGTCTCTAGGGGTAATCCTTGCTAAGATATCTACCAACAGGGGATCTAGAGACTGATGTGACCAACTCCTGTTGCCAGGCAGGATTTCCAGGGGAGGGAGGAGGACATCAACCTACCCACAAAACTTTCAATCCAAAAGTTGTCCTGCCTACAAGAGGTGCAGAGTCTGAGGGAAGAGCCACCCAATGACTACCCCAACTTGAATTCCATCCCATGTGAGAGAGCCAACCCCTGACACTATTAGTGATTCTCTGCTATGCTTGCAGACAGGAGCCTAGAATAACGGTCTCCTGAGAGGCCCCAGCAGTGGAGGGAAACAGATGCAGAGACCCACAGCTAAACTTCAGGTTGAGCTTGGAGTCTTATGGAAGATTAGGGGATAGAATTGAGAAAGCCAGAAGCAAGGCCAAGGACACAACAAGTCCCACAGAGTCAACTAACCTGGGCCCATGAGGGCTCACAGAGATTGAACCACCAACCAAAGAACTCACAGGGCTGGACTAAGCTCTGTGAACGTATGAAAACGTTTGGATCAGATGAGCATCGTTGTCTTCATGTCGGTCCCTAACAAATGGATAAGTGGCTGCCTTGGACTCTGTTGCCTGCCATTGGATCTCCTTTTCCTACCTAGACTTCATGGTTGGACCTCAGTGGGAATGGAGCTAAGTCCAGCTAGGACTAGATGTCCCAGGGTGGAGTGATACCCAAGATGGGCTTCCCCTTCTCTGAGGAAAAGAGGAGGGTATAATGGGAAGAGGGATTTGTAAAGCAGGACTAGGAAGAGAAGAGGGAGGGGGCCTGCGAGAGGGATACAAAGTGAATTTTAAAAATGATTATTAAAAATTCATTTCTATCCAGAATCTTGCTAAAACACAGACTGACTGATCCGACCTGGGATAATGCCCGTGAGTCTGCACCTTTGAGCAAGCTCTCAGGTGATCGGTCGGTCATTACAGCTGATCCACAGACTGACTACACCGGAACGGCTTAACACGCACAATCTGAAAGTCTGTCATGTTTGCTGAAACTGGGAACCTTTGAAGGATTTTAGTAAAAGTCCTACCAGAAGAGCTACCGCTGCTGGGGCCTCCACACTCCTCTGGATAACAGTGCAGACGTGAGGTCTGAGGCACAGCAGCTGGGCTGTGGTTGTGTATGAAAAGCCACCAACCTAAGAAACACAGACAGAGCCTCCCCTTACTGTGTCATCAAGCCACTGTACCAGCCCTGGAGCTCATAAGGAAAACGAATCAGATTTCAAAATGGAAGCCACTGAGAATGAATCCACATCCTCGGTAGAACAGTGATCCACAGCCATAGAACCCTGGGGAAGGCAGCTTTAGGTTCAAAACCAAATGGACAAAGGTGTACAGAGAGCGCCCATGCTTCCATACTCAGTGCCAGAGTTTTCCAGCAGATTGGTACACTCGGTACCACTCTGAGCATCTAAGTCCATTGCTGTTACCCAGGGCTCCAATCCATACCTGTGCGCATGGTGGGTGCTGTGCATCCCAATGGTTCTTACAGAGGTATAAAGCATTAGAGCGTTCTACAGGAAATTGTCCCTGTCCTAAACATAGACTGAGCTCTGCTCACCCTCTGCCCTGACCTGAGCCCTGGAAACCTCTCCTCTTTTCAACCTCCAAAATTTGGCTTTTCTGAGAACATCAATTGGGATTACACAGTGCATATACCTTTTGTTGCTGTCACACAGGCCTTGGATGTTTCGGTTTTTCAGTCCTGTTCTTTTTGATTTTCGGTTTTGAGATCTGTACTGATATAGTTCGGTCTACCATGAAAGGCATGTTTGAGTTCATTCACAACACCTTTTTTTTTTCTAGCATTCCCTTTTCCAATCTTTTTTGGGATTTTCAGTTCTTTGAGTACAATAATTATCTCATGGTAACATATCTGTCATTGTTTTTCATTTCCGGTCTGAGCATCTTCAACAAATGGTGCTGGTCAAATCGAATGGCTGCATGGAGAGCAATGAAGATAGATTTCATATCTATCACCATACACACACACACACACACACACACACACACACACACACACACACACGAATGGATCTAGGACACTCACATAAAACCAGATATCCTGAATCTGATAGAAAAGAAAGCAGGAAACAAGCTTGAAGTCATTAGTGCAGAAAAGGTCTTCCAGGACAAGACACCAATAGCATAATCATTAAGACCCACTATTAACGACCTCATGAAGCTGAAAGTCTTCTATACAGCAAAGGACACCATCATTTCTCTCTCATGTGTGAACGTTAACACTTAAGCTTTCAAAATGTCTACTACAATCTGAATAACCACAGAGGTACAGAACATTGTAAGAGACGAGCAGGGAAATGAGAGATTCTCCCAAGAAAGGGGAAATTGAATCTAGTGTTAGGTAGAGACAGAGAGGAACCCACAGTAGGAGAATTAAATATAGAGAGGTTATAAGAAGAGGGTAAAGCGGTAAATGTAGGGCAGGAGACAGCTAAAACTATGTAACAACCATGTGGAAACCCACTACTATAGAAGCTTCCCAAAACATATATATATGAACAGAACCTAAAGAGAATTACAAAATAATAGGAGAGCTGTTGCATGTAGTTATAGCCCAGGCTCTGGCCTCTCCTGGCTCGTTTTTGTTCCACCCAGCTCAGCTAGATCAATCGCGACCATCCCCCAACCGTGCTTCTCTTTCCCACCTGCCTTTGCTCCACAGATAAAAAATACTCAGACAGCTTTCTTACTTTAGAATTTGCCCGCTAGCACAATTGCTGGAAATGCGTGCCCTTAACAATTTATTATCTCTGTCTCTCCTTCCGCCCTAAGCTTATTGGCTTGTATCCCACTGACATCCTTGGCCATGTGCTGGTAGTGGAGGCCACCGGTTCTAGCTGCCCCGAGTTCTTAGGACTGCTGTGTATTTCCCGTTCCAAAACACGGCTGAAAAATCCCCTCTCTTTCCCAGCATCCCCCGTTTCCTCCTGGGACCCGAAAGTCCAACCTGTACCTTCTGTCCAGTAATTGGCTCCAGCCTTGTTTATTAAAATCAAGAACCAATCAGGGAACCAGACCTTAGTATTAGCACCTCCCCCTACAGGGAGCTAATGCAACTACATCTGATGTCGCCAAGAAGACCTCGGGTGCCTCAACATCTTGTTAAGTTGTTGACCAACGAAGCCCCGTGGAGACTCCCACACATCATAGGTTGTTGTCAGGGCTATTGGCTGCTCTCTACAACTTAATGTCAAGGCCCTCCTGCTGAGGAGATCATTTACTCCTCATCAGACAGAAAAGTCAAGCTGGTGCCTAATAAAAAGCTCCAACCATACTGACCAGTGCTGGAAGGTACTCTGCAGGCTACCAGAAAGGAAAGTTAATTATCAATAAATTACCCACTTGGACAAACCCTGTGACCTACAACAGCGACCGGCCTGTAAGATATCCAGGTGCAATAATGGTACAAATGTCATGGCAGTGACCAACCACTTTCCGATTGTACTTAAGGCCCAGTCTGGGTATCGAACACATTACTGCAGAACTAACATGGCCAAGAACCAGAGACTAGGTAAGTCATGGGCCTACGTGAAAGCCTACTGTTACTATTCTGCTAAAAATAAAAAATAAAATAAATAAATAATAAAATGACTCCTAAGGGCATAGCTCTAAGTGCATGGATCTGATCTTCAGTCAACTCTCATCAGAGAAAGGTCTTCTTGCAGTAGATGGGGACCTAACACTGAGACCCACAACTCAACAATGTGCAGTGAAAAAGAGATGTGGAACACTCAGTTGTAAATAGGATGTTGGCATCAAATCCCTCCTCTCAAAGCTCAAGGATCTACGCACAAGAGGAGTCAGAAAGACTGTACGGTGATAGATGATGCCAAGGAGACAGTGTCTCCCAGACATAGTGGGACAGATGCACACGTGAACCCACAGACACGGTGGCAGTGCACACAAGATCTGCACAGGTTCAAGCCAGATGAGGTCCCATCACTGAGGGGAAGTCAACAGGGATCCAACCTCTAACCAAGGATCTATTTGCGATTAATACAAGTGGACAGAGGAAGGATCAGATTTCTCCAGGAGATTCCCACTGAGCATGTCAGTCACAATCCAAGGCAGGCCCCATGCCCAAGAGTAGTTGCCCATAAAATGAACTCTTTTTTGTTTCTTCTCTATCCTTTTTGTCTTATTGGTTTATTTGTTTTGATATTTGTCTTGGGGTGTTTTAGGATGCTTTGTTTCAAAGAGAGAGAGAGAACATGAAGTAGGAGATTAAAGAAGTGGGAAGGATCTGGGAGGGACTTGAGGGAAGGGAAGAGTATAAAAAAATATGGAAAGAAAAATGCTTAATAAAAACGGGGGCAGAAGGATGGTTATTAATGAGAGGATACTTGTTTTACCAAGGTTATTGATCTTGCAGAGAACAAAACAAAGCAGAGGTAAAAAGGAAAAAGAGAGGGATTAAAAGAAAGACCCAGATGTGGTGGATAATTATTGCTGTAAATATTAATTAAAGATTCTACTAACCTACACTAGCCAACTCCGGTGGGCCACTAGGCATCTGTGGGGTATTTTTATCTCAATCAGCAAAGCATCTCAACCACTAAGCTCCCAATCTTCATCCCATGCTGCCAATGGCTACTCTCTGAGCCCAGCAGCAATCTCCTCATCCATCTAGTTCCCAAGGCAGGTCGCGGCCTCACCAGTTCCATACAGAGATCGCCTATCTCTTGTGGCTCTCCTACTCTGCTGACATTCCCAGCATCCACCCCCTGTGGTTATAGTCACAACTTGCAGTTACCCATTAAAATCAAAACTCAATAAGCTTGTAATTTATATCTTAAATTTTCAATCCACAAAACGTCCACACAATAAACTCACAACCAATTGATAATGATATAAACTGCCCACCTGGATAAGACAAATTGTCCTATGAAAATCCATCCCTTATGAAATATTCATAACTACCTGTGGTCCTTTAAAGCCACAGATATCTGGGTTGCCCTTTTCTGCCTCTATCTTGGTTCTCCTTTCTCTCTCCTGTCTCCTGCCTTACAAAAAACTCTATCCCCTGCTTACTTTTTCACTGCCCAATCACAGGCCTTGCCTTATCTTGAGAGCCGGTCTTCACCGGCATAAAGATAACAATCTACAGATAATCCCAAGGACAGGTCTTTCCAGAAAGATGTCTTTCTTCTAGACTCAGCAAAATGGATGCACTATGAGCCCCCAGAGACTGAAGCATGAATATGTTCTGCACACATTCAAGCCAGACAGCGTCAAAGCAGGGAGAGCGGAAATGCACACAGTCTCAGGAAGATGATTGCAACAGCACACGTTCAAGCCAGACAGGGTCAAGGCACGAAGAGGGGAAGTGGTCATGGGGTCCCACCCCTAAACAGGAAGCTATGTGAATTGACACCCGCCTACAAAGGGAAAAAACCAGTTTCCCCAGTGAAGCTTCACTGGGTATATCAACCACACTGCAGGGTAGTCCTCATGCCCAGGGTGAACACTGTGGTATCTCTGTGGACACTTTGTTTTGGCTTTTTTTTGTTGTTGTTGTTTTGTTTTGAACAAGAGGGAGAACATAAAGTTGGGAGGTGGAGGGAGGCAGAGCATGATCAAAATGTATATGAAAAAAATTTTAATAAGGTAAAGAAACTTTTTGTCCGATAAGGAGGCCACATCCTGGTATATCTGATCCTGACGCTTCTCCATCTCGTCACATTGATTCTTGACTTGCGGTACGCTTTGTGATTATTTTCTTCCAGACACGCTGAAATGATTAAAAGGAATGGCAGTATGGGCACAGGAAGAAAGCAGGCTACAATCCTGTGAATTCAGTCTGTGTTAGTGAGGCAGTGTCTCTGGCCTGTAAATGGTGCACATGACCTCAGAATCCTTCTCCCTCCTCTGAGGACAGGATGGCTGGAGTGGACTAACTTGAGTGAATTCCCTTCTCCATATGAGAGAGCCTGGATCTGCAGGAGCTGACCATTTCTTCCCATGCCATATGTATGGTGCCTGATAAACTAGCAGGTCACACTTCAGTTTCCTAGCTTCTCCAGAGGGCAGACTTTATGAGACTTTATGATTATTTCAAAAGCAGCTCGGTTTTCCCTCCCTCGGCTGGGAGAAGGAGGTGGTCACCACCAGCATTTTCTGTGAGAACTTGGTCAAGTAAAACTCACAAAACCTGGGTGCTGCCATGACTGAATCCCCCTGAGTCCTCACTGGGCCTCCAAGGCTTGACCTAGTCCTTCTGCCGGACCTAGCACTGCTCTGTTCGCACTGGCATACAGAAGACAAGCCAGTTCTCAGTGAACAGTAGACGGACAGTCTGCAGGGCCCCCGGCTTCAATTCGCTTCCGTCTTTCTGAACCAGATGTCCTTATTCTTAGTCCGTTGTCCAGGAATTGGAACAACAGAGAGGGTAAGTAGCAGAGTCAGGCTCACCCGCTTACTGACAAAGATGGGGTCAAACTCAGCACAACCTGTACCCTCAGGGGAGGGGGAGGGGTTAGGGGGATGTTTGCTTGGAAACCGGGAAAGGGAATAACAATCGAAATGTAAATAAGAAATACCCGAGTTAATAAAGATGAAAAAAAAAAGACATATTCTATGTAGAACGATATAATTTACACATCAACTCACTATAGCAGAATGCTCTCATCGAGTTTTAAACAGAAGAGGAAGGAGGAGCTTTACAAAACCTCTCTCATTCCAAAACAAGTGCATTTTTTTAAAAAATCACTTTTTAAAAACAGCGTGACAAAGGCACACAATGGCTAAGCATGTCTAATTCCTAGTGCGTTGATGGACAATATAATGAACAGGCAAACCCAACCACAGCCTCAAAGGAGCAGCCCATGATGGATTCTTCTGTGACGCAAGCATGGTTCTTGCTACTTCATTACCAAGTTTAATTCACATATGTACCATGGGGGGTGAGGGGAACCTAATACAGTTGAAACTGGGAAAAAAAATATTTGTTTTCTATCATCTTTCATAACTCATGCATCCCTCAGATGGAATGAAGGAAAGCATTCTAATTAACTCTAATAAATAAATAAAATTCTAATTAATTCTAATAAACTCTGCACCTTTGTGAAGACCATAGTAACTCCACTCGCCCTAGTGACCATTCAGAAGGACTCTGTGCTATTGTGCCCACTGGAGTAAATACTTTGGGATCTAGATCTTTGTTAGATTTTTAACTAGGAGGAGTAGAAGTACAAGCTATTTCTTCATCCATGACATAATGGCCTCTTTTTCCAGCACAATTCTAGCATCTGCCAAAGTAGAAAACAGAACAGAACGGAACGGAACGGAACGGAACGGAACGGAACGGAACGGAACGGAACAGAACAGAACAGAATAGGCAATAGAATAATTTAATCTTTTAATTAATTTTAATTTTTAATCTTTAACTCTTTTTTTCCTTTTCTCCATCTTTATTAAATTGGTTATTTCTTATTTACATTTCATTGTTATTATCTTTCCTGGTTTCCAAGCAAACATCCCCCTAACCCCTCCCCCGCCCCTTCTTATGGGTGTTCCCCTCTACATCCTCCCCCCCTTACTGCACTCCCGCCAACAATCACGTTCACTGGGGATCCAGCCTTGGCAGGACCAAGGGCTTCCAATTCCACTGGTGCCCTTACTAGGCTGTTCATTGCTACCTATGCAGTTGGAGCCCAGGGTCAGGCCCTGTACAGTCTTTAGGTAGTGGCTTAGTCCCTGGAAGCTCTGGTTAGTTGGCATTGTTGTTCATATGGGGTCTCAAGCCCCTTCAAGCTCTTTCAGTCCTTTCTAAGATTCCTTCAACGGGTGTCCCGTTCTCAGTTCAGTGGTTTGCTGCTGGCATTCGCCTCTGTATTTGCTGTATTCTGGCTGTGTCTCTCAGGAGAGATCTACATCCGGTTCCTGTCAGCCTACACTTCTTTGCTTCATCCATCTTATCTAGTTTGGTGGCTGTATATGTATGGGCCACATGTGGGGCAGCCTCTGAATGGGAGTTCCTTCAGCCTCTGTTCTAGACTTTGCCTCCCTATCCCCTCCCAAGGGTATTCTTGTTCCCCCTTTAAAGAAGGAGTGAAGCATTCGCATTTTGGTCATCCTTCTTGAGTTTCATGTGTTCTGTGCATCTCGGGCAATTCAAGCATTTGGGTTAATAGCCACTTATCAATGAGTGCATACCATGTGTGTTTTTCTGTGATTGGGTTACCTCACTCAGGATGATATTTTCCAGTTCATCCATGCCTATGAATTTCATAAAGTCATTGTTTTTGATAGCTGAGTAATATTCCATTGTGTAGATGTACCACATTTTCTGTATCCATTCCTCTGTTGAAAGGCATCTGGGTTCTTTCCAGCTTCTGGCTATTATAAATAAGGCTGCTATGAACATAGTGGAGCATGTGTCTTTGTTATATGTTGGGGCATCTTTTGGGTATATGCCCAAGAGAGGTATAGCTGGGTCCTCAGGTAGTGCAATGTCCAATTTTCCGAGGAACCTCCAGACTGATTTCCAGAGTGGTTGTACCAGTCTGCAATCCCACCAACAATGGAGGAGTGTTCCTCTTTCTCCACATCCTCGCCAGCATCTGCTGTCGCTGGAGTTTTTAATTTTAGCCATTCTGACTGGTGTGAGGTGGAATCTCAGGGTTGTTTTGATTTGCATTTCCCTTATGACTAAAGATGTTGAACAATTCTTTAGGTGCTTCTCAGCCATACAGCATTCTTCAGCTATGAATTCTTTGTTTAGCTCTGAACCCCATTTTTATTTGTCTCCCTGCCGTCTAACTTCGTGAGTTCTTTGTATATTTTGGATATGAGCCCTCTATCAGTTGTAGGATTGGTAAAGATCTTTTCCCAATCTGTTGGTTGCCATTTTGTCCTAACCACAGTGTCCTTTGCCTTACAGAAGCTTTGCAGTTTTATGAGATCCCGTTTGTCGATTCTTGATCTTAGAGCATAAGCCATGGGTGTTTTGTTCAGGAAATTTTCTCCAGTGCCCATGTGTTCGAGACTCTTCCCCACTTTTTCTTCTATTAGTTTGAGTGTATCTGGTTTGATGTGGAGGTCCTTGAGCCACTTACCCACTCTTTATGGCTCAGCCTAAATGCCATCAATCTCCAACAGTCACCAGCCCTGACTCACCCAAGACATAACTGGGGTGTGTCTGTCTCCTCTCTGTATCTTCCTTGCTATCACTCACTTTTATTATGACGCTCATGTGATAATGTGAAAGGTCAATCTTCTTCACCAATGAGCATGTCCCCTGTGGGAAAGGATGTTCTATCTCCTGAGCTTTATTACAAAGCATATGCTCCATAAATACCTAAGGGATCACTACACAGACTGCATGACCAAGTCTGCTAGAATTCCTCATGCAGGAAGAAGTCCTTAGCCAGGACATTTGCTCTCTTGGAAGTTACACAAGTCTTCATGACAATCTAAGATAAAATATCTGACACTTTTGTTTTCGCTGGGAGTTTTATCATTGATTTTTGAAAGCCTTCATCACATACAGGGTTTGACCAGCTATGAGCTGAATTTCTCCCAGTGCACTGGAGGCAAGTAATATAAAGGGTACTGCCGAGGGCCTGCCGCAGCCTTTAGAGGGAATGGTATAAGGTGGGACATAGCGTTGGACAAAGGTCTAGCCTTGTAACTCTCTCTCTGACTATTTTTGTGCTGCTTTCTTTTCTCTCTAGCTCAAGGACCTTCTACTGGCCAGTCAAGAGGTTTGGAACTCAAGAACTCTTTGTGAACCAGAGAGAAAAGAAAGAAAAAGAAAAAAGTCATTGCACAGATAACACACACACACACACACACACACACACACACACACACACACACACACACACTGGTCTGGCCCAACTACCTGCTACCTGTTTCATCGACTCCACAAGTGTTCATGCATACTTACATACACAGACACATACCTACACATGTATGTATACATGTACATATGTATAGACAAACAGACATATACATATATATACATGTGGTGGATGGGGCAGAACCCTCCCCAAGCCCTTTATTCCTTCTCTCTGACCTCCTTAGACCTTCTTACATAAAATTTCCCTAGAAAATTATCTCATAAATAAAATATTAAACAAAAGGATTGTTACAGAAGGACATTGATAGTTAAGTTCAAAGCAGTGTTTCATTCTGTAAGCTCATTATAAGTTCAAAGCAACAGTTTCACATGGCCTCATTTTATCATCGTGCACACCTGTGGCCTCATCCTTGGACCCGACCTGGAACAAGTATTTTTCCTTGATCACAGGCCCAAGCCCATTTTTCTTTTCAGTGTGATTGTGAAAGCTCATTGTATTCCTTATTATGCAGTCTTTACTTGCTATTCTATGAGGAGATGGCACATTCTATTCTTAATTCCAACTTTATTATGCCTTTCTGGCAAAACAGCTAAAACCATCTCCTTAAACTTTCTTCCTATAGTTATTTGGATCAAATCGGGAATTATATAACATCATTAATTCATCTAAACAGCATTAATTCATGAAAGTTCATCTTCATGACGATCTGCAGGAAATCTGCTCAATAGGTTGGGCTGGTGCCCAGAAATCATTAGGACATGTAATTCTGTGAGGAAAGGCATATCAGCAGCAAGAAGCAATCAATCCTGGGATGAAGTCTCTACCACTACATTCTTAGTGCTCACCCATTGCAGGGCATGCAAAACGGTGGTCTGTCTCCAGAAACTTTACTCGAATGCCTTAGTCTTTCCTCAATGGCTTTGTCAGGAAATGAGATGGCTTAAGTCAGATCACAGCATACACTTTGTTCTCAGTCCAACTATGAACATGGCTGAGAAACACATTAAGGCTCAGTTTTCTCCTTTGTAAAGAGAGAGATGGTGTATCTACGTGTGGTGCTGTGCTGAGGGCTAAGTTATTATGTGAGGCACATCACATACTACATGGCATAAGACAAGTGCTTAATAAATACCCTTTGATAATTAAGACATTCTATCTTAGTCTGGGATCACCATAAGCAGTCTGAGACAAAGATTTCTATAAATGCCATTTACTAAGGAATTTATGAGAGGAAAGACGGTAAGTGGGTAGAAGAAAGAAAATGGCTGAAGAGAAGCAGCAAGCAGGAACATGGTGACACACAGTCCCACAGAGGTCACATTAGGTTGACCTACTGGGATCTCTATTACACTTAAGAGGCTGTTTTAACGAGAGACAAGGGCATTCGTATTTCTACACTGCAGAAGACCAGCTCTGCAGATAGGAGCTGTTTTCTGGTTCTTTGAATGAAGCAGCTTCATTAGCAAATGGTCCATTCTCTGTAGAAAATCCAAACCTTGTTCCTTAAAGAGTTGCTGGCATGCGCAGGGAGAAGAGACTGCACACTGGAACATAAAAGGTATTTGAAGAGATTTGGGTAGAACACCACATCCCAAGATGTTACTAACACAGCACAACCTACCTAATCATATTCAGCGTATAAACAGGCAAACGTGGGTGCAAATCCTATTTCCTGGCTAACCAAACATGAGTACTTGATTGCACAACTCTGTGTTTTGCCAGTTGAAAAGATGAATGGGAGGTCTGTACTTCAAAGAATAACTGAAGAGTAAATGAGTTCGTGTAAACAACTTTCAGAGGTCTGTTAGACTCAGGTGAGATAAAAGTTTCATTGGACAGTAAAACTCTTCAAACAAATCCCACTTAAGGCAATTTTGCTCGAAGAATAAGGTCTTATTGTCTTTTCATTCTTCTGATTACACGGTAAGAATTTCAGAGTCAAAGGTTGCAATATTTCTGTAGCAGTCACTGTGTTTAAAGCTTCTAAGAAGAAATGGGCACCCTGTGCTCAGAAAACAGCAATGGAGAAGCCAAGGAGTCAGGAGAAGCGAAGGCTTGATCAACAACAGCTGTGAAATGGGGTCAGCCCAGGATAAAAATTAGGGTCTCCAGTCTGTTTTGTTACTGAGCCTTGGTTCCTTGGAGCTCAGCATTCTCAACTACAAATCAGTTTTGGTTGAACTAGCTGATCTCTAAGGCACATTCCAGCACTACATTTTCACGGTGTGGATCTCCAGCCTTATTTAAGTCTTCTTCACCCTTTGTCATACACAGGGTAGAGAAATACCGAGAAGGGCATGGTAGGCTGGTTGCATAGGGAAGGCTTCGCTGCAAAGTAGAACCAGCATCAGAAGTAAATGAGAAAGCAGCTTAGATGAGGAACAGGGGAATACCCACTGGATGGTCCCAGATGCCAGGGAAATGAGAGGCTCCCAGGACCCAACAGGGATGATTTTAGCAGAAAAAAGGAGCTAGAATCTCTAGAGACCACCTCCAGTGGACAGGCAAGACCCCCAGTTGAAGGATGGGATCACACAACCATCTCAAAGGTTTTAGCCCAGAAATGTTCCTGCCCAAAGGAAGAACAGGGACAAAAAATGGATCAGAGACTGAAGAAAGGGCCATCCAAGGACTGCCCCACCTGAAGATCCATCCTGTCTGCAGACACCAAACCCGACACTGTTGCTGTTGCCGAGAGGCGCTTGCTGACAGGAACCTGGTGTGACTACTCTTTGGGAGTTTCAGCCAGCAACTGACCAATAAAGATGTGGATGCTTGGAGCAAGCCATCAGACTGTGCTCAGGGATCCTGGTGGGGGAGCTGGAGAAAGGAAGGAAGGAGCTGAGGGGAATTGCAGTCCCATAGGAAGAACATCAGCTGGCTGGACCCCCAATGCTCCCAGAGACCAGACCACCAACCAAGGAGTACACAGGGAGGGATCCATGGCTCCAGATTCATAGGGAGCAGAGAATGGCCTTATCTGACATGAATGGGAGGGGAGGCCCTTGGTCCTGTGGAGTACTGATTCCTCGGTGTAGGGGGATGCTGGAGGGATGGGGCAGGAGAGGGTGGGAGGGCAGGGGAGCATCCTCATGGGGGCAAAGGGGAGGGAGGAGAGGAAGGTTGTGGGATGGGATGCTTGTGGAGGGGTAACTGTGAAATGAGATCATTTGAAATGTAAACAAATGGAATGATTAATAAGACAGACAGACAGACAGAAAGACAGACAGACAGAGAGAGAGAGAGAGAGAGAGAGGGAGAGAAAGAAAGAAAGAAAGAAAGAAAGAAAGAAAGAAAGAAAGAAAGGAAGAGAGAAAGAAGAGTAGTGTCCAGGGTTGGAGAGGGAGGAGCTTATTGGCTGCTCTTGCAGAGAGCCTGGGTTCAGTTCCCAGGCTCACTGGGACATTCACAGTCTGCAATTCCACTTCCAGGAGATCCGATGCCTTTTCTAAGCTCTTCAGGAGCCAGGCACACAGGATATCCATTCAAGAAAAACACTCACATACACAAAATAAAATTTAGAAATGGTAATTATTTTTTAAATGTATTTTCGAGAACGACAATAATGACAGAAGTTACATTTCACAAAATATGAGCAAGGTATTTCAGCAGGAGAAGAAAATTTCTTGTCAGTAATATTAGAGAATAAGACTAGAGTGAGTAAGAACCAGATCGAAGTGAGTTCCGATAGTAAGTACATGTGTCAAATCAAAGGAAGGAAAAGCTCTCAAAGAATTCAAAGAAGGAAGAGTGAGACGTGTGAGTCAAACAGGCCAGAAGTTACGCCACCCTGTCCAACTATACACACAAAAAAGACCTTGCAGATTGGGGATGTTTTATTTTTTATTTTTGTAACATGCAGCTGATACTGTAGAAAGCAGTTGAGCAGAGCACAGAGCTCTAACAAGAGGAGAAAATGGAATCACTCCCAGCACTCCATCCTCACTCAGAGATGTAGGGAAACAAGTCTCCCTGTGCTTCCTTCAGACTGTAGAGCTCTGGAAATATACTCCCCTCAGTTTGGCCAGGTTGAGTGTGTGGGTTCAAATGAAGGGTCGAGGAAAACCTTCCATACTTTCTCGTGGCATAAAAAACACTTGGAGCTCCAGGAATTTAAAAATTCAACAAAAAGGGAGAAGAGAGCAAAGGGACGTTATGAAATAATGTGGCCACTAATGAAAAGAAGGGGCAGCATCTTCATGTTCACTTCCTCAGTGAGGAAGCCTCCCACAATAAAACTCATAACTAATTTATCAAAACACATAAATAATTTATGGCTCAAATTATGAGTCAATGGTGATTAAGCTATGATAAGTAAAATCCAGTACCCACTTCAGAAAAAGATTTTTTTTCTTCCAGGAAATAAAATGAAATCAAGACACCTAAGCTATGATTCAAATGTTCTTTTTACAAAGAAAGAAATCGCTGTTACTCTCTGAACATGTGACCAACCTTTTGGCTTTAAAAGTCCACAAGGGGCATTCGTGTCACAAACATGGCAATCCACAGTTCTGATTCCTTCAAGGATTCCAAGTTAAGAAATTATACCAAAGTGAAACAAAGACACACAAAACCAAACAAAACAAAACAAAACAAAACAAAACAACCATGGGGTCTGTTTTGGGTGTTGATCATCTTTGTTTTGATTTTCAGGTTTGAGAGGGGTTGGGGGTGAGGAGACAAAAAACCGGGTGTGGTGGGAGGTGAAGAGAGTCTGAGAGGAATGAGGAACAGGGTAGAATATGACAGATATTTTGTTTAAAATGTATTTTATAAAAAAATATAAAAAAAAAAGAACTTAATGTTTCTCACCTGGCATACCAATGAAGCACCTAGAGTGGGATTTAAAAAAAAAATCTAAACACCAATACTCCAATTGTGTTGTCAAACCTGAAATTTTCAAGGAGAAAGGCCAAGGGCATAAGTGTCCAATTAAAGCAAGTTTTATTTAATACTGGCCATGAAGATAAACACGGGCCAGGCCCCTACTCGGAATTCCCAGAGAATTAAGCTAGCTAGTCAGGTGCTCTTAAAGGCAGAAGCCACAAATGCTATGTCACTTTCTGTTGTTGTCCAATTGGGGACAACCCTACACCCTGATGTACTTCCTGCCCATGTGCCTCCCACCTCGATGTGACCAAGCATATCCTAAGCAACTTTCTGTACTGACATGAGTGAAAATGTGTGATGTTATCTTACACGAACAACAGCCTTAGCATTCCAGGAAGTTGTCCTTGGGCAGGTAAGGCTTACAGGGTAACTTTAGCTCTTAAAGTATGTTCCTGGTTTTCCTATAAGGAAGATATAAGGAACTTTTTCATGATAAATTTG
Source organism: Rattus rattus (assembly GCF_011064425.1). Classification (NCBI taxonomy): domain Eukaryota; kingdom Metazoa; phylum Chordata; class Mammalia; order Rodentia; family Muridae; genus Rattus; species Rattus rattus. The sequence continues at coordinate 15,876,033 of NC_046156.1, forward strand.
ACATGGGGAAGTACAGACCTGTTTCCTTTATGGTTCTTCAAAGAAAATTATTGTTGACCTAATAAAATGTCTGAGAGACAAAGTGAGCAGAAGAAAGAATTATTAACAAAGTAAAGATATGATGTTTATCAAAATTGGCAGAGATTAAGCTTCCTTCTCAATATCTGTGCAGAGCCATAAACCAATGCTGCCCTCAGCCTAGCTCAGAGAAGCCTTCCTTTGCACGGACTAGAGAGAATGCAGAGACCGTGGCTACTGACAGTGGTGAGAATGCATGATGGTTGAGGGTTCAGACCTAAGTAAGATATTTACACTGTCCCCTCAAAGGGTCAGGGGATATCACGAGAGGGGACAGAAGGAACGAAGCAGCTGGTTATGAAAACGTCCCTTCAGAGCATGACACAGCTATTGCAATCACGATCTAACAGGAGATAGGGCTGCTTGCACAGGGTCTCACAAGACTAGGCCTGTTAATCAGGGACCACGGAGGGGCTGAAGGGGCCCTATACTTCCTAGGCTAACTACTGGCTATTGGTGCTTTCTCGGGGATGGGGAGGGATCGTCACTGTCTTCAGTTGTGTACTGCTGATGAGCTCACTGTCCTCCAACATATAGTTCCAAAGCCATAATAACAATAATTGAACACATAAAGATAAGGAAATTGGCCTTTCTCCTATTTCCGTTCTGGAGAATAAGACGGTTGATAGTAATAGTAAGAGTTACTATGGAAACCTCTGAACGCTTCAAGAAGTTTGAACACACACACGTAAATGGCCCTAACTAAACTTAGCAGGTCACAAAATAGCAAAACGTTCTGTTGCGTGTGGCAACAGACTTGTAGGGAGGCAGGGTGATGGGATGTGGTAAAAGTAAACAGAATGCATTATGTATGTTCTTCCAAAAAGCAAATTCAGTTAATTAAAGTTTACATTGTTTATCCCTCCTCAACTGTGACCAGCAAGGTATAATGTAGAAAAACAAGTTCTATTTCCTTCACACTAGGGTGGTTTGTTTGTTTTGCTTCCTTATTTACTCTAACGACTTGATTTTATCAAATCTCCTTAAATTTATTGGATGCTTTACGGTCTTGAGTTTCAAGATCCCTTTACCTAGCCTTTTTTATTTGTACCACTGTTGTTTAGATGACAGACAATATAGATAATAATTAGTGTACTCTTTAAAAATGGAGGCAGGACTTTAGAACTGCTGTACATTTTACTGTGGTTTTATTTTATGACCCTACCCTACAGAAATTGCAGTCTGTGCATATGCTGAGGAAATTAACTGAAAATGGGAAACAACGTATTATGTCTCAAGAAGAGAGGGTGCTACATATTTTATAATTTTCTGATCATTTTAACCATTACCATAAAAAAAACTATTGTATAACTTGCTGTGTGTTTTCCCGTACATGAACATTGACCTTTACTCAGTCACCATCCCTCAATCAGCAAGCAGGTGGTTTTTAGGCGTATATATACACCTGACAAGAGACACAGAGAAAGAAAGGCTTCGACGAGGCCGGAATGATGGGGTTCTCCAGAGGGGTTGTTTTCCTCCTACTCCTGTACCTGCTTCAGCGGTCAGACACCTCCTTGGTAAAGCTGAATGAGAATGGTTATGAAGACATTATTATTGCCATCGATCCTGCCGTGCCCGAAGATGTAACAATAATTGACCAAATAAAGGTAAGAAAATCGGGCTTTCTTCTCTTGGCCTTATGGAGAAATAGAAAGGTTAATTAATAGTGATGGTAAGAGTTACTATGGCGACCTCTGAATGCTTTGAGAAGTTTGAAAACAGAGTGGACAGTTTTGGAAAGCACGGAGTGAGATGAAGGCTCTAAGGCATCCTAGATGAGGGTCCCAGAGGTTCTAGAAGAGACGCTACCTTCTCACTGTAAGATCAAAGATGACAAGTTGGGTTCTCGTTGTGGTTTTTTGTAATTTACTTATTTATTGCGTGCGCGTACACGTAAGCTTATGATACCATTGAGGAAAGAGTCGTGAATTAAGAGAAGAAGGAATTGTAGGTATGCCGTCATTTTCTGGGTCATCGTAATGTGAAAGTGAGTGGGAGAGTAGGTGTGATATTAGGAGGTTGCTGTGACGCATGCTGAGTCAGCAGAGGGAGACAGAGCAGAGTGCAGCTGTGACAGGCAAGAGCGTAAGTCACTGTTTCCTGCGGGGAAGCCCTCAGAGGAGCCCCCACTCATGATGTGACACCAAGACAAGAGAGCCTTGTGTGGGTAATAGCAGCTTATGTAATCACGTGAACAGTACGTAAGCCAGGGGAAGGATGCCTGCCGTACACTGAAGCTGGGAGAGGCTCACACACAGCCACAGAGCCCAGACCACTGGAAAGTGCATCTTTACTTTCCCTCTGAGTAATGGGACTCCATGAAAGAGCTTAGCGGAGTATGTGTACACGTCGGAGCCTATTCCGGGACCACTCTGACTACCTGACACCACAGAAGGCTCCCACGTATCCCATCACTGCGTGAAGGTAGACTTGGTGCAGAAGGAGGCAGGCTGTGGTTATGAGGAGGGGTGTTGACAGGGACAAGGAGGTGTCAGGAGTGATACAGCGATGCTGAAGGTACTTGAGAAGTACCAAAGGCAGCACTCTTGTTGATTTAAACTTGTGTGGGAAGGAGGAGGCAGAGAGGAACGTTAAGAGGCGAGGCAAACGTTATGTCTTCGGCTTAACTACCGAGCACTTTCGTCAGCTGGGACGGAGAGCTACAAGAAAGAGCTGTTCCTAGGGAGGAGGAGGAGTACCTAAAGATAGCGTCAAAGACAGATATCTGAATTCAGAGGGAGATGTAAAATGTGTACTCAGATAAAAACTAGAGACGATCAGTGTGTAGAGGATATGAGCCCACTATGTGTGTAGGATATGAGTCCAAGTGCTTGCAAACAGAGGAAAGGCCCACTCACTAAACCTAAGACTTTGGTTTGGTCAAGTCTCTTCCAACTCCAGCATTCCATACAAAGATTAGCGCTACTGCTACATGATCACTTTTCATGTCCCCAGGAGCAACATCCACAACTTCAACCACTCAGTTTGGGGGTCATCCCTACTGGGGCCCTAATGCCCATTGTTGAGCTCCCTACTGGGCATGAACTGAACTATCCAGGTGCTTCCCTGTAGCCGTCATCTTCCACTTGTCACACATTCTCTGTAAACTACCCAACAGCCCAGAGGTGTCACTACCTGATGTCCTTTGAACCCTAGAAGACAAAATATGTGGCTTTTTCCCCTATAGAATACAAAGAACAGACACGGAATGATAGACTCCTGGTGTTCAGGAATAAATGTTAGGCTTCAAACTTTTTTGAATTCAGAAAATGGATATTTGAGGAGACTATTTTTAGAGACAAAAAGGAAGTCTCATCATAGTCTTCTATTGAACATTACAAGTAGAAATTCAATCCTTTGCCAACATGTCTACATTGTAGTGGGGTTTTTATTTAGTTATTTTTTGACTCTATTCTTTTACAAAGTCTTCTATCATCGGGCAACTTTGTGACTTGCTATCATCTACCTATACACAATGGTCTTGGAAAACCCTTATAATTGGTGGCCTGATGTTCTCCGTTTTCAAGTTTCCTTTGTATTTTGTGCTCAGGATCCTTTTGGGTTTGAAACTTGACCACTTCTGTAAACACTGATATTTCAGAGTTTTGTGTTTTTTTCTAATCCAAAACATAGGAATTCTGGGGAGGAATTTAAAAGGAATTCTAACCATAGGACTTCTGGTTAGAAAACTTTGAGAAATTATTATTTGGCACCTAGGGTATCCTTAAAGATGAAAGTTATCTGTGGGGGCTCGCCATAGCCGACAAACACACTGCTATCTAAGATGCCAGTTGAGCTAGGGAGACCCTCAGGGAAAAGCAATTCCTCTTAGTTATATAACACACAACCTACACAGTTGTACCCAGCAAGCCTTCTGGTCCAATTCATTACTCAGTTCGGACCACCAAGGCTCTGCTGTCTCGTATGTACAGAGAGCCCTCTCTTCCTGAAGGACATGGAAGCCTAAATATCTCTTATTTTGGAAAAAAAAAAAAGGCATCCGCGGAGAAAGAGAATTATTTTAAACTCCTCTGGGTGCTAAACAACTTCTGACCCACTTTGGAGTTCTCCACAGCCTTTCTGCACCGGACCCTCATTCTCTGGACTCTGACACTCTGACCAGTGTCCTGATTATTCACTAATCAGTTTGCTGACTCTTTAAAACGAGCGTGAGTCAGAGTGCTGGGCTCTCAGAGTCCATCAGGGTGAGAGATGGTAGGTGGCAGTGGGCTCACGTTAAAGCTGGAAGCATCAGAGGGCTCTGCCCGGATAAACACAGCACCGGAGAACCAGATGGCCCCTGCGCAATGAAGATAATTTTGCTTTTATTTATTTTATTTTATATTTGTTTACATTTTTACCTCCCTCTGAGAGACCTGGTTATAAGGAACAGAGACCTTAGTTGCTTTTTATCCTAGTTTCTCTTTAGTAGATAGTGACTCTGTGGAGAGAGAAATCCTCTAAAAAAAATTCGCAGTAGCTTTGGACTCAAGATGCAGGGAGAAATTGGGTATTTTCACGTTCACGGCAGAGTAACAGTTCTGTGATCATTTTTTTTTAACATGTGCTATAGAATTTTCTCTTACCCTGCTCTCCAAGTATCTGACCTTCCCACCTCTTCCAGGAGTAAGCCCCAACCGGATAACTACTCCTGTGGGCTGTTCTCCTCAGCTTGCTTCTGTTAGAGCTGTCCTTGGTTTATTTCTTGAAATTGGGAGTGTGATCAGTCCTCTAAAGGGTAAGGTCACCAGGCTTCAGACAGTCCATCAGCCAACCCAAAAGTGTTCACCCAAATATTAGAGCCAAACAAAGGACTCTAAACTCCAGGTTCATAACTAAATAAATCAATTACTTTAATCACTGAGTACATGCAGCAAGCTGTTTTTTGAGGTAAGATGATCGAGGACCCGGAAGCCTTTACAGGTGCAGAGTAAAGCGAGTTTTGGACCGACAGAGGTCAGGTTAGAGGTGTGGGCAGAGCCCGCTGATGAATGATCTTGATGAATGGCTGCTTTTGTCGTAACAACTGAACAGGGTCTGCCAGCCCGCCAAGAGCACTTGAGACATGATTCCACTCTCATAATCATTTCTACAAATGTTTCCCTTTGTTAATAGGACATGGTGACTAAAGCATCTGCATACCTTTTTGAAGCTACAGAAAAAAGATTTTTTTTCAAAAACATCTCTATATTAATTCCTGAGAATTGGACAAACAGTGACCAGTACAGGAGGCCAAAGCAGGAAAGCTACAAGCATGTGAGTGTCAATGCTTTCTCTGACAACAGCAAAGTGTTTTCTGGTGCTTGCTAGTTTTGCTATGAGTTTATTGACTCAGAGATTTTCTAACTATTGCCCTCTCTCTTCTTCAAATGTTAATGGTCTTTTTAATCATTCTCAGGCGGACATCAAAGTTGCACCTCCTGCTCTCCAGGGCAGGGATGAGCCCTACACCCGGCAGTTCACACAGTGTGGAGAGAAAGCTGAATACATCCACTTCACTCCCGACTTTGTCCTGGGGAGAAAACAAAAGGAATATGGAGATTCAGGTGGGGAATTTAAAACACTGCATCTTTGCAACAGATAATCCTATTCTCTGTTAAACAAGCAGGTTGGAACAGAAATTCCAATCGGGTCCAAATCTTGATTCCTCTATTAGCTTTGTGACACTAAACAAGTGACTTATTTTTCGGTGACTTATTCCAAGTCACTCAGATTTTCTCTAAATTGGCCAAATTCCTGATGCAGCAGCTGATATAATCTACAATAGCATATTTCAATCTTTCCTCAATATCAATCCCTTCAGGACCGTTTTTAGTCTGTTTCTTTTTCCCTAAAGTTGCACCCTCAAAATATCTATATAGCAGAGTTCTGTTTATCTGATTAAGCTGTTGACAGGGTTGGTACTTGGCAAGCCTAATATGCGAGACCTTTGACTTCCCAAGAATTGAAAATCAAATCCTAGTTTACTGTGGCTGTGGCATATACGCCATAATGTTTCATTGAATTGACATGATGGGGGATAAAAAATTAATATTCTGCACAGCAATGAATACCATTTAATACAAAAGTCTTTTTATAAAAAAATATAAACTTTAAGAGTTACAGAAAACCTAAACCCAAATGTAATCTCTCTCCTCTCTCGCTCCCTCCTCTCTCGTCTCTCCTCTCTCTCTTCTCTCTTTCTGTGTCTCTCTGTCTCTCTCTGTCTATGTCTCTGTCTATCTCTTTTTTTGTATGTGTCTCTGTCTCTCTGTCTCTGTCTCCTTCTCTGCAGGGATGGTGTGATGGGCAGAGGACAACTTGAAAGTCAGTTCTTGTCCCCTTCCACATAGGGTTCAAGGACTGCACTCAGGTTGTCAGGATTGGTGGCAAACACTCTTACCCACTGAGCCATCTCAGTGGCCTGAAATTTTCTGAGGTATAAAATTTACCAGTTGAATTATGATTGTGTATTTGAAAAAAATGTCTTACAGGAAGACTGTTGGTCCATGAATGGGCCCATCTTCGCTGGGGAGTATTTGATGAGTACAACGAAGACCAGCCATTCTACAGTGCTTCATCAAAGAAAATCGAAGCAACAAGGCATGTCCTGACTCCTAAGTACCCTTAAATGACCTCTGGCTTTAACTGCCCTATAGTCCTTTCCAAATGATAAGCATCCTTGGTTTTTCCCAAGGCAGATAACAGAAGCAATATCACAAGCCTGCTTTATGTTTATTTTAGACCATTTTCCTTGATGACAATGACTATCTGTGCAAAAATACACATAGCCACAATGCCAACTATTTATTTGGCATTTTGACACTTTTTATTTACACATCTCTCCCATAGATGCCAGAACTCATTTTCACCCACTGAATTTGAACTGCAAGCCAATGAGATGCACTCTGGCTGAAGCCTGATGTATCTGTTCTGATCACTGCCGGCTAGGACCCTCCCACGAAATGACACACAAATCCACTCTTCATTCCTTTGCCTATCCTGGCTGTCCCTCATTCTCTGATTTTAGTCACATTGCCCTATAGATGAAACTATGCTCCTTGATTAGTCAAAGCACATGTAGTTATGTGATGCCCCACTCCTGGACAAGAAGACCTCACTGCACATCAAGTATAAATGGTCCACAGTTTCTGTCAACCAGGTGCCTACAGAGCAGTTAGTACAAGGCCAGTTGAGGGAAACAAACAGCTTTCTTTCCAGCTGAGAGCCCCACTGTGTGTGACTGAAGATATCCTTGGGTTGTTTTTTTTGTTTTTTTTTTCATTACTACAGTTTCTTGAAAAACAAATTATTATTTTGACTGGCCCTCTTAACCTTTGCCAGGAGTGTAGGAAGGTCATGGCGCATACATAAGAAATACCATAACACAAAGCATCAGAACAGGACCACTTTTCCAGTGATTGACTAAGTTGTCTCTTAGATTCTCTTCTGTCTTCTCAGGTGTTCCCCAGGTATCAAGGGTATGAATAAAGCCTACATATGCCAAGGGGGCAGCTGTATAACCAGAAATTGCAGACGGAATTCCACCACACAGTTATATGAAAAAGATTGTCAGTTCTTCCCGGATAAAGTTCAAACAGAAAAGTCATCTATAATGTTCATGCAAAGTATCGATTCAGTAAGTATGCTGGTCACTCTGTCGAGAACCTATAATCAAAGGATTAGTTTTAGATGATGATGATGATGATGGAGATGAAAGTGAGCAAATGCACATTGCTAGGCGAACACTCTACCTGAGATACGGCGGATCTTCAACACAACACGAAGAGGAAATATGCTAATGTAGAGCTCTCTGAACACTGACTGACACCCAGCAAGGAGGCATCCTCCATTGTAATATATTATATTATTATTATATTATTATATCCTCTATTATTATTCTTAACACAACTGTCTACTAATAGCTAGATAATTATTGTTAGCTATTATAATGATAATTCTACTTTAGTGAATTAAGAGTACTATACTTGAGCTTGCATATTCTCCTTTAGTTTTTTTAAATATGTTTTTAGTTAAAGTTGAACCCTCCTTCAGATCACTCCTGTGCCCCCACCCTCAGCAGTCGTTTTTTCTTTGATTACTATTGTTACATACATTCATGTTTATGTGCACAAATATATTTAACAATGACTTGCCGAGTCTGTTTTCAGTAGTGGTCTGCATGTGGTTCAAGGACACCATTCAGCATTGGACAACCAATAAGGGGGCTCCTCCCGGGGAGAAGCTAATCCTCCTTCTCCCATCAGTGATCAGCTGCCTATGGTTCTTTGCCTAGGGGTAGGAACCTTTGGATGTTTCCTCTTCCAGATTAACATGACCATGGATAATGACATTGTTTAAGTCTTCTTTGTGCAGCTTGTTCTAGTAGAGGCTGCATCACTGAAGACTTCCCTGTATTTTGGCTCCTACAATATTTCCACTCCCTCTTCAAATGTTCCCTAAGTCCCAGACACAGACACCATAATGTAGATGTATCTGTTGGGATGCCACATGATCTGCCAATCTCTGCCTGTGTCCAGTTGTGGTTTTCTATAACAATCTCCATTTGCTGAAAAGAGAGGCTTCTTTGATGAGGGGTGGCAGCTACAATCATCCATCAATGTAAGGAAGAGGGACAAGGGACAAATAACATCAAGGTTGTTTAATTAAGACTCAAGGAATTCTATTACTTTATACTTTATATACCTACTACTCAATGTATGCATGGGCATTTGCCCGTGCACACACGCTCACACACATACACACACACACACACACACACACACACACACACACACACACACACTTAGATATTTGGACTAACAAAGCCCTTACACAAGAACCACAGAGTGACAAAAACCCCTTTACCCTGCTGAAGAAAACGTTGAAATGGTCGGTCAGGGTAATCCTCCAAGTAACAGCATAAACATATAGAGAGATTACTGGAGCAGCCCTTGACTACCTTTCTTAAGAATTAGCCTCTATGGCTGACTACACAACACATTTAGGATACAGGACTCAGATGACTTGAGCTGGATCTGACCAGAAAGTCTCTTTCCTGTGGTCTACCTTGCATGAAAATTCTGTGCAAGCTACCAAGGAAACAAAGCAATTAAAGAGTTCTCCTGTTGCAATACATATACACCACGATGATCAGCATGGCAAGACATGCATGAAGATGCAATATATGGCACTCACGTGTTGGTGGCAGCCAACAGCTGTCTAATTCACCTGAGGCTCACTCACAAGGAGGGGAAGTGTGCCTGGTGCTCGCAACATAGCCTGCCTCCATGGCTAGTGAGGTCAGGGACCTTAGCAAAGTCTCAACGACAGCCACTTGGCTAGACCAGCATAATCACTTCTGCTTTCTAACACCGGACATACTTTCGCTTTGTTTTTCAGGTCACTTTTTGATACATAAAATAGTAATTTTCTACACTTTGCTACACTTTTAGGTGACTGAATTCTGTAAAAAAGAAAACCATAATCAAGAGGCTCCAACTCTACATAATCAGAAGTGCACTTACAGAAGCACATGGGAAGTAATCAGTAATTCTGAGGATTTTAAAAACAGCACACCCACGGAGATGCTACCCTCTCCACCCTTCTTCTCGCTGCTGAGGATCAGTGACAGAATTGTGTGCCTAGTGCTTGATGTGTCTGGGAGCATGGCTGTGAGTTCATGGGCTTGTCCTCTGTGTTTGGTTTTGGTTTTGGTTTTGAATATAGAAATAGGGGTCACCAAATAGCAAACACACACCCTAGACACCACTTGGTATGTGGATTTTTTAATTGTATGATGTCATAAAATACTATTATACTTCCTGAGATCATAATCTGAAAGACATTGAAAAACTATTATACTTAGAGAAACGTGTTCAACTAGAGCTACCCTAAGGGTATCCATTTTTGTTAAAGGAATTTATAGCTGAATGAGGAGAAGTCTGATAGCATTTAATCAGAACAAGATACTGAAAAGAGATTGTTTTCAACCATGAATCCTACATATAAAATGTGTAAGAGAAATGAGCATAGGGTATGTCAGGGTATGCTTAAACTCATTTTAGCTCAAGCAGCAGGGTCGATTAGCAGATGCCCACATGATGTCATCTTATTTCTCAAGCACTCAACTGCTCTCCTCATACATAAAAAGAAAAACATCACCATGAAGAACAAATGGCTCCATGCGGTCATCCCTTCCTTCTCTCCCCATGAAGTGAAGACCAAGGAGTGTGCTACACTTTGAAAACAGCTACGTGTACTTGAGAAGTTTATAGTTCATTTAGGATGAGCTATGGAAGTATGTTCTTGTTATCCTAGCATTTGGGAGACCAGGCAAGTTCAAAGTCAGTTGGGTTGCATAGTTAGACCCTGTCTCATAAAACAAACCATGGTACTGGTGGATCCGTGATTAAAGGCAAAGTAGGGCTGGTGGGATGGCTCAGCAGGTAAAATATTTGATCAATATGAGTTCAAAAATCAGAAGAGAACTGAGTCCTCAAAACTATCTTCTGATCTCCACATGACAAACACACACACACAAACACACACCAATAATAATAATAATAATAATAAATGATGATGGCAATGATGATAATGATGGTTATGATAAAAGGCAGAAGAGATAGCTCAATTTTTGGCTAACCCTATCAACTTGATTTCAAAATCTTGAATTCAAAATGGTGGAAAGCAAGCACTGATCAGTTATCCTCTCACCTCTACACATATACCATGACATGTGTGCTGTGGTACAAGTATCCTTGCACACACACACACTCACCATACTAAAAAGCAAAGTAATAAAAGTCAGAGGAGAGAAAATGATAGACAAGTATGCAAAGGAAATTGTAGATATGTAGGATATTTTGTTGTGATTTGGTTTGAGAAGTTCACAGGCCAATTCGGGTATGCAGGGAAGATCCTGGGCAGTCATCTAGTTAATGGAGACATGGTTATCGCTGAGTTACCAGAAAGCCAATGCTGTTGCCCCACTGGTAGAGAAGTAGGGGAAAGGCTAGAAGTAGAAGGGGCAGGGTAGTCTGGTCAGCAGGCTCCTTGTGAACTACTCAGCTCAGCTATGATTGGAGGCCAAGAGAGTCTGGTTGAGGTCTCAAACCCTGGGATAGGAGTTTATCTATTATGGGGTGAATTGTGGCACTAAGGTGTGAATCATTGCCTTAGCTTCAACCCAAACCCCATTTTACCTCGGCTGCTTAGCCACTGGGAGCAGCCTCTAAGAGAAAGCTATGAACTTCTTTATGTGTCCCGGGTTACATATAACCTCACTTATTAATTTGCCAGTTAGAATTTAATTGCTTTTCCCCACAGTACAAATGAATAGTTGCCGAGTTCTTGCCAGTAAGACCCAAGTACTCTTTTATGACATCTGCTCTCATCTTCCAGTTGAAAACCACTCATTTCTTTTCTTATCATTTTTCACTCAGTCTTCTGATCGCCTCAATCGAATGAATCAAGCAGCAAAATTCTTTCTACAGCAGATACTTGAAAGTAGGTCCTGGGCAGGGATGGTACACTTTCATAGCTGGGCCACTGTTAAGAGTGAGCTGATCCAAATAAACAGTGATGTGGAGAGAAACCAGCTTTTGGAAACCTTACCTACAAGTGCCAGCGGAGGGACGTCCATCTGCTCTGGAATCAGAACTGCATTTCAGGTGAAAATCCCACTGCACGTGCTGCAGTTGGTCACTGTTTTGCTTTTAGGACAAAGTGAAGTTCTACTGTCCTTACTTGTCTCCTAATGTTAACATAACTAATCTTAAAGGGTTCTAGAAAAAACTCAGGAAAAACATAACTTTGACATATATGCTATCTTAGCACTTGGGAAATTGAGTCACAAGGATCAACATTTCAAGATAATCTTTGGCTAGACCATCTGAGACAAGCATGGGATGAATGAAAGACTGTCTCATCTGCAACGTCAACATGCTTAGACCTTTAGCTCCCCGTTACCTAAGTATTGAAGGGTTTTCTAATTTGGAGTCCATTGCCTTTTAGTGCTGAAATGGTTGCTCACTGCACCTGGCTGTATATATTTGATTGATTTTTTTATAAACTGATTGGTTTGTCAGAGGAGAGCAGGTGAAGACAATATGTTCCATATTTTAATTATCTATTTGCCTGAGTTTTCGGGGTCAGATGTCATTTAGTCTGTGTGAATTTTTCCCAATTCCTAATCCCACCTGTCTTTCAATTGAACAAATATCCCCATTATTGGTCGGTGGGGGGAGAGGAGAAAAATTTTCTATGTCCTTCAAGGATTGTTGAACATAAACTCTATGATTCTAAAACAGGAATTATCTCTGTCCTATACTTTTTCTATAGTTTTTTTCCTACCATTCCATCAGGAGAGGTGATCTAATATGATAATGGTATTCTGAATTATGCCTGCAGGTATTTACAAATAAAGGATACCAAACTGGTGGGGCTGACATCTTGCTGTTGAGTGATGGGGAGGACAGCACAGCCGGTGCCTGTCTTGCTGAGGTGAAAGACAGCGGAGCTGTAGTTCATTTCATTGCTTTGGGACCATCAGCTGATATATCTGTAACAAACATGACCACCATAACAGGTGAAACATGATCTCTACATTACAGACCTTCGATTGTTGTGTATAAATGTAGAGCTGACATTCAACTTCTTCTTCTAAGCTCAGTTTTGCAAGAGTCAGGCCAGGGTTTGGAGAGCAGAGTCAAACAGACCCAACTTCTATCTTTGTCATGTTCTTTATTCAGTCGACTGGAAAAGACACATAAAACAGTCAGTTTAAACATATAAATCACATTTCTCCATAACAGCAAGAGTATAGAATAAAATTTAATTGAGAATGACAAGCCTTCCATACTCCCAAAATGTAGTGAGGATGGAGGGGAAAGGAGATACACTCCTGAGACAGATCTTGACAAAGTCTGGGATTTTCCAGGACTAAAAGACAATGAGAAATACATGCTATGATAACTTATTTAACATTAACTATGGTAATTTATTTAATATACAGATGTGATGAAAACTGATTACATGCTTCTAGTACCTTCTCAAACATAGTAGAGAATACAAAGCCAATAGTACAAGTATCAATTATTCTACTATTCTGACTTTCATGGTACCAAATACACACACACACACACACACACACACACACACACACACACACACACACCTGGGGTATTTTGAAGCAGGCTATACAAACTCCTACGATTCCAAACACTTTAATGACCATTTGTATAATTTATTTCTGTTACAAATATTCTAACCAATATCCAGTCTTTGTCAAGATACTTTGAAATAGCAATTCTTTCATCATTCCAGGTTTCTGCTTCTAATCTGTTTTCTTCTGAAAAATATAGATGATATAAATAAGATATCATAATTCCTCTAAAGGGCTATACAAAAGTCTATGAACTTCAATATGCAGAATCTAGTGCATTTCATATCTATAACCAGATGAAGCACCTCAAACAACTGGGGTTGCTTACTGAGATAATAAGGTAAATTTTGCTTTGCAGTTATGATGAATTAAACTAAACTAACATTTCAAAGATGACCTTAAAGGCTTTCTGACAATTTAATCTAATTCATATGGAAACTTTGACTTTATTTGAACTGTTATCTTCTTAATCATTAAATTATGGTAAGAACTCTTGTTCTGCAAAACAACATAATCTATTCACTCACATTTTAGGTGGAAAGCATCTGCTTGCTTCAGATCTAGGCCAGAACAATGGACTCATTGATGCTTTCGGGGCTCTGGCTTCAGAAAATGCTGATGTCACCCAGAAGTCCCTTCAGGTCAGTGTTTTCCCATTCCTAGAGTTTTGTGGTTGCTTTTGCCATAGCCAAGAAAAGGTGAAAGGGCAGAGTCCATGAAACCAGCCAGAAAGGGAATATGTAAGTGTAGAGATATTGAAGACTCAGGTGTTGGTTTGTGTGACTTGGTTTGGTTTGGTTTTTAATGTGTAGAAAGGGTAGAAATAAAATTCTGTTTTTCTCATGTGAGATATTTATGGTAAGATCTGCAATAGAAAGAAAACTCAAATTTTCAAAGTTTGTCTGTATTAATATGCATGATAAGTGGACTTGATGAAGGTAAATAGTGACCAATGAAGCGTGATCCAATCATCTGAGCTGATGAGAAGTTGGGCTTAGGGATGGCATCTGAAATATTCTTTCTCCTAATGCCATTGTGGGACCAATGTGACCTTGATTTGTGAGATTTTGCTGACAAGGAGACAAACGTGGTATTCCCATTCCAAAGTTCCCTACATGCTTTGAGATATTTGACAGCTTAAGTCAGGACTGAGAATTTAGACAGCAGAGTGATGCCTCAAAGAATTGTCAGGGCAGAAGGTCTTGGGGGTTGAGATTTAGGATACAGTAGATATGGTGCCTTCATTCTATTGTTCCTAAAGTGGCATCCCGAAAAAGCACCCACATGGATAAAGCTGGAACCCTTGGACCTCCTGCTAGTGAAATGAAGTGAGCACAGAAAGAAGAGGTGCACAAGCTCATGTGTATGTGAAATTCAAAACGTCTGAATTCACAAAGATAAAACTGTAAAACCATAATTAGCATCAGCTGGATATATGTGAGAGGAAGAGAGTATAGACACAAACTTACAGTTAAATAATAAGTGAGTCTAAGAGATGTATAACATAAGCACAATGACTACATTAATCATATTTGAGGCACTAGATTAGAAAGTGGACTTAAGTGTCTCTGCTATAAAATGGAAAGATGAGTAGTGAGGAAACCCTTGTGTTATTAGTTTAATTTAGCCCTTTTATAATCCTTCAAAACATCATCATTACATGATAAACATGCAATTTTGTAACATAAAAATATAATTTATGATGTTGACTCTTCACAACTAAGAACTGTTATCAGAGACGAATAGCACTTCTATGGCTCCTCTCAGAAGAGACCCTAGAGCTTGCTTTCTCTCTTCTCAGGATTCTTGCCTTCAAATTCAGATTTCCCTCCTTTGGATGGACTCCATGTTCAAAGCTTCACTCTCAATCCTGTGTGAAAATTGACTTAAAGATTCTTCATTAGTAATCTCCCCAAGAGTGTTTATCTCAGTTGTCTTTGACACCTTCTTCGGGACTGAACCTAGAGGCTCTAACATGCTAGGCAAGCTTCCTACCACTGAGCAGTGTCCCAGATCCAGACTGTCTGTTTCATTGTGGGAGCCTTTACTCTGTTCCAACTAAAACACTCTAATCACCCCAAGTGTAATCTTTCGTGGTCACCTGTCCGATGACTGAGTAAAGCAAGTGTCACATTCTCTCTCTCTCTCTCTCTCTCTCTCTCTCTCTCTCTCTCTCTCTCTCTCTCTCTCTCTCTCTCAAATCTCTGTGAGGTTTAGCATCCTTGACAGCCAACAGTCAACAGCAGCATTTTCCCAGAAAACTATAAATGTAGAGCAGGGTCACAGTCCCAACTTTCAACTGATGTTTCTACTTTAAATCCCCTCTTATGCCCTGCCCTTTCTTCAGAGTCTGCATTACCAACCCTGCAAGTGTCACATCCCAAGAAGCCTTCAGAAAGATGACAAATCTATTGGTAGTGAGGAAGGAAAGGAGGCATGGAAGGGAGAAAGCTAAGGTAGTTCTGCGTATGTAAGGCTGTTTTCAGATCGAATATAGGGAATTACCTAGGGAAGAAAAAAGAATAAAGCTATTTTCTCCTGTAGTCATTAAGTTTTTTGCTTTTCTTTTTTACCTTGTTTGTTTTACAATGAAACAGCTTGAAAGCAAGGGTTCCATATTGAACAACAGTCAATGGCTGAATGACACTGTCGTTATTGACAGCACTGTGGGAAAGGACACATACTTTCTTTTCACCTGGAGCAAACAAGTCCCTACCATTCATCTCAGGGATCCCAAAGGAACACAAATCACAAATTTCACAACCGACATAGCTTCCAAAATGGCCTATCTCACTATCCCAGGAATTGCTGAGGTAAGCCACTAGTTTTTTAATGTCCCACTAAAATTCTTTTCCAAAGGGGCTCTAAACACATCATAAATGTGGGTACAATAACTTTACCAAACTCAAGATGAAAGTAAAATGTATGTAATTCCCTTACCTGTGTGATCCTGAGAGCTATGGTGTCTGGTAAAGGGGAAAGAAGACATGGTTTGATGAGAGAGAGAGAGAGAGAGAGAGAGAGAGAGAGAGAGAGAGAGAGAGAGAACATCTGAGAACTGGGAGGAAGAAACATGGTGACCTGGCAAGCTGTCTTCTCCCACGCTGCCTGCCAGAGTCATGGAATATATGACACTGAGGCCAGAGACTATGGCCGAAGCAAAGGTGGACTTAGCAAAACATTATTTTCAAATTTAGACATCACAAAATGCAAATGTGATGCCAAACGTGAGCCAAGCTCCCAGTCTACCTGTCTCAGTGTCAGTACCTGAAGAACCAAGAACTTTCTAAGACCCCTCAACCCAATTCCTTAATGTTTTTTACTTCTATGCCTTCTTATAAAATCACATAGTGGAAAAAGAAAACATGTCATTGACTCTCAATGCTTGCTGCCTGTTTCATTGAAAATTTAGGTCGGCCTTTGGACTTACAACCTTGAAGCCAAAGTAGACTCAGAGATACTAACAATTACAGTAACCTCTCGGGCATCACGTCCTTCTGTGCCACCCATCATTGTGAATGCAAAAGTAAACACAGACAATAACAGTTTCCCCAGTCCAATGATTGTGTATGCAGAAGTTGTACAAGGGTACACTCCCATCATTGGAGCACGTGTGACAGCTACCATAGAATCAAGTAAAGGAAAAACAGAAGAGCTAGTACTGCTGGACAATGGTGCAGGTAATTCACAGACTTTCATGAATGAGCCTGTATGTTTATACTTCCAAATGTGCCATGTGTTCCTGGGGCACTGGGTACAACAAGATGGCCGCCTGAAGAGTTAGCACAGAGTAGGAAGGAAGTGCAAGACCAGCGGGAAATGCGATCGGGTAACACCTAAGTGCTTAGTAAGCATCTGGCACACGGTAAGCATTTTGTATGTGCCATCCACTGCCAAAATTATGTTTGTAATCTTGACAGGCAATGCCTGTCTCCAGCTAAGGCAGGGTCATTCAGAAGAATGAGAGTGCAAACATTCATTCTAGGTTTATGCTTCTTGGAGGAGCATCACCAAAAATGTGTGACCAAAGCAGACAGCGCACTAATTGTCTCTCTGGTGGGAGAGGGTAATGGAACCCGGGACCCTGGCAGATGAAGGGAAAGAAGCAAGAGTGATCCCCGCAGCTTAAACAAAGCACAGAGTCCTGGGAGCTGGGACCCAGGAGAAGGTAGAGGTAGCACAGAGAGGGGCACTGAGCACTGAGGCATCGGATGTCAGGTCTATCTGACAGAAAGGTAGGAACTGAACTCGTTGCTATGTAGGGAGGTGGTGCAGAAAACCCTTTCCCTGTACTCCATGTTCTCCTGTGACTGGAACCTTGTGCTAAAGTCAGTGAAAAAAAATAACCAATCTGGTCCACATGTGAACAAGAAACGATGCCTACTAGGACGTTTTGCAACACCATTTTATGTTATTCTACAAGCCTGTCTTCAGCTATATTTAACTGTTCTTGGAATAAATTCCAAGTTTTCTCCCATTGCTAATTCCACAACTACCTTTTGCCGATCCCCAGGCCCGTCTACAGTGCATGTAACTTCATGCTCCTTGCTTTATTTCTTGGTATTTTAATAGATTGCCACATAAGCATTTGGGTCATTGGGGGTACAAACTAATTTAAAGTTCTTTAATAAAAAGAAAAAAGAAAGAGACTGCCAACAGCTGAAGCCAGCACCCCATGCTTCTGTGTGCAGAGAGGCCCATGAAGAACTTGAATGAACTGGACTGCTCAGGCCCTTCCCTTGGTAGTCTGAGAAATTGTCATGTCTAAAAGCCCCAGACTTTTAGAGGGACACAAATGTGGCTGATGCAAGAATGCTGTTCTCTCTTCTGAGTAGAATGGGGAAGTACATTTTTCAACTTGTCAGTTGACCCAAAATCTCATCATTGTAAGAGTGGACTTATGCCACAACATTTCTGAGATTCCTCCAGACATTTATTCCAAGAGTAAAATTTTTTTCTTCTGTTGAATTACAGAGATAATCAATTGAGAGAACAGAAACAAAACAAAGAAAAGACAGAAGTTGTTGGTTATAAAGCAAAATAAGTTAACTTGGTTGTCTATGAGGAATGATGCTAATTAAACTTTCCATAAAGATACATTTACCACAGGAAGGGGCATACTTACATAAACACAAGAAAACATGGGAAGATTAATTTAGCGAGCTGAAAGTCAATTGAAAGAGAAATGGCAAGAAGGGTCTTATGACCTCTGCATAAGGTGGTAAGGCACAGAGAGATAAAGTGTTACAGTATTTATGATATATGCACAATTATCAGTGTGGTAAACATGTTATATGAATGCAGATATGTACATACCAAAGGGAGTCGAGGGTACACGGTTTCAAATGTGAAACCATAAACACAGGTACAGACTATGCATATAGAAGGCTGTGCCTGTGTGATGATGCACACCAACTTCTCATTTGCTACAATCATTGTGATTCATTTCTTTATGCTTTTACCAAGGGGCTGATGCTTTCAAGGATGACGGGGTCTACTCCAGGTACTTCACGGCTTACTCAGATAATGGCAGATATAGCTTAAAGGTCCGCGCAGACGGAGGAACAAACTCTGCCCGGAGAAGTTCACGGCATCCGTCCAGCAGAGCGGCATACATACCAGGCTGGGTAGTGGATGGTGAGTGGCTCACGGTATCAGAAACCTAGGCAACCATTTCCGCGACTTCAGATGGTGGAGGCCGAAAGCATTTTACAGTTCAAAATATAACTCCGCCCATATCTAGAGGGGATCTTTATCCAATTGTCTCTACATTAACCCAATCTAAGCCGTGGAACCAATAGGTGCTGAAAGCCAATCAGCGAGTATTTGTTAGTGTGCAACATCCTTAGGCTATCAGCAACAATGTGTCCACCTTTCAGCTCCAGACAAAGAAAACCTCCCACTCTGCTAGAAACGGAAGTGCAAGCCAGCCCGCTAGTCTGTCTTCTGAGTTACATGGGCTTCAGTGTTTTTAAGCTTTGCTCTCCTTGCTTCTTATCTGGAGGGGTGGGGAGCTCTACAATGGAATAAGAGCTTTATTTCTCAGCACTTTTGGCACGGAGCGACGGGAACCATCTGAGGGTTAAGGATAGAACTGGCGCTGGTTTCCCCAGACATGTTTCTAGTCAGAAATAACTTGAGATATAAATCAATGCTTTTCTTAAGGCCTATGTTAGGGAGGCATAGTGGCACATGCCTGTGGTCCCAGCACTTACGGGACAGAGGCAGTAAGGAGGGTAAGGATTTCAAGGATATCCTTGGCTACATAGTAAGTACGTGTGAGGCTAGCCTAGGTTTCATAGCAGCCTGTTTAATTTTCGATTTGTTTGGTTTTGTGAACTCATAAAAAATATTACATAATATTCTCATTCAATGAAATTTTCATTTCGAAGCAAGTGATTGTCCAATATGATTTGATGACATCCTGGTAAGAATTCTGGAGGAAGAATTTTCCTACGCATGGAATGTTTGTGCTTGTAGCACATCATAAAAATGCAACCATAGGTATGAAAAAAGAGAAAGAAGAATGGAGAGAGGAGAGTCAGGAAGCTGACTGAGTTCTGCAAACAGTGTACAGTTCCATCTGATTTAACTAGAGAATTTTAAATGCAGGAGAAATTCAAGGGAACCCACCCAGACCTGAAACTACTGAGGACGCTCAGCCGGTCCTGGAGAATTTCAGCAGGACGGCATCTGGAGGCGCCTTTGTGATGTCCAATGTCCCAACTGGTTCATTTTCTGATCCGTTCCCACCAAATCAAATCACAGACCTCCAGGCCACACTTGATGGGGAAAAGATCAGTCTTACATGGACGGCACCAGGAGATGACTTTGATGTTGGAAGAGGTAAGAACAAGGACCTGTGTAGGTTTGACCTAAGCGAGAGAAATCCAGGGGGATGCAAGG
The DNA here is from genome assembly GCF_011064425.1 of Rattus rattus. Classification (NCBI taxonomy): domain Eukaryota; kingdom Metazoa; phylum Chordata; class Mammalia; order Rodentia; family Muridae; genus Rattus; species Rattus rattus. The sequence goes on from NC_046156.1 coordinate 15,896,164, forward strand.
GCAGATAGGTCACCTAGAGGAGAGACTTGTGACTGACGACTCAGCCCAGTAGGGATTTTAGGCTCTGACATTTTATAGTTTATTAAACAGGTCATGCATGGGTGTTTTTAAAATCAGAACTCAGCTTTTACAAAAAATAAGTGAATAAGACTTTTGATGTGAGCATACATTGCATCACTTAAAATGTGTGAGGGCAACTAGAAAGAAATTGAATATGGTATGATGCTGTAACTAACATAACATTTTTTTTTAGTTCAACAGTATATCATAAGAACAAGTGAAAATATCATTGACCTCAGAGACAATTTTAATAAGTCTCTTCAGGTTAATACTACTCACCTGATACCAAAAGAAGCCAACTCCAAGGAAACCTTTGCCTTTAAACCGGAAACTACCTCAGGAGAAAACGCAACCTACATATTCATTGCCATTGAAAGTGTTGACAAAAGCAATTGGCACTCAGGACTGTCCAACATCGCACAAGTAGCACTGTTCACCCCTCAGGCAGATCCTGTCCCTGAGGAAAGTCCCCAGTCTGGAGTTAGTATCACTACGATTGTGCTGTCTGTGGTGGGCTCCATCGTACTAGTTTGTATCATTGTAAGTACCACTGTTTGTATCTTAAAGAGAAAAAGGTCCTCCTCAGGGCCTGCAACAACATTTTAAAAAGCAACGTGAATAAAAAGGGATTTCTGAGATTTTAAAGTATATGCCATGTGATCATGAACTCAACATTAGTTTCAAGAGGGTCTAAAATAACACGTTAAGCACACCCATTCTGTGAAAAACTACCAATATTAATGTTCATAATTTTATTCACTTACCACGGTGATAAATAAAACTGATTTTTATATTGATCTCTAGTTGTGTATTTATTTCTGAAGCCAAAGTTTTCTGAAAGGATACTTCATGTTGCCTGAAGGAATTCAAAGTGTCTATCTAGGTAGCCAAGATACAATATAAAAGAGGAAATCAACTTTTAGAAGGAAGAGAGGAATGTGGTCTTGGGGTTACCAATATTAGTTAGTGGCATAATACTACCTCAAAATCCCCAACCCTGCACTCTCATAGTGAAGGTCACACTTGCATAAACTCATGGATATGGAATATGCTATTTTAATTATTTTACTTTTATTTATTTTGTGTGTGTGCATGTGTATGTGTGTGTGCATGTTTGTGTGTGCATCTGTATATGTGTATGCATGTATGTGTGCATGTGTGCATGTATGTATGTATGCATTGTGTAATATATGTATGTATGTGCAATCATGTGCATATTCAGATCAGAAGAAAATTTCTGGGACTGGATTCTCTCCTTTTCTGATGTGGTCCTAGGAACCAAACTCTTATTGCTATGTTTGGCAGGAAATATCCTTAATCTCACCTATCTCACTGGGCCCAGGAACATAATGTTTTTTAAAGGCTTTTAAAGATACCACATGTTTATATTTCATTTTAACCTAAAGACCTCTTTTCTCTTTTTTTTCAACACTTAACAATCAGTTTTATTGGGACATAGCCATGCCGGTTCCTACACATAATTGTGACACGTTACATCATTGGTTCTCAACCTTCCTAGTGCTGCAATCTTTTACTACAGTTCTGCATGTGATGCCCTCAAACGTAAATTTATTTCTGTTGCTAATTAATAACTGTAATTTTGCTGCAGTTCTGAACCCTAATATAAAAATATCTGTGCTTTCCAGTGGACCAACAGGTTGAGAACTACTGGGCTAGATGGTCCACAAAGCCTAAAACTTAGTGAGAGAAAGAGTTAAAACATTGGCCAGATGCCACTCTTGGTGAAAATGCAGACAGAAACATTTTAAAGTGAGAGTCACTGTATTTTGTAACAATTTATTAAGAAGGAACCTATGTCAGCACTGCTATGTAAACAATGATAAAGACCAAGGGAAACATCGTGGATCATGTAGACAGTAATATACATTGTCTCTTATATCATCAATGCAGAAAGGTTAAGGGAAGTTTAATCCTCATTAAACAAACACATTGCATACCCTGCCTTCTCTTTATCTTTCTGTGCCTTTATTATTTGTTTGGCTTTAAGCAATTCTGCCGGGAGAGCTTCATCTCCTGGGCTATCTCATGCACCTTCTTGAGGTCAGCCAATGCTTGCTCATGTTCTTTTAATCCTTGAATACCTGCCCTCTCGGCATAGTGCTTTAGTATTTGAGGGGTCCACTTCAAGAGTCTCCAAGCAACTGTCAATTGCCCCCTTCAATATACAATCACCAATATTTAGCACACGACTTAAAGCTATAGGTTGCACTCTGGATATGTCTGGTCCCTCAATAACAGCCTTTGAAACATCCACGTATCTTAAGACCTTTGCATATTTTCTTTTGTTTCCCCACCTTTATTAAATGGTGTATTTCTTATTTGCATTTCAAATGGTATTCTCTTTGCTAGTTTCCATGCCAACATTCCACTAACCCTTCCCACTACCCTTCTATATCGGTGTTCCCCTACCCATACTCTCCCCATTACCGCCCTTCGCCCATGAATCCCATTTACTGGGGGTCCAGCCTTCACAGGACCAAGGGCTTCCCCTTCCAATGGTGCTCTTACTAGGCTATTCATTGCTACCTATGAGGTTGGAGCCCAGGGTCAGTCCATGTATAGTCTTTGGGTAGTGGCTTAGTCCCTGGAAGCTCTGGTTTGTTGTCATTGTTGTTCATAAGGGGTCTCGAGCCCCTTCAAGCTCTTCCAGTCCTTTCTCTGATTCCTTCAACGGGGGTCCCGTTCTCAGTTCAGTGGTTAATGATGGCATTCACCTATGTATTTGCCGTATTCTGGCTGTGTCTCTCAGGAGAGATATACATCTGGCTCCTGTCAGCCTGAAAATCTTTGCTTCATCCATCTTATCTAGTTTGGTGACTGTATATGTGTGGGCCACATGTGGGTCAGTCTCTGAATGGGCATTCAGCCTCTGTTCTAAACTGTGTCTCCCTATCCCCTCCCAAGGGTATTCTTGTTCCCCTTTTAAAGAAGGAAAGAATCATCCGCATTATCGTCATCCTTCTTGCGTTTCATGTGTTCTGTGCATGTAGGGTAATTTGAGCATTTGGGCTAATATCCACTTATCAATGAGAGCATTCCATGTGTGTTTTTCTGTGATTGGGTTACCTTACTCAGGATGATATTTTCCAGCTCTATCCATTTGCTTATGAATTTCATGAAGTCATTGTTTTTGAAAGCTGAGTAGTATTCCATTGTGTAGATGTACCACATTTTCTGAATCCATTCCTCTGTTGAAGGGCATCTGGGTTCTTTCCAGCTTCTGGCTATTATAAATAAGGCTGCTATGAACATAGTGGAGCATGTGTCTTTGTTATATGTTGGAGCATCTTCTGGGTATATGCGCAAGGTATAGCTGGGTCCTCAGGTAATGCAATGTCCAATTTTCTGAGGAACCTCAGGACTGATTTCCAGAATGGTTATACCCATCTGCAAACCCACCAACAATGGAGGAGTGTTCCTCTTTCTCCACATCCTCGCCAGCATCTGCTGTTGCCAGAGATTTTGATCTTAGCCATTCTGACTCATAGGAGGTGGAATCTCAAAGCTGTTTTGATTTGCATTTACCTAATGACTAAAGATGTTAAATGTCTTTAGGTGTTTCTCAGCCATTTGATATTCCTCAGCTATGAATTCTTTGCTTAGCTCAGAACCCCATATTTTAATAGGGTTATTTGTCTCCATGCAGTCTAAATTCATGAGTTCTTATATTGTGGATATAAGCCCTTTATCAGTTGTAGGATTGGTAAAGATTTTTCCCAATCTGTTGGTTGCCGTTTTGTCCTAACAACCGTGTCTTTTGCCTTACAGAAGCCTTGTAGTTTTATAAGATCCCATTTGTTGGTTCTTGATCTTAGAGCATAAGCCTTTGGTGTTTTGTTCAGGAAATTTTCTTCAGTGCAAATGTGTTCGAGATTCTTCCTCAATTTTTCTTCTATTAGTTTGAGTGTATCTGGTTTGATGTGGAGGTCCTTGATCCACTTGGACTTAAGCTTTGTACAGGGTGATAAGCATGGATCAATCTGCATTCTTCTACATGCTGACCTCCGTTTGAACCAGCACCATTTGCTGAAAATGCTATCTTTTTTCCATTGGATGGTTTTGGCTCCTTTGTCAAAAATCAAGTGACCATAGGTGTGTAAGTTCATTTCTGGGTCTTCAGTTCTTTTGCACTGGTCTATCTGCCTCTCTCTGTACCAATACCATACAGTTTTTATCACTTTTGCTCTGTAATAATGAATGAGTTCAGGAATAGTGATTCCCCCAGAAGTCCTTTTATTGTTGAGGATAGTTTTAGATATTCTGGGTTTTTCATTATTCCAGATGAATTTGCAAATTGTTCTGTCTAACTTTATGAAAAATTGGATTGGAATTTGATGGGGGTTACATTGAATCTGTAGAATGATATTGGTAAAATAGCCTGCCAATTAATCCTGCCAATCCATGAGCATGGGAGATCTTCCCATCTTCTAAGGTCTTCTTTAATTTCTTCAGAGGCTTGAAGTTCTTATCATACATATCTTTCACTTGCTTGGTTAAAGTCACACCGAGGTATTTTATATTATTTGAGACTGTTATGAAGGGTGCCGTTTCCCTAACTTCTTTCTCAGCTTGTTTCTCTTTTGTGTAGAGGAAGGCTACTGATTTATTTGAGTTAACTTTATACCCAGCCACTTTGCTGAAGGTGTTTATCAACTTTAGTAGTTCTCTGGTGGAACTTTTGGGATCACTTAAATATACTATCATATCATAGGCAAATAGTGATTTTTTTGACTTCTTCCTTTCAAATCCGTATCCATTTGATCTCCTTTTGTGGTCTGTTTGCTCTGGCTAGGACTTCGAGAACTACATTGAATAAGTAGGGAGAGAGTGGGCAGCCTTGTCTAGTCCCTGATTTTAGTGGGATTGCTTCAAGTTTTGCTCCATTTAGTTTAATGTTAGCTACTGGTTTACTGTATATGACTTTTACTATTTTTCGGTATGGGCCTTGAATTCCTGTTCTTTACAGGACTCTTACAATGAAGGGGTGTTGAATTTTGTCAAATGCTTTCTCAGTATCTAATGAAATGATCATGTGGTTTTTATCTTTCAGTTTGTTTATATGGTGGATTATGTTGATGGTTTTCCACATATTAAACCATCCCTCCATACCTGGGATGAAGCCTACTTGATCATGATGGATGATTGTTTTGATGTGCTCTTGGATTCGGTTTGCAAGAATTTTATTGAGTATTTTTACATCGATATTCATAAGGGAAATTGGTCTGAAGTTCTCTTTCTATGTTCAGTCTTTGTGTTGTTTAGATATAAGAGTAATTGTGGCTTCACAGAAGGAATTCGTTAGTGCTCCATCTGTTTCAATTTTGTGGGATAGTTTGGATAGTATTGGTATGAAGTCTTCTATGAAGGTCTGATAGAATTCTGCGCTAAACCCATCTGGACCTGGGCTCTTTTTGGTTGGGAGACCTTTAATGACTGCTTGTATTTCGTTAGGATTAAGGGGTTGTTTAAATGGTTTATCTGTTCCTGATTTAACTTTGGTACTTGGTATCTGTCTAGGAAATTGTCCATTTCCTCCAGATTTCATAATTTTGTTGAATATAGGCATTTGTAGTAGGACCTGATGATTTTTTTAATTTCTTCTGATTCTGTTCTTATGTCTCTTTTTCATTTCTGATTTTGGTAATTTGTACACACTCTCTGTGTCCTCTGATTTCTCTGGCAAAGTGTTTATCTATCTTGCTGATTTTATCAAAGAACCAGTTTTTGGTTCTGTTGATTCTTTGTATGGTCCTTTTTGTTTCTACTTGGTTGATTTCAGTTCTGAGTTTGATTATTTCCTGTTTTCTACTCCTTCTGGGTGTATTTGCTTCTTTTTGTTCCAGAGCTTTCAGGTGTGCTCTCAAGCTGCTGATATATGCTCTCTCCTGTTTCTTTCTGGAGGCATTCAGAGCTATGAGTTTTCCTCTTAGCACTGCTTTTATTGTGTCCAATAAGTTTGGGTATGTTGTACCTTCATTTTCATTAAATTCTAAGATGTTTTTTATTTCTTTCGTTAATTCTTCCTTGACTATGTTATCTTTGAGTAGAGCATTATTCAAATTCCATGTATATGTGGGCATTCTTTCCTTATTGTTATTGAAGACCAGCTTTAGCTCCTGGTGGTCTGATAGGATGCATGGGATTAGTTCTATCTTTCTGTATCTGTTGAGGCCTGTTTTGTGCCTGATTATATGGTCAATTTTGGAGAAAGTACCACGAGGTGGTAAGAAGAAGGTATATCCTTTTGTTTTAGGATAGAATGATCTTTAAATATCAGTTAAGTCCATTTGGTTCATGATTTTGTTAGTCTGTCTATTTCTCTGTTTAATTTCTGTTTCCATGATCTGCCATTGATGAGAGTGGGGTGTTGAAATCTCCAACTTGCTCCCTGCCCATATCCACATCACAGAAGATTCTCGGGTTCTTGGAATTGGAGGGCTTGGATGCTGGGTATGCCTGGGACATCTTCACTGCAGGTGCAGGAAAGCAGGACATGAGTGTCTTGTGCAGGAGAGAGCTGCTTTTCTCTTGAAACCCTTCCTACCTATGTACATTTCATTCATCTTCAGAAAGAAGTGTTGATGCTATAGCCTATTGATTTTTTTTTCAGAGAGAAGAAAACAAGATGTATTAAAGATTTGTTTTAATCCAGGACTCAGAAGCACAACCTACGGGTCTCAAGCATATTGACAGAAAAGAGTTCAGGACAGAAAGGAAGGAGAACGGGAAGAATAGATTCACATTGCAGATCATTCTCCAAATCCTTCCGTGAGACCAAGTTAGCACAAATATGGCTTACTTTGCACAACACCAAATGCTGGTGAGGATGTGAAGAAAGAGGAACCTTTACTCATGGTGGCAATAGACACTGGTGAATTTAAACAGGAAGTCCATATGTCCCAGGTGAATCACTCCTGGGTATACACTTGAAAGTCTTTATCTATGTCCAACCACAGAGGTGCTTGGTACAGACAAGTTTATTGAAGCACTATTTGCAATGGCTTAGATGACCATCAGCAGATGAACAGATAAGAAAAATGTGCAGCATTTGCAAACCAAATTTTATATAACCAGCCATAAACAAAAATAAATTCATGACACTTCAGAAAAATGGATAGAGCTAGAAATTACTATGTAATAAGTGTCTCAGAATCATAAAGACACACCCCCCCATTTTTTCTCAAAGGTCAATTCTGTTTTAATATATAATATAATACAATACATTACAAAATATGATCCTGTAATACTTCTTGCCTCTTCAGATTGAGCCTCCATTAACCATATTTTACTTTGAATCTCTACTAGTCTATGCTGCAATCATCAAAATGATGGGAACAAGTATGTGTCCATATTTTCTCTGTTAACTTGTCCTTAACTCTTTCTTTACTAAACCACATCCCATTAAGGTCATTAACAAATGTGTCATTGTATTCAGAAGCCATCTTTGTGCTCCCGAAGCCAAGGCTCTGGAGAAGAAGTGAGAAGACACGAGGTCACAACACCCCACAGCTTCCTCTCTGCTCCCTGTGTTTATGAAGCAAGGGCAGGATCCCCTCAGACCCTCAAGAGCAGTCCCTGGGTTTGCCTTGGCATAGCAAGGCACCATGGCATACTTCGATAGATATGCTATCCTTTCTCACTGCAGTTTCATAAAATGAGAACCACATCTCCCAGAAACGATTAAACAATATAATTTGATTAGAGATTTGTCAAAGGATTCATTGGCTTGATTTTATATTTTTCTTATGAAGAGTAGACACATAATTTAGGGATGTGTTATAGAAAGTTGTTTTGGGGGTTGATTTGGTTTGGTTGGGTTAGTTGTTTGGTTAATGTTGGAGACAAAATAATATAATCCAAAAGCACTTAAGTTACTCTCTTCGTGCATACCTTACAGATTTCTGTCTCAGTGTAGAAAAGCATCTCACTCCCCTGCCACAGAGTCAGAGGCCACAGGCAACATTTTCACCTGTCCAATTCTTCATCACTTACATTCAGTCACTGAACAAGTCTTGTCCCGTCATCCTCTTCCAAGAGCTCCCACACACATGTGCTGCACATACATACACTCAGGCACATACCTACACACCTATTCCATTATACCATCTCAGCCTGTCTCTATAATCACCTAATAGAAATGCACTCCCTATATCATCTTTCTTTAGTTCATCCCGCCTTCCCATATATATCCCTCACTGATCTGGATATATGATGCATGAAATGGTTATTCCTGGTTGTCAACTTGACTGTATCTTGAATGAACTACAATCCAGAATTGGGGGGCACACCTGTGATCCAGACCTTGAGGCTGGAAGACACAAGATTCTGACCTGGATCTTGGCATGGAGAGCTTGAGGCACAGTGGCCATGAAAAACTTAGGCCCAGGCAAGGGAGTAAAGGTCTTTAATCCCAGGAGACTGTGGCAGGGAGATCTCTGAGCTCAAGGTGAGCCTGGGACAATTCAAGTCCCATATCCAAGCATGGTGATACACACCTTTAATCTGAACAATACCTTCTGCTAGAGGCCTACATAAGGACATTGGAAGAAGGAAGATTCGCTCTTCTGTGCCTGATGCACTTACTTGCCAGCACATCTGTTGGAATCTTCTTCTACAGCAGACCAACTGGAACAACTAGCCTCACGGGACTGAACAACTCCTGGATTCTTGGACTTCCCATTCACAGTTGCCCATTATTGGGTTAGTTGGACTTTAGACTCCAAATCATTGTACTAAATCCCCTCAATATAGAGAGACATTACATAAGTTCTGTGACTCTAGAGAGCCCTGAATAATACAATACATCCCACAACGACTCCAAGATAAAAATTGAAGGACATCAATGTGTCTCCATGACAGTGAGAATTCCGGTCATTCACTGGCTTTTTGGTTTTGGTTTTGGTTTTGGTTTAGGTTTTCAAGCAACTAGCACGGGAGAACACAATTGGCAAATAAAGGAGTCTCATTGTGCCTGTGCCATGCCTCTGTCTAGTCTCTTATAGCACCATTCCCTGTGGTACCACAGTTGAAACCCAAGAGTTTCAGGGCTGCCCCAAATTCCACACTTTAGTTTTTAAATTCCGTGCCTTGGTAGAAACATCATGTTCTCTGCTCCTTCCTGAGATTTTAATCATCTTCAATCTCCATGTTCTGCTTTTTGACAATATGCCTCTTCTATTTCCCTGCACAGTCCTACACAGAATGGACCATTCTCCTTTTGAGCCTTAGTCTTCATGCAATGACCTAACACCCAGGAACAGTTATTTCTTTACTACCCAACAGATGGTGCCCTGGTCTCCTCAACTGCAGAGTGAGTTCTCTGGAGAAGAAATGGTTGAAAGGGTTGCACCATTTGAGAAAGAGTTAAAGAGAAAGGGCAGGGTAAAGGACTGAACACGAAAAACACTCACAAAGTAGAGACTCCTATTCTTATTTCCGTTCCCTCTGGATCCTGTAAACCCCCCAGCCCTACAAATTCTTAATATCTCAGTGAGCCTCCACCCCATTTCTCTAACCCACAGCGCCAGCGTCTTTATATTTACTGCAAAACTTCTGCAAAGGGAGGTACTGTGAACCACTCTATACACAAATCTAAAGAGTGAGATTGGACATCCACTCCAATTCACATCCCAGGGTCAGCGTTGAGGAAGCAAAACACGGAGGTGATTATCTATTTCCAAGTTGCTTTTTTTCTAATTCACATTGACAGCCATTGGTGTTGGCAACTAGACCAGTTTGCAACCATCATTCACTCCACGACTGAAGCATTTCTAAAGGGAAACTCTGTTTAGTTGTTATCATTAGTAGTAGTAGTAGTAGTAGTAGTAGTAGTAGTAGTAGTAGTAGTAGTATACTTTATTGCTTACATTTCAAATGTAATTCACCTTCCTGGTTTCCCTCCTCAAGCCCCTTATACTGTCATCTCTCCCCCTGCTTCTGTGAGTGTGCTCACCCTCTCATCCACCCAGTCCCTCCCTCCTCCCCGCCCTGGCATTTCCCTACACTGGGGCACTGAGCCTTTAACTCCCCTCCCATTGATGTACCACAAGGCCATCCTCTGCTACTTATGCGACTGGAGCCATGGGTCCCTCCATGTATACTCTTTGGTTGGTGGTTTAATCCCTAGGAGTTCTGGGGGTTCTGGTTGGTTGATATTGTTGTTCTTTCTATGGGGTTGCAAACCGCTTCGGCTCCTTCAATCCTTTCCCTAAATCCTCCATTGGGGTCCCAGTCTCAGTCCAATGGTTGGCTGCAAGCATCTGCCTCTGTATTTGTCAGGCTCTGGCAGAGTCTCTCAGGAGACAGGAATATCAGGCACCTTTCAGCAAGTGCTTCTTAGTATCAGCAATAATGTCTGGGTTTGGGATGGATCCCCAGGTGAGGCAGACTTTCCTTCAGTCTCTGCTCCACACTTTGTCCCTGTATTTCCTTTAGGCAGGACCAATTCTGGGTTAAAAATTGGAGATGACTGGGTGGCGCTATCCCTCAACTGGAGCCTAGCCTAACCTCAGGATATGGCCTTGACAGGTTTTCCCTACCCTTTGTGGTATATTTCGGCCAATGTCATCCCTGTTGGTTCCTGGAAGCCTCTTGCTTTCCTGGCCTCTGAGACTTTCTGGTAGCTACCCCATGTTCTCCATCCCCTACTGCTACACCTCTGTTCAATTTCCTGACCCTCTGCATATCATCCTTGTCTCCTCCCATCCCTGATACTGCCCCCCTTATCTCTCTCCCCCTCGTCTCTTCCTCCCAAGTCCCTCCCATGCTCTACATCCCTATGAGTATTTTGTTCCCCCTTCTAAGAAGGACTGAAGTCTCCACACTTTGTTCTTCCTTATTCTTAAGCTTCATATGGTCTGTGAGCTGTATCATGGGCATTCGGAGATTTTTGCCTAATACCCACTTATCAGTGACTGCATACCATGTGTGCACTTTTGTGAATGGGTTACCTCACTTAGCGTGATATTTTCTCGTTCCATCTGTTTGCCTGAAAATTTCATGAAGTCATTGTTTTTAATGGCTGACTAGTACTCCATTGTGTAGATGTACCACAGTTTCTATAGGAAACTCTAGCTCTGCCACTCCCCTTCCTAAAACCAGACCTGACTCCATGGTGCCCTCAGAATGAGAGGCCTCCATTTTGCCATCAGAGTGAAAGGACTCAATGGTGCCCTCAGAGTGAGAGGCCTGTTCAAGTAACTGACAGTGTTGTTCAGGGGTTTCTTTCTGCTTGTCTCTTACTCTCTGTTCTTGGAATTCCTCCTGCCATGCAGAGGGCTCTGTCTTCCAGCTCCATGGACTGCTAATTTTCTAACTCTTTAATAGTTGCTATCATTGGAACGTGTAGGAGTGTCATACAGGTGAAGGCAGGTACAAGATAGAATGAGGCCCGTCATTGGCTGAGAAGGAAGAATGGGTGGGAGAAAACTTTGAGAGAAGAGGAGGAGAATGGAATGGAAGGAAATGGGAGACTAGGAGAGACGTGAGGAGAAGTCGTGGAGAGAACATGGAGGCTGACGTTAAGATTCTACTCTGCATATTTATAGGTTGTTATGAATATACTTAAGAGATGGATGTGTACAGGGCCTTGTATGTTTATGTGGGCAATTATATCTTATCAATTGGATCAGAGGTTATTGTGTTGTGTGTTTTTTCATGTAGCCATTTAAGTTTAAGAGAGTGTGTGGCAGCTAGACACACTGGGCAGCCATGGAGTTGGGATGTGTGTTTCTGACATGGGATCTAACAGATATCTTGAGGCCCTGCACTATTGGACCAAGTGCGGGTAAAAGACAGATTTGCCTTTTATAATTTTACAACAGCACGAACCCAAGATTCTCTTCTATTCTCTATGAGCACTGCCATCCATCATCCCCCATTTCCATATCCGATAGGTAAAGTTCACTTTCCTGTATTAATCTAAGTGCTGAATTTCCTGGGGCAATGCTGTAGCCCTTCCAACATCCTTCCCCAACACAGGTAACTTCCTATTAGTCTCAAGTTCACTCTATCTCTGTATCATAACTGCTATTTACTTTTGCCTCTCCACATAGATTCTTCACTCTAAGCCTGAACTGTAACTGTGTACTCATTTCTCTGCAGATGGAGAGAATCCTAAAGGCAGGAGGAATCCCTTTTTCATCATTATGACCCTGACACCTATCACCATGCTCAATAAATATTTGCTCATCCTCCTCCTGAGTATCAGTTGAAATGAATCAGTCCCTGAGCGGACCAACAAACAACAAAGGAACTGGTATCCACCTGATACTCAATGCTTAAACTACCAGGAGGAAACATGATTCCTCTGGAGAAAAATGTTGAGTCACCCCCATGAAATAAGGAAGAATAACCGATAACTGAACTGTCCTCAATTTTTCTGCAATAACAAACTTATTCCCTCTTAGTTGTCCTCCCAGCCTTCCTCTGGTCTGTAGGCTGATTCAAGTCTTACGTATCTTCTACCACATAGGCTTTCATTTTCAGTTCATCCTGTAACCCTTTTTACAGGACCACACAGATTCAAGTCACGAGGGCAAAACTTGTCCAAAAGCAACAAAAACCATACTTCTCACAGGGGAAATGCAGCCCCTGCCTGCCCTGTTGTTCTCAATCCACTGATCCACTGGACATCTCTGCAACTGTTGCTCCATCTACTCCTTCTTAATGACTCCCTTCTTAATCCCAGAGAGGACTTCCCTAACACCTCAGTTTTAAACAGCAGCAAAGTCACCATGATGTTTTCGTTCTACAAAGATCTGTAAAGAATTTAGCACTAGCTGCTATTTTAGAGTATTTATTGTTCATCTTTTCCATTCAGCACTCATTACATGAGAGAGGTGGTTAGTCTTAATTCATGAAGAACTGGACTATGGTAAATTCCCAACAGCCAACTGTCGAGTGGATGTGAACATAGGACACTCTGGACATTTCCATTTATGGAGGCACAGAATAAGAATTGGGGGAGGGGCAATAAGTAAAAATGTTTATGCTATGTGACACTTTGTTCAATTGTTTTTCTAATCTCTTCTCTGGAACTTGCTAAATGGAAACCTTGCCCCTGGTCATTTCTGACATATCAAGGCAATTACCAATAAGAAAAGAAAAAAATTTTTTAACCAGTATTCATTCAGATACCATGTTCATAGTCTCTTCAGTGCCTCCTGTCACAAAGGTAACCATTGCCTTCTTATCTAACAGCATGGATTATTCCCTGTTTATGTGCTTCACCCAAATGGACTCATCTAGTACACTTTGATATATGATGAGCATCTTGTAAATGGGTGTGTAAGATCCAGCTATGTTATTGTAGAGGTGCTGTGTCTTGATACTCACTCCAGTACATTACAAACTTAAAACTCAACACTGTCATGAACTTTGAAAGGTACTTTTGTTTCTAGTTTGGGCTACTGGCAAAGTTGATTTCCTGAGTTTTTAAAATAAATACATATGCATCAATAAGTTACAAAGAAGCAATGATCCTTGGTGAGGGCACCTGTGCCACCTGTGTGTGAATATCAGGTGTAGGTCTGCGGGATTGAAAGAAAACATGTACACGGGTCACCCATTTTTAGAGAGTGCCACCAAGGCTTTACTAAGATCTCCTTATATACCTGAGGCAAAAGTCAAGGAAAACAACAAGGCAGGTGAAAATCTCCAACCAGAAAAACAGGAAAAGTCTGTGTGGTGGAAAGTCCCTAGCCCAATCAGGGGCATAAAAAACATCTTAACAACAACAAGCTGGAAGGCTCAGTGGGGAGGGAGGGTGCCATGGAAAGTCCAGGCCCCAAATCAGAGGCTAAGAGCACCTGCCAAGGGTGTAAACAACTTCTGGCTATAGCAGGCTAAAAGGCTCAATGAGGGGAAAGGGAAACACCCCAAGGTAGGGCCCAACAACTTGCATCCCTTCCTAATACATAGGATTACTTCCATTTAGGTTGTAATCAGAAATGTGGTTTGAATCTTAGCAACAATGTATATTAAATATATTCCACCTTCTTCCTCTCAGTGAGAATAAAATCATTTATAACACGTGAGGTTTTACATAGATGCAAAGTGTATAAAGTTCCTAACATAGGTTTCAACAGACATTAAATATTTAACCACATAAACTGTGTTTCTCAATGTTCTTAGCTGTAGCAATGCAATAGTTTATTTCCTTCAGAGTTATGATTAGGAACAAGTATGAAACAGCTAGTGTAATATATAGACGTCTATCAAACTGCAGAAACTCAGCAATATAAGGCACCAAATGCTCTTCCAGAAGACCCAAATTCAGTTCTCAACTACCATGTCAGAGAGCTAAATCACTGCCTGTCACTCCAGCTTCGAAAGATCCCATGCTGTTTTCTGGTCCTGTGGGCACCCATACATATAACATATACTCATAGAAACACACAGATGCACACAAACTAAAATAACAAAATAAATAGTTTTCTAAAAAAAATCTGGTTTCTAATATTTCAGTTGTTCTTTCCTGATTTCCTATCACTTGTTTCAGTCATGTTCTCTGAGCATCTGCACAGTTGCTAGATACAAATATTCCTTGCCTGTCTACTATTCTTGTCTTGGACTTAGAGAAAGAAATTAATAAATTAATTGTGACTGAAAAGAAGATAGAAAAGAAGCCTCTCTTCTATCATGTTTCTAGTCTTAATTTCGCCAGCACAGGTCTAGATATTAAAATTACCAAACTTCCGGATGCTTGCTTTAAGATGCACTTTGGACTTAATTGATTACCCATTCTCTGTGTGTTCAAAGGCACACAGTGAAAGGTAGACTCACCCTTACCCTAGTTTTTTGCCTGTGTTCTATTGTTCCTGCATAGTTCATCATCTTTCAGAAAGAAGGGTGTGTCTGCCTGTGATCAAGCAACATTTGAACTTGGGCACATTCTGCAGGGCACATGGTTCTGTGCTATAGTACCAGGTGAATGGTGTCGTTAGAATAGTTGGCAATGACAGGCCAGTGAAATAGAAATATAAACACGTCCTCCATCCATTTACAGTCACAAAAAGCATTTCACAGATTCACACAGGCAAAAGGTAGCCCTTGTGGCCATTTGTAGAACATTATTTCCAGGCTCACACATCTGGGTAGAAGTCCCTTTGCCTTCCCTCAGATTCCCTCCTGCCCTACCTTATCACCTGCCAGTTAAGTCATTGCCATTGCTTCAGGTTTCAATATGACATGACAAGTAATTTATCAAGTGTGCTTAAGAATGCCCTCAGAAATATAATGTTTCAAGTGTTGCTTGCATAGGAGCAAAGGTCCCATCTCTCTCATTTGTCCTGGAGGACAGCCAGAATATTTTTCAGTATATTCTACTGAGCCGTCTCTGACTGGAAAGGTTTAAAGACTGAGGAAGAGGGTCCACTCTGCCATCCTGTCCGTGACATGGTGGGATAGGAAAGACATGAAACAAGGTGGAGGGGTGGGGTCTTCCTGAGGAAAGGAAACCTTGGTTAACAGCAGCTGCAAAAGGCCTCGAAGGCTGCAAGTGGATTGACACTTCAGGCCAAATAGGATTGGTTAAGGAGGTGAGAAAGGCCAACAGGGGAGAAGGGGAAAAATGACTGAGCCCCCAAGAAATACGGGCAGTGCCCAGCAGGGCAATTTTTCTTTGGATCTTTGTTTTATGTCTCAAGAATAAGATAAAATAGGTAAAGGTATAGGAACCAATAGGATGATGTCATTATGCAGGTGAAGGCAGGTACAAGATATAACGAGGCCTGTCAGTGGACAAGAAGGCAGGGTGGGCAGGAGAAGAGTTTTAGAGAGGAGAAGACTGGAAGGCAGGCAGAGAAAGCAGAGGAGAGAACATGGAGGCTGATGTTAAGATTCCTCTCTGCACATTGATGTGTTTTTATGAATATTCTTAAGGGATGGATGAGTACAGGGCTTTGTATGTTTAGGTGGTCAATAATTATATCTTATCAATTGGATCAGAGGTTATGGTGTTGTGTGTTCTTTCGTGTGGTGATTTAAATTTAAGATTGTGTATGCTGGCCAGAGACACTAAGCCGACACGGAATTGTGATGTATATTTCTGGCATAGTGGCAGCCTGCCCTGGGAACTAGATGTGTAGAAAAATTGCTGTCGGGCTCAGAGAGAAGCCTTCGGAACTGTGATATGGGAGAGAGCAAAGTGGGAGAGAAGATTTGATGACTGAGTTGAAGATAACTACCAGATATCTTGGTGTACTATAGTGCCAGATGTAGTGCGTGTAAAAGACAACATTTTATTTTTTATAATTTTACAGCAACAGGATCCTCTGCCTGGGAGAGATTCAACAGCCATCCCGCTAGGCTGGGAGTCACTTTTTATATAGGTATAGGGTTGTGGAAGGCACAACAAGAGACAGACTTCATCACCAGTGATTTGCTCCCTATGCTCTTGGTCTCACACTGTTCCCCCTTCAGAGCACGGCTGCATCCCCATCTTTATCCCCAGATGTAATCTGTAGCTGTTAGGTTCAGTCACAGACCTGGAAGAAGCTGACTGTGGAGGCTGGTCAAGAGTGATCACAAAGCCTGAGTCATTGCACACAGTGTCCTCTGTCAGACCTGCTTAAGTTGGATGGGCACTCTACACACTAGGAAGTGTGGGACTCTCTGCAGGCAAGATCCCTGCCTTGTGGAGAAAGTCAGTCTGAGAGACAGGCATGAGAGGGGAAATAAAACCATTAAGTGTGGGCGTTCCGTAAGTCCAGAGTTACCCTTTTCTAATATGGCAGGATCTTGTCATGGTCAAGGAACTGAAAACATAAGGCAAGAGCGAAAGCAGGTAAGGCTGAAGGCCCAGGCAGTTATGAAGTTACACACAAGTTAATGAATCTCAAAACTGACTAAATATTAAAATTACCTTGAAGGCCTATCAGACATATGTATAGACTTTCACTTACAATAGTGATGATTTAGCTGTTGGGAACACTCCAGCCTCTTCTATAATATCCTGCTGGAGATGTTGAAGCATCTAGACAAATTGCAGGGATCAGAAGAGCAAACTGTTCTTTGTAAACGGCCTGCCTATCTTACAGAAAGAATCTATCCAATTACACAAAACAGAGGGATACTAACATGTGACTCTTATAGTGTTCAAGAGCAATGTGCAAAAACATGACACCCATTTGCACACACAAGCAAAGATGTGTGGGAAATTAAAATGTTTAAATAGTGTTTATAATAACACCAGAAAAAAAGGTGTTAGTTAGAGGATGGCTAGAAAGCCCAGTCAGTGAAGAGTTTGCCCAACAAGCATGAGGACCTAAGTCCTCATATTTTAAAGAAAGAAGCTGGGGGTGGTTTTTGGTTTTTTTTTTTGTTGTTGTTGTTTTTGTTTTTGTTTTTTGGTTTTTTGGTTTTTTTTGCAGTTCCACTCTTGTACCTGTGAAATTCATACGTTCATGTTTCTGCTGTATAGAAATGCCACTTTCTGACTATCCGATCATCAAGCAGATGACATCTAGCCTGTTTTCACCTCCTGGAATTCTGAATGGAACCACTATGATCATAGATAAGTGGGGCTGTAAAGAGTAGCACATGGGAGTCCTATGAATGTATGCCCAGAAGTGATGTAGCTGGGTAATGTGGGAGCCCTTTCCCCAGGATTGTGAGAAATTCCCACACCGAGTTCTATGGTAGCTATACCAGTTTGATTTCTTATCTGTTTATCTTCACATCCAAAAATACAGTATGTGAAGAGTAGGTTACTCCGGCCTTTCTTTATGTGCCACAGTCTAAGAAACCCTGCACGATCCTGGGAGGTTTCATAGCTCTAGTTCACAGAGCTGATGACATCACAGAGGTCCTGCCGTATGACACTTAACTGTTAGCTCCTGGGCTTTCTGGTAATTACTTGGCATATTCCATTAATTGCTGCATAGCTATAGGTGTGCATGTATAAATATATGCATAAATGATTAGACATGGGTATAACAGGTAAGTCGTAATTGACCATGAATGAGAAAACTGTCTCTGACTGAGATTGGGCCCCACTAGACTCTTACAGTGTCTGCTATAGTTCTCAAATTCTCTTGCACAAAGTTACTTCATGCCAAATTATGACACTGTACCTTTATTTTCATGGTGCATTTGTTGTCTTGTGTTTGTGAGGTTTTGGGGGTTTTTTTGGTTTGTTTTTGTTTTTGTTTTTGTTTTGTTATACTTTAGGCAACGTCTTGCCATGTATCATGGACTGACTCTAAACCTCCCACTGTCGTTCCCTCGTATTCAGATCATGGATCAATGTCTCTTTGTCCCAATCCTTCTTTGGTTTTAATCCAGTCTATTTATATCTGACCTGGTACAATGACTGCACAGGTGGTGCCCCCCCCAGCACCTCTGCATCAGGGTTCACAGCCTTCCTAAAACGATGTGTACTTTATCATTGCTCTGCATGAATGCCTCCCTGAAGGGTGAAGTTCGAACTCCTCACTCTGCTACTAGAGCCCCACATCCCATAGCCATCTAATCCATCCCTATGACTTCTGCTGCCGCAAGCCACTGAGCATCCAAACTTCATGCCTTAATTGCAATCAGATTTCCTACTCTCTTGCCAGAGTGCAATTTATCTCTCTCCTCTCTCTGGAACCACACATTTTAACATCTAAATATACCACATACATACATGTTAGAAATATAAGTGTATACATTAACTATGTATTTATATTCATGAATTCAGAGCTATCGTCACAAACAAGGTAAATACAAAGAAGGAAAATACTCTTCAGAGAGACAGGGGCTGGAGGACAGATTCTGCTTCGCCCAGAGAGTCTGCCTGAGTTGATGAGGAGCACCTGCGCATGCTAGGGTGAAAGGCTGCTCCCAAAGGCTGTCATTTTCGCTGCACACCAATCCCCTTCACGGGACTTTGGCTCTGTATTCAGCAAGGCTGGTGGCTGATCTGAGAAGAAAAAAACAACAGAGACTGCGCCAGGATCTGAAGGGATCCAGTCAAACAGCTCCCTGCACCCAAATCCCATGGGAGGGAGAACTAGACCTTCAGAGGGGCAGACATGCCTGGGAAGCCAGAGGAGACTACTGTCTGCCCACATTTCTGACTCTAGAGGAAAACACCAAGCACCATCTAGGCCCTCAGTGCACAGGGTCCTGAGCGAAGGCAGGGCAGGCCCTTCTGGTTGCTGCCCTCACAGAGAGCTGAAACCCAGTCCTGAGGAGCGACTTCAGTCCCGAGACCAGAGGTAAGACCAACTTTTCTGTTCCAAGTGACCTGCCTGGTGGACTCAGGACACACAAAGGCAAAATTCCTCTGTGACTGGACACTTCTGGTTTCTAGCTGTCACCCAAACCTTCATGATCCTGGCTCACAGCTCCCTGCTCCCAAACACCATGGGAGAGAAAGCTGATTGCCCAGACATGTGGGCACTCCTGAGACTGCAGGGCAGGAGAGACCGCCAGTACTTCCCACCTTTGCCCACATCCCTGACCCAAGAGGAGACTGTATAGGGCCTCTGGGAACAGGAAGATAGGAGCACTCAAGCTGCAGGAGCCCTGCGGTCCAGACTGCACCCAGATCTGAAGGGACCCGGTCAAACAGCTCCCTGCACCCAAATCCTGTGGGAGGGAGAGCTAGACCTTCAGAGGGCAGATACACCTGAGAAACAACAGGAGACTACTCTCTGCCCACATTTCTGACTCTAGAAGAAAACACTGCCATCTGGGCACCCTGTGCACAGGGACCCCAGAGAAGGAGGGGCAGGCACATCTGCTTACTGTGCTCAAGGAGAGCTGAAACCTAGCCCCAAGGAGCTTCTTCCGCCCCAAGACCAGAGGTAAGACCAACTTTCCTGCTGTGAGTGACCTGCCCGGTAGACTCAGGACTAACACACCGGAACAGCTGGAAGTCACTAAACAGGAAAGACTACACACCTGAAAGCAGAACACTCTGTTTCCATAACTGGCTGAAAGAAAACAGGAAAACAAGTCTACAGCACTCCTGACACATGTCCTATAGGATGGTCAAGCCACTATCAGAAATAGTAGAACAAGGTAACACCAGAGACAACCTGATGGTGAGAGGCAAGCACAGGTCCCTAAGCAACAGAAACCAAGACTACATGGCATCATCGGAGCCCAATTCTCCCACCAAAGCAAACACTAAATATCCAAACACACCAGAAAAACAAGATGTAAATTTAAAATCATATTTGAACATGATGATGTAGGACTTAAAGAAAGACATAAAGAACTCCCTTAGAGAAGTACAGGAAAACACAAGTAAACAAGCAGAAGCCCTTAGGGAGGAAACACAAAAATCCCTGAAAGAATTACAGGAAGACACAATCAAACATGTGAAGGAATTGTAAATTGACATAGAAAGCACAAATGGAGGCAACCCTGGATATAGAAAACCAAAGGAAGAGACAAGGAGCAATAGATACAAGAATCACCAACAGAATACAAGAGATAGAAGAGAGAATCTCAGGAGCAGAGGATTCCATAGGAATCATTGACACATCTGTCAAAGATAATGTAAAACAGAAAAAGCTACTGGCCCAAAACATACAGGAAATCCAGGACACAATTAGAAGATGAAACCTAAGGATAATAGTTAATAGTTATAGAAGAGAGTGAAGACTCCCAACTCAAAGGACCAGTAAATATCTTCAACAAAATCATAGAAGAAAACTTCCCTAACCTAAAGAAAGAGATGCCCATAAACCTACAAGAAGACTACAGAACTCCAAATAGATTGGACCAGAAAGGAAATTCCTCCTGTCACATGAGAGTCAAAACACCAAATGCACAAAATAAAGAAAGAATATTAAAAGCAGTAAGGGAAAAAGATCAAGTAAAATATAAAGTCAGACCTATCAGAATTACACCAGATTTCTCACCAGAGATTAAGAAAGCCAGAAGATCCTGGACAGATGTCCTACAGACCCTAAGAGAACACGCATGCCAGTCCAGGTTACTGTATCCAGCAAAACTCATATAACATAGAAACCAAGATATCCCATGACAAAACCAAATTTACACAATATCTTTCTACCTACAAATCCAGCTCTACAAAGGATAATAAATGCTAAAGCCCAATACAAGGAGGCAAGCTACACCCTAGAAAAAGGAGGAAACTAATAGTTTTGCAACAAAACAAAGAGAAGACAATCACACAAACATAATCTCACCTCCAAATACGAAGACAACAGGAAGCAACACTCACTATTCCTTAATATCTCTCAACATCAATGGACTCAATTCCCCAATAAAACGACACAGATTGACAAACTGGATATGTTATGAGGACCCAGCAATTTGCCACCTACAGGAAACACACCTCAGAAACAAACACAGACACTACCTTTGATCTCCTTTTATAGTCTCTTTGCTCTGGATAGGGACTTTGAGAACTATATTGAATAAGTAGGGAGAGAGTGGGCAGCCTTGTCTAGTCCCTGATTTTAGTGGGATTGCTTCAAGTTTCTCTCCATTTAGTTTAATATTAGCTACTGGTGTGCTGTATATGGCTTTTACTATGTTTAGGTATGGGCCTTGAATTCCTATTCTTTCCAGGACTTTTATCATGAAGTGGTGTTGTATTTTGTCAAATGCTTTCTAAGCATCTAATGAGATCATGTGGTTTTTATCTTTCAGTTTGCTTATATAATGAATTACGTTGATGGTTTTCCGTATATTAAACCATCCTGGGATGCATACCAGGGATGAAGCCTACTTGATCAAGATGGATGATTGTATTGTTGTGTTCTTGGATTCGGTTTGCAAGAATTTCATTGAGTATTTTTGCATCGATAGTCATAAGGGAAATTGGTCTGAAGTTCTCTTTCTTTGTTGGGTCTTTGTGTGGTTTAGGTATAAGAGTAATTGTGGCTTCATAGAAGGAATTCGGTAGCGCTCCATCTGTTTCAATTTTGTGGAATAGTTTTTGGATAGTATTGGTGTGAGGTCTTCTATGAAGGTCTGATAGAATTCTGCACTGAACCCATCTGGACCTGGGCTCTTTTTGGTTGGGAGACTTTTAATGAGTGCTTCTATTTCTTTAGGAGTTATGTGGTTGTTAAATTTTTTATCTGTTTCTTATTTAACTTCGGTTCCTGGTATCTGTATAGGAAATTGTCCATTTCCTCCAGTTTTTATAGTTTTGTTGAATATAGGCTTTTGTAGTAGGATCTGATAATTTTTTGAATTTCCTCTGATTCTGTTGTTATGGCTCCTTTTTCATTTCTGATTTTGGTAATTTGTACACACTCTCTGTGTCCTCTGGTTTGGCTGTCTAAGGGTTTATCTATCTTGTTGATTTTCTCAAAGAAACAGTTTTTGGTTCTGTTGGATTCTTTCTGTAGTCCTTTTTGTTTCTACTTGGTCGATTTCAGCTCTGAGTTTGATTATTTCCTGCCTTCTACTCCTCCTGGGTGTATTTTATTCTTTTTGTTCTGGAGCTTTTAGGTGTGCTGTCAAGCTGCTGATATTTGCCCTCTCCTGTTTCTTTCTGCAGGCACTCAGAGCTATGAGGATTCCTCTTAGCCCACCTTTCATTGTGTTCCATAAGTTTGGGTATGTTGTACCTTCATTTTCATTAAATTCTAAGACATTTTTAATTTCTTTCATTAATTCTTCCTTGACTATGTTATTTTTGAGTGGAGCATTGTTCAAATTCCATGTATATGTGGGCGTTCTTTCCTTATTGTTATTGAAGACCAGCATTAGGCAGTGGTGGTCTGATAGGACACATTGGATTATTTCAATCTTTCTGACTCTGTTCAGGCCTGTTTTGTGACCAATTATATGGTCAGTTTTGGAGAACGTACCATGAGGTGGTGACAAGAAGTTATATCCTTTTGTTTTAGGATAGAATGTTCTATAAATATCTGTTAAATCCATTTGGTTCATAACTTCTGTTACTCTGTCTCCGTGTCTGTATAATTTCTGTTTCCATGATCTGTCCATTGATGAGAGTGGGGTGTTGAAATCTCCTCTATTACTGTGTGAGGTGCAATGTGTTCTTTGAGTTTTAGTAAGGTTTCTTTTATGTATGTAGATGCCCTTGTATTTGGAGTATAGATATTTAGGATTGAGAGTTCATCTTGGTGGATTTTCCTTTGATGACTATGAAGTGTCTTTACTTATCTTTTTTGATGACTTTTGGTTGAAAATCGATTTTGTTCGATATTAGAATGGCTACTCCAGCTTGCTTCTTCAGACCATTTGCTTGGAAAGTTGTTTTCCAGTCTTTTACTCTGAGGTAGGGTCTGTCTTTGCTTCTGAGGTGTGTTTCCTGTAGGCAGCAGAATGCAGGGTCCTCGTTGCGTATCCAATTTGTTAATCTATGTCTTTTTATTGGGGAGTTGAGGCCATTGATGTTGAGAGATATTAAGGAATAGTGATTATTGCTTCCTGTTATATTCATATTTGGATATGAGGTTATGTTTGTGTGCTTTTCTTCTCTTTGTTTTGTTGCCAAGACAATTAGTTTCTTGCTTCTTCTAGGGTATAGCTTGCCTCCTTATGTTGGGCTTTACCATTTATTATCCTTTGTAGGGCTGGATTTGTAGAAAGATATTGTGTAAATTTGGTTTTGTCATGGAATATCTTGGTTTCTCCATCTATGTTAATTGAGAGTTTTGCTGGATACTGTAACCTGGGCTGGCATTTGTGTTCTCTTAGGGTCTGTATGACATCTGTCCAGGATCTTCTGGCTTTCATAGTTTCTGGCGAAAAGTCTGGTGTAATTCTGATAGGTCTGCCTTTATATGTTACTTGACCTTTTTCCCTTACTGCTTTTAATATTCTTTCTTTATTTTGTGCGTTTGGTGTTTTGACTATTATGTGACGGGAGGTGTTTCTTTTCTGGTCCAATCTATTTGGAGTTCTGTAGGCTTCTTGTATGCCTATGGGTATCTCTTTTTTTAGGTTAGGGAAGTTTTCTTCTATGATTTTGTTGAAGATATTTACTGGTCCTTTGAGCTGGGAGTCTTCACTCTCTTCTATACCTATTATCCTTAGGTTTGATCTTCTCATTGAGTCCTGGATTTCCTGTATGTTTTGGACCAGTAGCTTTTTTCTGCTTTACATTATCTTTGACAGTTGAGTCAATGATTTCTATGGAATCTTCTGCTCCTGAGATTCTCTCTTCCATCTCTTGTATTCTGTTGGTGAAGCTCATATCTACAGCTCCTTGTCTCTTCTTTTGGTTTTCTATCCAGGGTTGTTTCCATGTGTTGTTTCTTGATTGCTTCTATTTCCATTTTTAATTCCTTCAACTGTTTGATTGTGTTTTCCTGGAATTCTCTCAGGGATTTTTGTGACTCCTCTCTATGGGCTTCTACTTGTTTATTTATGTTTTCCTGGAATTCTTTCAGGGATTTTTGGAATTCCTCTCTGTAGGCTTCTACTTGTTTATTTATGTTTTCCTGTGTTTCTCTAAGGGAGTTCTTCACGTCTTTCTTGAAGTCCTCCAGCATCATGATCAAATATGATTTTGAAACTAGATCTTGCTTTTCTGGTGTGTTTGGATATTCTATGTTTGTTTTGGTGGGAGAATTGGGCTCCGATGATGCCATGTAGTCTTGGTTTCTGTTGCTTGGGTTCCTGCGCTTGCCTCTCGCCATCAGATTATCTCTAGTGTTACTTTGTTCTGCTATTTCTGACAGTGGCTAGACTGTCCTATAAGCCTGTGTGTCAGGAGTGCTGTAGACCTGTTTTCCTGTTTTCTTTCAGCCAGTTATGGGGACAGAGTGTTCTGCTTTCGGGCGTGTAGTTTTTCCTATCTACAGGTCTTCAGCTGTTCCTGTGGGCCTGTGTCTTGAGTTCACCAGGCAGGTCACTTGCAGCAGAAAAGTTGGTCTTACCTGTGGTTCCGAGGCTCAAGTTTGCTCGTGGGGTGTTGCTTATGAGCTCTCTGCGGCGGCAGCAACCAGGAAGATCTGCGCTGCCCTTTCTGGGAGCTTCTGTGCACCAGGGTTCCAGATGGGGTTCGGTGTTTTCCTGTGGCGTCCGAGATGTGTGTGCAGAGTCAGTCTCTTCTGGTTTCCCAGGTGTGTCTGCCTCTCTGAAGGTTTAGCTCTCCCTCCCACGGGATTTGGGTGCAGAGAACTGTTTATCCGGTCGGTCCCTTCAGGTTCCGGCGGTGTCTCAGACACAACGGACCTGCTGCTCCTGGGCCCTCCTCTACGGGAACCCAGAGGCCGTATACAGTTTCCTCTTGGGCCAGGGATGTGAGCAGGGGTGGGCAGTGTTGGTGGTCTCTTCCACTCTGCAGCCTCAGGAGTGCCCACCTGACCAGGCGGTGAGGTCTCTCTCCCACGGGGTTTGGGAGCAGAGAGCTGCTGCGGGCAGGGATCTGCCGGTTTCGGACTCCCCCCCCCTCCGCTAAATCCTACACTCATTCTTTACTAAAAAAACATACCATTAAGGTCATTACCAAATGTGTCATAGTATTCAGAGGCCATCTTCATGCTTCTGAAGCCAAGGCTCTGGAGAAGACGTGAGAAGGCACGAGGACACAACAGCCCACAGCTTACAATCTGCTCCCTGTGTTTATGAAGCAAGGGAAGGATCCCCTCAGACCCTCAAGAGCAGTCCCTGGGTTTGCCTTGGCATAGCAAGGCACCATGGCATACTTCGATAGATATGCTGTCCTTTCTCACCGCAGTTTCATAAAATGAGAACCACATCTCCCAGAAATGATTGAACAATGTAATTTGATTAGAGATCCGTCAAATGATTCATTGACTTGATTTTATTTTTTTCTTATGTATAGTACACACATAATTTAGGGATGTGTTATAGAAAGTTGTTTTGGGGATTGATTTGGTTTGGTTTGGTTACTTGTTTGGTTAATGTTGGAGGCAAAATAATATAATCCAAAAACACTTAAGTTACTCTCTTCATGCATCCCTTACAGATTTCTGTCTCGGTGTAGAAAAGCATCTCACTCCCCTGCTACAGAGTCAGAGGCCACAGGCAACATTTTCACCTGTCCAATTCCTCACCACTTACATTCAGTCACTGAACAAGTCTTGTCCCGTCATCCTCTTCCAAGAGCTCCCACACACATGTGCTGCACATAGATACACTCAGGCACACACCTACACACCTATTCCATTATACTGTCTCAGCCTGTCTCTATAATCACCTAATAGAAATGCATTCCCTATATCATCTTTCTATAGCTCATCCCGCCTTCCCATATATATCCCTCACTGATCTGGATATATGATACATGAAATGGTTATTCCTGGTTGTCAACTTGACAGTATCTTGAATGAACTACAGTCCAGTATTGGAGGGCACACCTGTGATCCAGATCTTGAGGCTGGAAGACACAAGATTCTGACCTGGATCTTGGCATGGAGATCTTCAGGCACCATAGCCATGAAAAAACTTATGCCCAGGAAAGGGAGTACAAGTCTTTCATCCCAGGAAACTGAGGCAAGGAGATCTCTAAGTTCAAGGTCAGCCTGGGACAAATTAAGTCCCATATCCAAGCATGGTGGTACACATCTTTAATCTGAACAATACCTTCTGCTAGAGGCCTACATAAGGACATTGGAAGAAGGAAGATTCGCTCTTCTTTGCCCGATGCACTTACTTGCCAGCACATCTGTTGGAATCTACTTCTATAGAGGACCAACTGGAACAACTAGCCTCATGGGACTGAACAACTACTGGATTCTTGGACTTCCCAGTCACAGCTGCTCATTGTTGGGTTAGTTGGACTTTAGACTCCAAATCATTATAATAAATTCCCTCAATATAGAGACATTCCATAAGTTCTGTGACTCTAGAGAGACTTGAATAATACAATACATCCCACATTGACTCCAAGATAAAAATCAAAGGACATCAATGTGTCTCCATGGCAGTGAGAATTCCTGTCATTCACTGGCTTTTTTGCTTTTGTTTTGGTTTTGGTTTAGGTTTTCACACACCTGATACAGGAAAACACAATTGGCATATAAAGGAGCCTCATTGTGCCTGTGCCTTGCCTGCCCCTCTGTCTAGTCTCTGTGGCACCACAGTTGAAACCCAGGAGTTCCAGGGCTGCCCAAAGTCCACACTTTTGTTTTTAAGTTCCATGCCTTGTTAGAAACATCGTATTCCCTGCTCCTTCCTGAGATTTTAATCATCTTCAATCTCCATGTTCTGCTTTTTGACAATATGCCTCTTCTATTTCGCTGCACAGTCCTACACAGAATGGACCACTCCCCTTTGGGCCTTAGTCTTCACACAATGATCTAAGACCCAGGAACAGTTATTTCTTTACTACCCAACAGATGGTGCCCTGGGTCTCGTCAACTGTAAAGTGAGTTCTCTGGAGAGGAAATGGTTGAAAGGGTTGCACCATTTGAGAGAGAGTTAAAGAGAAAGGGGAGGGTAAAGGACTGAACATGAAAAACACTCACAAAATAGAGACTCCTGATTTCCGTTCCCTCTGGATCCTGTAAACCCCCCAGCCCTACAAATTCTTAATATCTCAGTGAGCCTCCAACCCATTTCTCTAACCCACAGCCCCAGGATCTCCACATTTACTACAAAACTCTTCTGCAAAGTGAAACGTTGTGAAGCAAATACTTCTTGGCATCAGCAATAATGTCTTGATTTGGTGTCTGTATATGGGATGTATCCCCAAGTAGGGCTACCTTTCCTTCAGTCTCAGTTCCACACATTGTCCCTCTATTTCCTATAGACAGGACCAATTCTGTGTTAAAAATGTAGAGATGAGTGGGCGTCGCCATCCCTCAACTGGAGCCTTGCCTAACCTCTGGACATGGTCTCTACAAGTTCTCCTTACCCTTTGTTGTACATTTTGGCTAATGTCATCCCTATTGGTTCCTGGGAGTCTCTTGCATTCCTGGCATCTGCAACTTTCTGGTGGCTACCACATGTTCCCCATTCCCCACTGCTACACACCTCTGTTCAATTTCCTGCCCCTCCGGATATCATCCCTGTCTGTTTCCATCCCTGATCCTGTCCCCATTTTCCCTCTCCCCCTTGTTTCTTCTTCCCAAAACCCTCCAACCCTCTAAATCCCTGTGAGTATTTTGTTTTCCCTTCTAAGGAGTGAAGCATCCACATTTTGTTCTTCCTTCTTCTTAAGCTTTATATGGTCTGAGTTATATTATGGGCATTCCAAGATCATTGTCTCATACCCTCTTAGCAGTGCGTGCATACCATGTGTTCTCTATTGTGACTGGGTTACCTCACTTGGCATGATACTTTATAGTTCCATCCATTTGCCTGCGGATTTCATGAAGTCATTGTTTTTAATGGCTGACTAGTACTCCACTGTGTAGATGTACCACAGTTTCTATAGGAAACTCTAGCTCTGCCACTCCCCTTTCTAAAACCAGACCTGACTCCATGGTGCCCTCAGAATGAGAGGCCTGTTCAAGTAACTGACAACGTCATTCAGGGGTTTCTCTCGACTAGTCTCTTACTCTCTGTTCTTGGATCTCCTCCTGCCATGCAAAGGGCTTTGTCTTCCAGCTCCATGGACTGCTGTTAATTCTCTAGCTATATAACAGTTGCTCTCGTTGGAACCTGTAGGATTGTTATACAGGTGAAGGTGGGTACAAGATAGAATGAGGCCTGTCATTGGATGAGAAGGAAGGATGGGCGGGAGAAAAGTTTGAGGGAAGAGGAGAAGACTGAAACTGAAGACTGGAGGGGCAGCCACAGAGAGAACATGGAGGCTGAGGTTAAGATTCTACTCTGTGTATTTATAAGATGTTATGAATATGCTTAAGGGATGGATGTGTACAGGGCCTTGTATGTTTAGGTGGGCAATTATATCTTATCAATTGGATCAGAAGTGGTTGTGTTGTGTGTTCATTCATGTAGCGATCTAAGTTTAAGAGAGTGTGTGGCAACTAGAGACACTGGGCAGCCATGGAATTGGGATGTGTGTTGCTGGCATGGGATCTAACGATATCTTGAGGCACTGCTGTGCCAGACTAGGTAGGGGTTAAAGACAGATTTGTTTTTTATAATATTACAACAACAGGAACCCTAGGCACTCTTCTATTCTCCATGAGCATTGCCGTCCATTGTCCTCCATTTCCATATCCGATAGATAAAATTCATTTTCCTGTATTAATCTAAGTGCTGAATTTCCTGGGGTAAATGCTGTAGCTCTTCCAACATCCTTCCCCAACACAGGTAACTTCCTATTAGTCTCAAGTTCACTCTATCTCTGTATCATAAATGCTATTTACTTTTGGCTCTCCACATAGATTCTTCACTCTAAGCCTGAACTGTAACTGTGTACTCATTTCTCTGCAGATGGAAAGAATATTAAAGGCAGGAGTAATCCCTTTTTCATCATTATAACTCTGACACCTATCACCATGCTCAATAAATATTTGCTCATCCTCCTCCTGAGTATCAGTTGAAATGAATCAGTCCCTGAGCTGACCAACGAAGAACAAAGGAACTGGTATCCACCTGATACTCAACACATAAACTACCAGGAGGAAACATGATTCCTCTAGAGAAAAATGTTGAGTCACCCCACGAAAATAAGGAAGAATAACAGATAACTGAAATGTCCTCAATTTTTCTGCAATAACAAACTTATTTCCTCCTAGTTGTCCTCCCAGCCTTCCTCTGGTATGTAGGCTGATCCGAACCTTACATCTTCTACCACTTATGCTTTCATTTTCAGTTCATCCTGTAACCCTTTTTACAGCACCGCACAGATTCAAGTCACAAGGGCAAAACTTGTCCAAAAGCAACAAAAACCATACTTCTCACTTGGGAAATGTAGCCCCTGCCTGCCCTGTTGTTCTCAATCCACACAGCAGCACTGATCCACTGGACATCTCTGCAACTGTTGCTCCATGGACTCCTTCTGAATGATGCCCTTCTTTCTTCATCCCAGAGAGGACTTCCCTAACACCTCAGTTTTAAACAGCAGCAAAGTCACCGTGATGTTTTCGTTCTACAATGATCTGTAAAGAATTTAGCACTAGCTGCTATTTTAGAGTATTTATTCTTTATCTTTTCCATTCAGCATTAATTACATGAGAGAGGTCTTCAGTAGTGATTCATGAAGAACTGAACTACAGTAAATTCCCAAGAGCCAACTGTCGAGTGGATGTGGACATAGGACACTCTGGACATTTCCATTCATGGAGGCACAGAACCAGAATTGGGAGCGGGGGCGATAAGTGAAAATGATTGTGCTGTGTGAAATGTTGTTCAATTGTTTTTCTAATCTCTTCTCTGGAACTTGCTAAATGGAAACCTTGCCTCTGGTCCTTTATGACATACTAAGGAAATGACCAATAGGAAAAGAAGTTTTTACCAGCATTCATTCAGATCCCATGTTCCTGGTCTCTTCAGTGCCTCCTGTCACAAAGGTAACCATTGCCTTCATATATAATAGCATGGACTATTTCCTGTTTATGTGCTTCATACAAATGAGGTCATCTAGTACACTTTGCTACATGACCGGCAACTTTTAAATAGGTGTGTAAGATCCAGCTATGTTATTGTAGAGGTGCTGTGTCTTGATACTCACTCCAATATTTTACAAACTTAAAACTCAACACCATCATTAACTTTGAAAAGTAATTTTGTTTCTAGTAAGGGCTACTGGCAAAGTTGATTTTATGAGTTTTTAAAATAAATACATATGCACCAATTAGTAAATTTACAAGAAGCAATGATCCATGCATCCATTCATAAAATGTAGGATGACTTGCATGTAGGTTGTAGTCAGAAATGTGGATTTGAATCTTAGAGACAATGTTTATTAAATATGTTCCACTTTTTTCTCTCAGTAAGAATAAAATCATTTATAACACTTGAGTATTTACATAGATGGCAGCGTGTATAAACTTCCTAACATAGGTTCAACAGACACTAAATATTCAACCACATGAGCTGTGTTTCTCAATGTTCTTAGCTGTAGCATTCTAATAGTATATTTCCTTCAGAATTATGCTTAGGAACAAGTATGAAACAGCTACTCTAATATATAAACATCTATCAAATTGCAGAAACTCAGCAATATAAGGCACCAAATGCTCTTCCAGAAGACCCAAATTCAGCTTTCAGCTGCCATGACAGAGAGCTAAATCACTGCCTATCACTCCAGCTTCGAAAGATCCCATGCTGTTTTCTGGTCCTGTGGGCACCCATACATATAACATATACTCATAGAAACACACAGATGCACACAAACTAAAATAACAAAATAAATAGTTTTCTAAAAAAAATCTGGTTTCTAATATTTCAGTTGTTCTTTCCTGATTTCCTATCACTTATTTCAGTCATGTTCTCTGAGCATCTGCACCAGTTGCTAGATACAAATATTCCTTGCCTGTCTACTATTCTTGTCTTGGACTTAGAGAAAGAAATTAATAAATTAATTGTGACTGAAAAGAAGATAGAGAAGAAGCCTCTCTTCTATCATGTTTCTAGTCTTAATTTCGCCAGCACAGGTCTAGATATTAAAATTACCAAACTTCCGGATGCTTGCTTTAAGGTGCACTTTGGACTTAATTGATTAGCCCATTCTCTGTGTGTCCAAAGGTATACAGTGAAAGGTAGACTCACCCTTACCCTAGTTTTTTGCCTGTGTTCTATTGTTCCTGCATAGTTCATCGTCTTTCAGAAAGAAGGGTGTGTCTGCCTGTGATCAAGCAACATTTGAACTTGGGCACATTCTGCAGGGCACATGGTTCTGTGCTGTAGCACCAGGTGAATGGTGTCGTTAGAATAGTTGGCAATGACAGGCCAGTGAAATAGAAATGTAAACACATCCTCCATCGATTTACATTCACAAAAAGCATTTCACAGATTCACACAGGCAAAAGTTAGCCCTTGTGGCCATTTGTAGAACATTATTTCCAGGCTCACACATCTGGATAGAAGTCCCTTTGCCTTCCCTCAGATTCCCTCCTGCCCTACCTTATCACCTGCCAGTTAAGTCATTGCTTCAGGTTTCAATATGACATGACAAGTAATTTATCAAGTGTGCTTAAGAATGCCCTCAGAAATATAATGTTTCAAGTGTTGCTTGCATAGGAGCAAAGGTCCCATCTCTCTCATTTGTCCTGGAGGACAGCCAGAATATTTTTCAGTATGTTCTACTGAGCCATCTCTGACGGGAAAGGTTTAAAGACTGAGGAAGAGGGTCCACTCTGCCATCCTGTCCGTGACATGGTGGGATAGGAAAGACATGAAACAAGGTGGAGGGGTGGGGTCTTCCTGAGGAAAGGAAACCTTGGTTAACAGCAGCTGCAAAAGGCCTCGAAGGCTGCAAATGGATTGACACTTCAGGCCAAATAGGGATTGGTTAAGGAGGTGAGAAAGGCCAACAGGGGAGAAGGGGAAAATGGGAGCCCCCCAAAATACGGCAGTGCCCAGCAGGGCAATTTTTTCTTTGGATCTTTGTTTTATGTCTCAAGAATAAGATAAAATAGGTAAAGGTATAGGAACCAATTGATGTCATTATGCAGGTGAAGGCAGGTACAAGATATAACGGGCCTGTCAGTGGACAAGAAGGCAGGGTGGGCAGGAGAAGGTTTTAGAGAGGAGAAGACTGGAAGGCAGGCAGAAAAGCAGAGGAGAGAACATGGAGGCTGATGTTAAGATTCTCTCTGCACATTGATGTGTTTTTTTAATATTCTTAAGGGATGGATGAGTACAGGGCTTTGTATGTTTAGGTGGTCAATAATTATATCTTATCAATTGGATCAGAGGTTATGTGTTTGTGTGTTCTTCGTGTGGTGATTTAAATTTAAGATTGTGTATGCTGGCCAGAGACACTAAGCCGACAGGAATTGTGATGTATATTTGTGGCATAGTAGCCTGCCTAGGGAACTAGATGTGTAGAAAAATTGCTGTCGGGGCTCAGAGAGAGAAGCCTTGAACTGTGATATGGGAGAGAGCAAAGTGGGAGAAGATTTGATGACTGAGTTGAAGATAACTACCAGATATCTTGGTGTACTATAGTGCCAGCTGTAGTGTGGGGTAAAAGACAACATTTTATTTTTTATAATTTTACAGCAACAGGATCCTCTGCCTGGTAAAGATTCACCAACTATCCCCCTAGGCTGGGAGTCACTTTTTATATAGGTATAGGGTTGTGGAAGGCACAACAAGAGACCGACTTCATCTCCAGTGATTTGCTCCCTATGCTCTTGGTCCCACACTGTTCCCCCTTCAGAGCACGGCTGCATCCCCATCTTCATCCCCAGATGTAATCTGTAGCTGTTAGGTTCAGTCACAGACCTGGAAGAAGCTGACTGTGGAGGCTGGTCAAGAGTGATCACAAAGCCTGAGTCATTGCAAGCAGGGCCCTCTGTCAGACCTGCTTAAGTTGGATGGGCACTCTACACACTAGGAAGTGTGGGACTCTCTGCAGGCAAGATCCCTGCCTTGTGGTGAAAGTCAGATTGAAAGACACCCATGAGAGGGGAAATAAAACCATTAAGTGTGGGCGTTCCGTAAGTCCATAGTTACCCTTTTCTAATATGGCAGGATCTTGTCATGGTCAAGGAACTGAAAACATAAGGCAAGAGCGAAAGTAGGTAAGGCTGAAGGTCCAGGCAGTTATGAAATTACACTCAAGTTAATGAATCTCAAAACTGGCTAATTATTAAAATTACCTTGAAGGCTATCAAACATCCATGTGGACTTTCGCTTACAATAGTGATGGAGTGTTGGGAACACTCCAGCCTCTTCTATAATATCCTGCTGGAGATGTTGAAGCATCTAGACAAATTGCAGGGATCAGAAGAGCAAACTGTTCTTTGTAAGCGGCCTGCTTATCTTACAGAAAGAATCTATCCAATTCCACAAAACAGAGGGAAACTAACATGTGACTCTTGCAGTATTCAAGAGGAATGTGCAAAAACATGTCATCCATTTCCACACACAAACAAAGATGTGTGGGAAATTAAAATGTTTAAATATTATTTAGAATAACACCAGAAAAAAAGGTGTTAGTAAGAGGATGGCGAAATAGCCCAGTCAGTGAAGAGTTTGCCTAACAAGCACGAGGACCTAAGTCCTCATATTTTAAAGAAAGAAGCTGGGGGTGGTTTTTCCCAGCTCCAGTCTTGTACCTGTGAAATTCATAATTTCATGTTGCAGCTGCATAGACATACCACTTTCTCACTATCTATTCGTCAAGTGGGTGACATCTAGCCTGTTTCTACCTCCTGGCAATTCTGAATGGAACCACTACAATCATAGATAAGTGGGGCTATCAAGAGTAACACAATGGAGTCTTATGGATATATGCCCAGAAGCGACAAGGTACCTTTGTTTTCATGGTGCATTTGTTGTCTTGTATTGATGAGGTTTGGGGGCTTTTTCTGTTTTTGTTTTTGTTTTGTTTTACTTTAGGCAATGTCTTGCCATGTATCATGGACTGACTCTAAACCTCCCACTGTCGTTCCCTCGTATTCAGATCATGGATCAATGTCTCTTTGTCCCAATCCTTCTTTGGTTTTAATCCAGTCTATTTATATCTGACCTGGTACAATGACTGCACGGGTGGTGCCCGCCCCCAGCACCTCTGCATCAGGGTTCACAGCCTTCCTAAAACAATGTGTACTTTATCACTGCTCTGCGTGAATGTCTCCCTGCAGGGTGAAATTCCAACTCCGCATTCTGCTACTAGAGCCCCACATCCCATAGCCTTCTCATCCATCTCTATGACTTCTGCTGCCGCAAGCCACTGAGCATCCAAACTTCATGCCTTAATTGCAATCAGATTTCCTACTCTCTTGCCAGAGTGCAATTTATCTCTCTCCTCTCTCTGGAACCACACATTTTAACATCTAAATACACTGCATACATACATATTAGAAATATAAGTGTATACATTAAATATGTATTTATATTCTTGAATTCAGAGCTATAGTCACAAACAAGGTAAATATCACAGAAGGAAAATACTCTTCAGAGAGACAGGGGCTGGAGGACAGATTCTGCTTCGCCCAGAGAGTCTGCCTGAGTTGATGAGGAGCACCTGCGCATGCTAGGGTGAAAGGCTGCTCCCAAAGGCTAAGTCATTTTCTCTGCACACCAATCCCCTTCACAGGACTTTGGCTCTGTATTCAGCAAGGCTGGTGGCTGATCTGAAAAGAAAAAAAACAACAGAGACTGCACCAGGATCTCAAGGGATCCAGTCAAACAGCTCCCTGCACCCAAATCCCATGGGAGGGAGAGCTAGACCTGCAGAGGGGCAGACATGCCTGGGAAGCCAGAGGAGACTACTGTCTGCCCACATTTCTGACTCTAGAGGAAAACGCCTAGCACCATCTGGGCCCTCAGTGCACACGGACCCGGAAGAAGGAAGGGCAGGCCCTTGTGGTTGCTGCCCTCACAGAGAGCTGAAACCCAGCCCCAAGGAGTGACTTCAGTCCTGAGACCAAAGGTAAGACCAACTTTTCAGTTCCAAGTGACCTGCCTGGTGGACTCAGGACACACAAAGGCAAAATTCCTCTAGGACTGGACACTTCTGGTTTCTAGCTGTCACACAAACCTCGCTGATCCCGGCCCACAGCTACCTGCTCCCAAACACCATGGGAGAGAAAGCTGATTGCCCAGACATGTGGGCACTCCTGAGACTGCAGGGCAGGAGAGACTGCCAGTACTTCCCACCTTTGCCCACATCCCTGACCCAAGAGGAGACTGTATAGGGCCTCTGGGAACAGGATGATAGGAGCACTCAAGCTGCAGGAGCCCTGCGGTCCAGACTGCGCTCAGATCTGAAGGGATCCAGTCAAACAGCTCCCTGCACCCAAATCCCGTGGGACTACTCTCTGCCCACATTTCTGACACTAGAGGAAAACAGCTAGTGACATCTAGGCCCCATGTTCACAGGGACCCCAGAGAAGGAGGGGCAGGCACATCTGGTTACTGCGCTCAAGGAGAGCTGAAACCTAGCACTGAGGAGCATCTT
This sequence comes from Rattus rattus, assembly GCF_011064425.1. NCBI lineage: Eukaryota > Metazoa > Chordata > Mammalia > Rodentia > Muridae > Rattus > Rattus rattus. The sequence continues at coordinate 15,932,150 of NC_046156.1, forward strand.
CAGGCCCAAGACAAGAGGTAAGACCAACATTCCTGCTCCGAGTTACCTGCCTGGTGGACTCAGGACACAGGCCCACAGGAACAGCTGAAGACCAGTAGACAGGAAAGACTACACGCCCGAAAGCAGAACACTCTGTTCCCATAACTGGCTGAAAGTAAACAGGAAAACAGGTCTACAGCACTCCTGACACACGTCGTATAGGACGGTCTAACCACTGTCAGAAATAGCAGAACAAGGTAACACCAGAGACAACCTGATGGTGAGAGGCAAGCACAGGAACCTAAGCAACAGAAACCAAGACTACATGGCATCATCAGAGCCCAATTCTCCCACCAAAGCAAACACTGAATATCCAAACACACCAGAAAAGCAAGATCTAGATTTTAAATCACATTTGATCATGATGATGGAGGACTTCAAAAAAGACATAAAGAACTCCCTTAGAGAGATGCAGGAAAACACAAGTAAACAAGCAGAAGCCCTTAGGGAGGAAACACAAAAAACCCTGAAAGAATTACAGGAAAACACAATCAAACAGGTGAAGGAATTGAAAATGGAAATAGAAACAATAAAGAAAGCACAAAGGGAGACAACCCTGGGTATAGAACACCAAAGGAAGAGACAAGGAGCTGTACATAAAAGCATCACCAACAAAATACTAGAGACAGAAGAGAGAATCTCAGGAACCGAAGATTCCACAGAAATCATCGACATAACTGTCAAAGATAATATAAAACAGAAAAAGCTACTTGCCAAAAACATACAGGAAATCCAGGACACAATGAGATCAAACCTAAGGATAATAGGTATTCTTGATGCCTGCACCCACAAGGCACCGAGAATCTGGCGAAAGCCTGCGAGATTAAAGAAACACACACACACACACACACACACACACACACACACACACACACACACACAAGTTATTCGTGTCAAGCAAGGAAAGGAAGGGAGAGAATCCTGTAGCTTTATTCACCAAATATATATATATATATATATATATATATATATATATATATATATCCCAAGTAGACCAGGTAGAAAAATTCTGGGTAGCACAGGGGGAAACCCTGGCTCCAGACTTCTGTAACAAAAGACCAACTACGGTAACAAAAGATGGACTGTGGTAACAAAAGACCGATTTCATGCCCTGAATTAACTAGGGAAAAATCCAGAAAGGCCAGCCTAAATCTCAAAAACAAAATACTGGGAAGACAAGAGACAGGAATGAACTGACCATTGCCCAGGTATGTCCATACCAGGTCAGACTGCTCCTTTTTTAGGAACAAAAGGATTCCACATGCATCAGCAGGGCTCAGAGGGGGTCAAACCCTGCAAGAGACTCAGAAGGGTCTGACAAGGGGGATGAAACATTGCAGGGGACCCAGGAAACTCTGACAGGTATAGAGGAGAGTGAAGACTCCCAACTCAAAGGACCAGTAAATGTCTTCAAAAAAATCATAGAGGAAACTTGTCTAACCTAAAGAAAGAGATGCCCATAAACATACAAAAAGCCTACAGAACTCCAAATAGATTGGAAGACAAAAGAAACTCCTCCAGTCACATAATAGTCAAAACAACAAATGCACAAAAAAAAGAAAGAATTTTAAAAGCAGTAAGGGAAAAAGGTCAAGTAACATATAAAGGCACACCTATCAGAATTACACCAGATTTCTCACCAGAGACTATGAAAGCCAGAAGATCCTGGACAGATGTCATACAGACCCTAAGAGAACACAAATGCCAGCCCAGGTTACAGTATCCAGCAAAACTCAATTAACATAAATGGAGAAACCAAGATATTCCATGACAAAACCAAATTTACACAATATCTTTCTACCTACAAATCCAGCCCTACAAAGGATAATAAATGGTAAAGCCCAATACAAGGAGGCAAGCTACACCCTAGAAAGGGCAAGAAACTAATCGTTTTGCAACAAAACAAAGAGAAGACAAGCACAAAAACATAACCTCACCTCCAAATATGAAGATAACAGAAGCAACTATCACTATTCCTTAATATCTCTAAACATCAATGGACTCAATTCCCCAATAAAAAGACACAGATTAACAAACTGGATACCTAATGAGACCCAGCATTTTGCTGCCTACAAGAAAAACACCTCAGAGACAAAGACAGAAACTACCTGAGAGTAAAAGGCTGGAAACAATTTTCCAAGCAAATGGTCTGAAGAAGAAAGCTGGAGTAGCCATTCTAATATCAAATAAAATTGATTTTCAACCAAAAGTCATCAAAAAGGATAAGGAAGGACACTTCATATTCATCAAAGGAAAAATTGACCACGATGAACTCTCAATCCTAAATATCTATGCTCCAAATACAAGGACAACTACGTACATAAAAGAAACCTTACTAAAGCTCAAAACACACATTGCACCTCACATAATAATAGTAGGAAATTTCAACACCCCACTCTCATCAATGGACAGATCATGGAAACAGAAACTAAACAGAGACATAGACAGACTAAGAAAAGTCATGAACCAATTGGACTTAATAGATATTTATAGATCATTCTATCCTAAAACAAAAGGATATACCTTCTTCTCACCACCTCATGGTACTTTCTCCAAAATTGACCATATAATCAGTTCTAAAACATGCCTCAACATATACAGAAAGATAGAAATAATCCCATGCGACCTATCATTCAACCACGGGCTAAAGCTGGTCTTCAATAACAATAAGGGAAGAATGCCCACATATACATGGAAACTGAACAATGCTTACTCAATGATAACCTGGTCAAGGAAGTAATAAAGAAAGAAATTAAAAACTTTTTAGAATTTAATGAAAATGAAGGTACAACATACCCAAACTTATGGGACACAATGAAAGCTGTGCTAAGACGAAAACTCATAGCTCTGAGTGCCTGCAGAAAGAAAAGGAGAGAGCATATATCAGCAGCTTGATAGCACACCTAAAAGCTCTAGAACAAAAAGAAGGAAATACATGCAGGAGGAGTAGAAGGCAGGAAATAATCAAACTCAGAGCTGAAATTAACCAAGTAGAAACAAAAAGGACTATACAAAGAATCAACAGAACCAAAAGCTGGTTCTTTGAAAAAAAATCAACAAGATAGATAAATCCTTAGCCAGACTAACCAGAGGACACAGAGTGTCCAAATTAACAAAATCAGAAATGAAAAGGGAGACATAACAACTGAATCAGAAGAAATTAAAAAAATCATCAGATGCTACTACAAAAGCCTATATTCAACAAAACTTGAAGATCTGGAGGAAATGGACAATTTCCTAGGTAGGTACGAGGTACCAAAGTTAAATCAAGAACAGATAAACCATTTAAACAACCCCATAACTCCTAAAGAAATAGAAGCAGTCATTAAAAGTCTCCCAACCAAAAAGAGCCCAGGTCCAGATGGGTTCAGTGCAGAATTCTATCAGACCTTCATAGAAGACCTCATACCAATACTATCCAAACTATTCCACAAAATTGAAACAGATGGAGCTCTACCAAATTCCTTCTATGAAGCCACAATTACTCTTATACCTAAACCACAGAAACACCGAACAAAGAAAGAGAACTTCAGACTAATTTCCCTTATGAATATCGACACAAAAATATTCAATAAAATTCTTTCAAACCGAATCCAAGAGCACATCAAAACAATCACCATCATGATCAAGTAGGCTTCATCCCAGGCATGTAGGGATGGTTTAATATATGGAAAACCATCAACGTAATCCACTATATAAACAAACTGAAAGATAAGAAGTACATGATCATTTCATTAGATACTGAGAAAGCATTTGACAAAATTCAACACCCCTTCATTGATAAGAGTCCTGTAAAGATCAGGAATTCAAGGCCCATACCGAAAAATAGTAAAAGTCATATACAGTAAACCAGTAGCTAACATTAAACTAAATGGAGCAAAACTGGAAGCAATCCCACTAAAATCAGGGACTAGACAAGGCTGCCCACTCTCTCCCTACTTATTCAATATAGTTCTTGAAGTTCTAGCCAGAGCAATCAGACAACAAAAGGAGATCAAGGGGATACAGATTGGAAAGAAAGAAGTCAAAATATCACTATTTGTGCATGATATGAGAGTATATTTAAGTGATCCCAAAAGTTCCACCAGAGAACTACTAAACCTGATAAACACCTTCAGCAAAGTGGCTGGGTATAAAATTAACTCAAATAAATCAGTAGCCTTCCTCTACACACAAAAGAAACAAGCCAAGAAAGAAATTAGGGAAACGACACCCTTCATAATATAAAATACCTTGGTGTGACTTTAACCAAGCAAGTGAACAATCTGTATGATAAGAACTTCAAGCCTCTGAAGAAGGAAAATGAAGAAGATCTCAGAAGGTGGAAAGATCTCCCATGCTCATGGAATGCCAAGATTAATATAGTAAAAATGTCCATTTTACCAAAAGCGAGCTACAGATTCAGTGCAATCCCCATCAAAATACCAATTCAATTCTTAAGAGAGTTAGACAGAACAATTTGAAAATTCATCTGGAATAACAAAAAACCCAGGATAGTTAAAACTATCCTCAACAATAAAAGGACTCACTATCCCTGAACTCAAGCAGTATTACAGAGCAATAGTGATAAAAACTACATGGTATTGGTACAGAGACAGACATATAGACCAGTGGAATAGAATTGAAGACCCAGAAATGAACCCACACATGTATGGTCACTTGATTTTTGACAAAGGAGCCAAAACCATCCAATGGAAAAAAGATAGCATTTTCAGCAAATGGTGCTGGTTCAACCGGAGGGCAGCATGGAGAGGGATGCAGATCAATCCATTCTTATCACACTGTACAAAGCTTCAGTCCAAGTGGATCAAGGACCTCCACATCAAACCAGATACACTCAAACTAATAGAAGAAAAGGTGGGGAAGAATCACAAACACATGGGCACTGGAGAAAATTTCCTGAATAAAACATCAATGGCTTATGCTCTAAGATCAAGAATCAACAAACGGGATCTCATAAAACTACAAAGCTTCTGTAAGGCAAAAGACACTGTTGTTAGGACAAAATGGCAAGCAACAGATTGGGAAAAGGACTTTACCAATCCTACAATTGATAGGGGGCTTATATCCAAAATAAACAAAGAACTCACGAGGTTAGACTGCAGGGAGACAAATAATCCTATTTAAAAAACTGGGTTCAGAGCTAAAGAAGAATTCGCAGCTGAGGAATGTCGAATGGCTCAGAAGCACCTAAAGAAATGTTCAACATCTTTTGTCACAAGGGAAATGCAAATCAAAACAACCCTGAGATTCCACCTCACCCCAGTCAGAATGGTTAAGATCAGAAACTCAGGTGACAGCAGATGCTGGCAAGAATGTGGAAAAAGAGGAACACTCCTCCATTGTTGGTGGGATAGCAGACTGGTACAATCATTCTGGAAATCAGTCTGGAGGTTCCTCAGAAAATTGGACATTGCACTACCTGAGGACCCAGCTATACCTCTCTTGGGCATATACCCAAAAGATGCTACAACATATAACAAAGACACATGCTCCACTATGTTCATAGCAGCCTCATTTATAATAGCCACAAGCTGGAAAGAACCCAGATGCCCTTCAATAGAAGAATGGATACAGAAAATGTGGTACATCTACACAATGGAATACTACTCAGCTATCAAAAGCAATGATAGGCAAATGGATAGAACTGGAAAATATCATCCTGAGTGAGGTAACCCAATCACAGAAAAACACACTTGGTATGCACTCATTGATAAGTGGCTATTAGCCCAAATGCTCGAATTATCCTAGATGCACAGAACACATGAAACTCAAGAAGGATGATCAAAATGTGAATGCTTCACTCCTTCTTTAAAAGGGGCACAAGAATACCCTTGGGAGGGACTAGAGAGACAAAATTTAGAACAGAGGCAGAAGGAACACCCATTCAGAGCCTGCCCCACGTCTGCCCCATACATATACAGCCACCAGACTAGATAAGATGGATGAAGCAAAGAAGTGCAGGCCAACAGCAACTGGATGTAGATCTCTCCTGAGAGACACAGCCAGAATACAGTAAATACATAAACAAATGCCAGCAGCAATCCACTGAACTGATCAGGGGCCCCGGTTGAAGGAATCAGAGAAAGGACTAGAAGAGCTTGAAGGGGGGCTTGAGACCTCATATGAACAACAATGCCAAGCAACCAGAGCTTCCAGGGACTAAGCCACTACCTAAAGACTATACATGGACTGACCCTGGGCTCTGAACCTCAGGTAACAATGAATATCCTAGTAAGAGCACCAGTGGAAGGGGAAGCCCTGGGTCCCAAGACTGAACCCCAGTGAACGGGATTGTTGGGGGGAGGACGGTAATGGGGGGGAGGATGGGGAGGGGAACACCCATATAGAAGGGGAGGGAAAGGGGTTAGGGATGCGTTGGCATGGAAACTGGGAAAGGGAATAACATTTGAAATGTAAATAAGAAATACCCAATTTAATAAAGATGGGGGGGAAAGAACAAAGAAAATGAAAAAAGCAACAATAAAAAAATAAAAATAAATAAATAAACCGAAACCTCAAGTAGTTTAGCACTCAAAATGTTTCAGAGGGACAGACTCATCACACACAGACATCTCATGCTCAGGCTGTTGGACACTAGATAACTCAAACTGCCCAACGCTGAAACTTGTCCCTGAAAGCCTAACTTTTGATAAAAGAAAGGTCAGTTTGTATTTGTTTATTTAATGTTCATGTGTGTGTTCCTGGATGTATCTGTAGTGGGTGGGTGCCTGTAGAGATCAGATAAAGGCGTCTGACACTCTGAAACTGTAGTTAGACACAGTGTCCCAAGGTAGGAGATGGAAATGAGCATTGGACCTCTGGAAGAGCAGCAAATGCTTTTAATCAGTAAACTACTTCTCCAGTTCCATAAAGCTCTATCGAGTCAGAGTGAATGAAAATAATTGCATGGTGCCCACTTACCATATCTCCATGTTTGTCTGTCCCTCCCCCGCCCTATAGCTGACGTGCCACCCTAGCACATGGACAAAGCAATCATACACCAAACCCTGAAAACTGGGCCAGAGAGACTATTCTCCTTTTAGTTGTTTTCCCAGGTGTTTTGGGCACAGAAATGCAAACATTGTAGCTAATACATGTTGATAGTCGGGTTGATAAAACTTCAGAAGTATGTGGGTTATCCAGGTGTCAGAGCAGATGAATGAATAGGAAAATGAGGCATATAGATACTGAGGCATATAGACCATTAAAAAAAGAAGGAAATCATGTTATTTGAGGGAAACTGATGGAATCAGGGATCACCATGTTAAGCAAAACAAGTCAGACTCAGAAACACAAGATCTACACATGTGGGACCAAAGGATAAATATATAAAAGCAGATGGGATCTACAGAGGAATAGATTGGACCAGCCATGGAGGAGAGAGGTCAGTGTGGGTACTAGGGGTAATATGACCTCAATGTCTTACATACATGTGCGAGTATGTCATGATGAATGCACTATTATACAGTCAATACTCACTGATTAGAACTCAGGTTCTAACCCAGAAAAAGAAAGACATTTTAAGCATTCACTGGTTTAAAAATAAGAAAAACAAATAAGATTCACTCCATTAAATAAATGTTCATTGGTCTCCCCTGAATTTGGATGAATCACTTATCTATGATTTAAAAAAAAAAAAAATTAGTGCTCAGTGATACACTAAGGGATCTAGTTCTTCTGAGGTTTGAAATTTTTAAATACAAAACATAAAAAATTTAATGAAACAACCAATTTTATCAGAAAAGCCTTAAGTGTTGGGAGTATCATACTTGCAAAGACAAAAGAAAAATATCCGTTTTTACTTGTATGCGTGCGTGCGTGCGTGCGTGCGTGTGTGCGTGTGTGTGTATGTGCGTGTGTGCGTGTGTGTGCATGTATATGCCATTGAAATCGCTTGTGTATGCACATGTCTAGGCCAGAGGTCTCCCTAAAATGTCTCTCTCTATCACCATCCACCATATTTTTTGACACAAGGTGTCTAACTGAAAATGCCACTCACAGTTTCAAATAGATGGACTGAGATTCATCTACTGCTAGGGTTCGAGGCAGTCAGTCACATTCCACATTTATAATCCTGGGGATCTGAATTCAGTTTCTCATGCACAGCAAGTACTTTACCCTCTAAGCCATGTCCCCAGCTCAATTATACTGTCTGACAAGATTTAACTTTATCATGAAATATATAAAGTTATAGTTATGGTTATAACTTCTAAGCCCACTTTTGAGACAATATCTACCAAGAATTTGAGTCTAAGAACTTAGAAGCTACTTGTCAATCATTTTTTTTTTTTTGGTTTTTTTTTTCGGAGCTGGGGACCGAACCCAGGGCCTTGGGCTTCCTAGGCAAGCGCTCTTCCACTGAGCTAAATCCCCAACCCCGTCAATCGTTCTTTTATGAAAAAGTATCACTCGTGAAAAGAAAGTATAACTCATTTAGCTTGCACTTTTAGCAGGATGGTTTTCCTTCATTCAGACATCACACTATGAAAGAAATGCCATTCACTCACATAGGACGTCAAGGTAATAGATCAACAATATTGGTTATTGTTACTTAAGCAGGCCATGCTTACATGCAAACTAGGGCACTCATGGATTCTTACTAAACGGTAAATGGTAAGCGTACATGACTTTTTAAGGCAAGATCCATTTATCCCAAGCTACATAGTAGGAAATGGCCTCTAACTCCTGCTCTTTCTGCCTCCCATCTCATTGCTGATATCACAGATATACGTCACCAGATCTGTTCTATGAGTTGCTCAGGATAAAACTTAGGGCTTGCTTCATGATGGGAAAGTGCTATACTTAATGTGCTGTATCCCAGGCACAAATAACTTCATAATTATCAAAGTAGCTTTAATGTTGCAGATCCTTAGACTGAATCTTGCAGGCCTCCAGTGAGCAGTACACTACATTTTAAGGACCATTATCCCAGGATAACCTAGGGTTACCAGTGAGCTTGTGTTGAGAGCAACTTTCTTTTGAGACATATTAGATGTGCTCACTGGTTTTGTCTGTCAACTTGACACAAGCTGGAGTTATCACAGAGGAAGGAGCCTCCCTGGAGGAAATGCCTCTGTGAGTTCCAGATGTAAGGCATTTTCTCAATTAGTTCAAGGGCCCATTGTGGGTGTTGGCATTCCAGGGCTGGTAGTCTTAGGTCCTATATGAAAGCAACCTGAGAAAGCCAGGGGAAGCAAGCCAGTGAGCAACATCCCTCCATGGCCTCTGCATCAGCTCCTGCTTCCTGACCTACTTGAATTCCAGTTCTGACTTCCTTTGGTGATGAACAGCAGTGTGGTAATGTAAGCTGAATAAACCCTCTCCTCCCCAACTTGCTTCTTGGTTGTGATGTTTGTGCAGGAATAGAAACACTGACTAAGACGTTAGATTTGAAGATGTCTAAACAAAATATTTCCTGGAGTGTAAATAGCTATAGGTAACTTACATGGTGTGACACTGAATGTAATAATTAAGCCATTGGTTTCAGATAATGTTAACTATAAAATCCTCATCAGTCATTTGTACAATAATCAAGTAGAGTGTCCTTTTGACTGAAATAAAGTTCAATTGCACATCAAGATGAAAAGTAAAGCAATCAAAATAGTTATGAGAGTCCAAGACCCCACAGAAAATCATAAGTACTTGAAGAAGACAAAGACCTTAACTCTACAATGTTGTGTGACCTTGTGTAGAAGTGTATCTGCTAGGCTGTAAGTGTCCATTAAATTGAATAATTCATTAGCAAATAGATTAATAAGCATTAAAAGAATAATCTTGAATTCATGACAATTGACAGCAAACAGAAAAAATTAATAATAATAATCATAACCATAACCATAACAATAATAAATAGTGCTCCAACCATGATGACATAAGAGAAATGGCAAAGGAGGAAACGGTAAACCACAGGCTTCAGGGGCCATCTAAATGGAACCCAAGGTGCCAAACTTAGTGCATTATTTGTTTTCCTGGTTGTGAGAAAGGTGCTCCAGCTCAGTCAGAAGGGGGTTTGACCACGGCGTCTGAGAACAGTGGTGTTGGAGCACCTGTGGGCGTGTGGTGTGGTTTTCCATCACGAGGTCTGGTCTGAGTGGCATGCCCATGGCTGAGGTAGGAATATCTCCTTCTTTAGAGTTCACATCGCAAAGACTAGATCTCATATTACAAAGACTGGCACTGACTTTTAATTATTTTTATTGCCTCTTTGGAATATAGAGGGGCCAGGTGTGCACAGCTGTAATTCCACCCCTGGGAGGAGCCAAGAGGGTCAGGAGTATAAAGGCAGCCTGGGGACACAGCTTGTTAGAGGTCAACCTAGGCTATAGGAGGCCGTGTCCCATAAAGGAATTAATGAGGGTGAGGGAGAGAGGAAGGGAAGAGCAAAAAGAGGAAGGGGGGGAGGGACAGGCAGAGGGAGGGAGGGATGGGCAGATGAAAGAACTGAGGCATGGTTTTTTTAAACCTGGCTTGCTGTTACTAAAGCTTAGACCCTATCAATCACTTCCAAACTTTAAAGAAGATCCAGGATGAAAACATAGAAAACATTTTAATAAAGGCCACTTAAAGAAATAGAGAAATAATGGTCCTAGAATTTTCTGACAATAATATCTTTTCTGTTGTCCACCTTGATTTCAGATCCAGTTGAAAATAGCATAGGAAGATTTTCTGCCTTGAGTTTGTCAAAACTAAGTATTTAAGTTCTGAAAGAATCCCAAATGTGAGTTTCTAAGTCAAACCTGACCATGTACACTTCATCCTGTAGATGACAAGAGATAAGAGTAGAAGTTATGTGGTCCTGTACCAAGTCAAGTATAGCATTCCACGGTCCCTTGATTCTTCTACTGACAAATTCTGTTTATAACACAAACAAGTTAACTCTCCAAGTTTTAGATGAGTTTCTTTCTAGTCTTTAAAAATATAGCTTGTCCCCCATATTTCTTCAAACTATAGACTGTTGGCAAATGGCTCAAGATTAAAAATCAAAGTCCCCCCTTTCTGAAACTGTAACCCAGGCAACTTAGTTTCTTCACACTTCTGTCTTGGAAAGAATGACCCACCCCAAGTGCTTTGAGATTCCCTTCATCCAAGAAGCCATTCCCCTTTTGTTTCCTTGTGCTAAGCAGTGTCTTTCGCTCTGTCTTGTGTTTGAATCCTATATCCGTCCAATCTAATCCCAGAGACAAGGCTTTGAGTTCTTTGGTGACAATGCCAGAGTTTTCTCATTTCTGTGCCTGATGTCAGAGCACTGGGTGAGACACAGGAAGCACTCAATTTTTTTCACATGAATTAAAAAGTCAGGAAAATCAAGTAATAAACATTAATTCGCCATGGTCTACTATGTGCCAGAGGAGTACAGTAATGGCTTTCATGGATCCTTTTTTCTTATCGTTTTACTTGTTTGCTTGCTTGAAGAAGTGGCAGCCACTAAATCCAGATTCACATATTATTTCATTTAACCTTCATGAATTTCCTTTTACAGGTATTATTGTTCTCACCTTACAGGTAAGAAAATTGAGACTGAGAGACAAAAAGAAAAAGAAATCGCTTATTTCCAACTCAATTTACAACCAGGTAAAGAGAAAAAAAGTTATGTTTGCCAGAATAGCAAAAACAGTTCTGATAGTTCATAATAGCAGCACTTCAAGCAAATCCAAAGAAAAGAAAAATATTTCTTTAGGAAGAATTTGTAGATGCCTTCACATCTTGCCTGGACTAGCAAGGGTAAGATCATGCCAAAACTTAAGGCAAATGCTTTCCAAGAAGCTACAGCTGTTACTCTGACAGCCACAGGTCCTGCTCTAGTCTCAGGCAGACTCATCTGATTAGCAAAATAGGCTATAGCATGTAACATATGCTATTTACTGACCCTTAATTAGGAGTCCAGACACTTTCGTGGAATATTTTCCATGGATTTATTCATTCAGCATCCCCAACATCTCATAATAATCCAGATATTTCACAAAACACAAAGCTTAAAAGAAAGAGTCATACAACCCTAACAGAGAAATATGTGACTTTTAAGTGACCAGGACAAGGAGTCTGGTGCACATTCAGCCTGCTCCGAGCCAACTCATAATGACATAGTACATGGGCTCAAGCTATAGAGCACTTTATTCAATTCAAAAAGCCGAAATCTTAGGTGAAGTGAATTAAGTTCTCAAGTTACAAAAGGACGTGGAACAATCAATGCCATTCAAAAACCGAAGCAAACAGGGAGCTATCACGGAATATAACAAAAGAAAATCCCATGGGATCCACAGCCGGTTTTGAAGCTCTGCGCTTCTAACAGTCCCATCTCAAGAACGAATATAAAGGGATACATTGCTGCCACACCTACTCCAGCCCTGTTTGTTTTTTGCTTTTTAACACAAGCCTTTTCCATCTTCTCTTTCCTGTTGCTTTTTTTTTTTTAATCAGTTGCTATCCTCGCCGGATAAACAGACCCTGACAACTTAGCCCCGTGGTGCTGTATCATTGTGATGATGAGGGTGGTGGTGATGAAAGCGATGGCCATGACAAATACCCACAACTATGAGGATAACTACACCAACAATCCAAAAGGATCACTCACTTGAGTAAATACTTGGTGCTTTAGAAAGAACAATGAATGGGTTTACCATAATCCTCATTGACATTGAGCTGCTAAGTCTCTAGAATGAAAGCAATGAGGGAAGTCACCAAGAAACATGAGGATTTCCCTCCACACATATATGCAAATATTCTGGACTTGATTCAAATCCCTGAGAGAAGCACTCACATAAATACCCTTCTGTGCCACCACTGTCTCACCATAGCATGTGCGAGCATGGTGCCAGGTCTGAAGGTCCTTCTGTTCCTCACCCTGCATCTCTTGCAGGATGTGAAAAGCTCCAAGGTCCATCTCAACAACAATGGATACGAGGGTGTGGTCATTGCAATTAACCCCAGTGTACCAGAGGATGAAAGACTCATCCCAAGCTTAAAGGTAAGAAGGGTTTTTATTACCTGTGTATTTTCAGGTCAATAATTCTGTTGACTGCGCATCTGAACTTACACACACAGTTACACACTCACACACACAATTACACACTCACATACAGTTAAACACATGGTTACACACTCACACACAGCTACACACTCACAGTTACACACACAATTACATAGTCACACGGTTGCACACTCAAACACAGTTACACACACACACTTACTCACACATTGTTACACACACACAGTTGCACAGTCACATACAGTTGCACGGTCACACAGTTATACACACAGTTACACATGGTTACACACTCACACAGTTACATACACCACAGTTACACACTCACACACAGTTAGACACACTGTTATACACTCACACACAGTTGCACACTCACACACAGTTACACACACAATTATACACACAGATACACACTCAGAGATAGTTACATACGCCACAGTTACACACACATACACAGTTACACACACACGGTTACACACTCACACACAGTTTTACACTCCTAAGGACTCTTTGACCATCTCCATTATGTCTTCAGGATTATCTAGGGTCAAGATGAGAACCTGCTTAGCTTTATATTTTATCATACATTAAAATCAGTTAATTTATTAACTAGGTAAGGTGATAGACTTCAGAGCAGTGGGGAAGACTTCTCATACTTTATCTTAATAATGGTTCGCACAGTCTGTACAGCAGATGAATGCAGAAGCTCCCGCAGCTTGTCCTGTGCACTCCGCCAGCTGCTCCTACACACTCAGCTTTGGAAAACCGAAAACTCTTACCTCTCCTACCTTAAAGGAAAACTTAAACAGTTTTTGAAGTTGATTTGTTTCTAATTTTACTTGTTCCAATATAATAAAAGGTTTTATAGCACATAGTGCTTTAATACGCACTCTATTCTTAGATCCTCTCAGTATCACTAAGATATGACTAAGGGGAAAGACTCTAAATATTATGTAAATAAGAATATTAAGAGAATTACAGTCCTAAAATCAATGCCCAAAATGAAATTAACTGTCCCTACATATTTTTTTTACCACTTGGTAAAACTTGGTCTGTTACTATATTTGATGTTAATAAGAAATGTTTACTACATTTATTTTGAGTTCTCTCTTCTCTAAGTATAGTGTGCTTATTAATGACAAAGTTAACATCAAATATAACAATATACCAAACATTAAAAGTTTGTGACTGAGGGCTTAAAAATATAAGATTAAGAAAGCGAGAAGACTGCCATTCGAGAACGGTGCTCTGTGCACAGCACAGTAGCTCTCAGGATGTGCTCGGTCAAAGCAAACATAGAACAAATCCAAGGAGCTTAGCTACCCTCCATTCTCTGAGCCCTGAGCAGGCCACCTCTGTGCACTCGCAGGAGTGTCTTTTCTTCTTCATTTTCAGCATATGTGCTTCCTCCTTGTGTCCCCAGCAACTCTGCTTCTCGCACTCCGTCCTCTGTACAGGCTAAGTGTCTTGGGCGTTCCGGGGTGCTTTCTGGTGCAGAAAATCATGAATTATCTTCCCGTGCTCTCTGCTGCTGGTAGCGCTTTGGATTCCTTGCTGTTCCTCACAATGCTGGTTAGCATCTGCACCCACATCAGCCCCGCTTCATAAAAACAAAACCGAGAGCTCTTGCTTGTTTGTCAAAATGGCACAAAAGAGGGAGCGCAGCCATTTTGATTGACCTCGCTCCCTTGCCCGCCTTTTCCAAGGATGGTTAGAATCTTACCCAGGCCAAGAGATGCAGCAACAGGAGGAGAACAACCCGCTTCCTACATATCGTTCATTGGCACTCCAAGCTGCAGAAAAGTTCCACAGTTTTTGCCTGTCCAACAGAGATGGCTCGGTGCAGTGCTTATCTGCTGTCCTCATCAACATTAGGAGCTGGGCTATTGGCCACGATGCCTCTACTCAACTCCGCCCCTCCACCGTAAGCCAGGGCGCTGACTGTAGATTTAGACTCTTACCCTTCCCTCTCATTTTCTGAGCATCTCCCACAGCCTTCCGATCCTAATTACTTTTAAAACTGACCCAACCTCTTCATTCCTATCTCCAGCCTACACTGCTGACCACAAGGGGAATCAGGTAAAAATAGATGTGAATTTGGGCACACGAAGAGAAACATACAGACTTGAGACTTGGTAAAAATCATTCTGTTTGACGGAAAGGAGCTCCAATTTGCTTCTAGTTTGTGTACGTACTTCAATGCTAATTTTGTTGTGTGACATTATTACAACAATGCACTTCTCATTTTGTCAGGAAATGGTAACTCAAGCCTCCACTTACCTGTTTGAAGCCACCGGGAGAAGATTTTACTTCAGGAACGTGAGCATTCTAGTTCCCATAACCTGGAAGTCAAAAACTGAGTACTTAACACCGAAACAAGAATCATATGACCAAGTAGGTGTCACATCTATCTGCTAGCCTCTTCCTGTCGCCTTTATAGATGAGTACTTGTACCTTGTGGTGAATGCTAATGCTGTAGGGAATGAAACTAGTAACATAGCTTTTACCAGTTAAGTGAGACAGACCTTGTTTGCAAAATCTCTGGATTCTAAGGCTCCTGGCATCTGACTGGGTTTGTTCTGCATTTTAGGCAGACGTCATAGTTGCCGATCCTCATCTGAAATATGGAGACGATCCCTACACCCTTCAATATGGGCAGTGTGGGGACAGAGGACGGTACATACATTTCACTCCAAACTTCCTGCTCATTGATAACTTGAGTATCTATGGACCCCGAGGTACAAATAGCTACTTTATCCTTCTTATTTCCACTGGGGAAAAGCAAACCACTAACATTAATGTGGATTTCTAAGACTTGGAAAAGTAAGCATTAGATAATATCTTCATTAAGAAATATGCTATTTTTTTAGAATATGCTAATTATAGCCAACCTGTTGTATATACAGATTTAATAGTTACATGAGTCATGAGACAGTGTTGTTCTCTTTCACCATTTATGAACTAATGAGAAACATTCATTTCTAGAATTCTCTAGTTCAGGCTAACAGATGAGCAAGAAATTTAAACAGGAGGGATCCATATTGAACTGTTTTAACAAGATTTATAGGTGATAATCTTCTCTCTCAGGCAGAGTCTTTGTCCATGAGTGGGCCCATCTCCGGTGGGGAGTATTTGATGAGTACAACAAAGAACGTCCCTTCTACCTATCGAGAAAGAATGTTGTCGAAGCAACAAGGTATCCCCGTGTGAACTACTCTGATGCTACAACTTCTTATTTACTGCCCTTCAGCTTTCTGTATTGGGTGGTTGAGGACAATCTGGGGGTTGATCTATTCAAGCTCTATGTGTGAACTGGTAGGACATTTAATTTGACTTTTAAATTAAAGGTAGTAGGAAACATTTAGAATATTGTTTTCAAGTATTGGGAACAATAGCAATTGGTGTCTTGAGGAAGTGACTCTGTGAGAGAATGTCAATTTGATGAAAGAGGATCCTGTCCCCTCTGCAGTGCGTGCTCTGTGGAACTGCCTGGAGCTGTGCACCTAAACTCAGCTGTGAGCATCCCTGGCCTCCGACTCCCACGTTCACACCACAAAACCATCCCTTGCCTAGACAAGGCCTCTTCAACCTTTAGTTATTTCTCCTCTTAATCTTTCTGCCCCTCCCGTTTGAGGTTAGATGCCATGAAGAGAATTCCAGAGAGCATGCGTGGGACTTGTGCACACATTTTACTAAGCAGCTTATCTTGAAGACAGTCCCAGAGAGCGTGCGTGGGCCTGGCACATAACCAGCTTATCTTGTTGTTTTGTTTTCTCCCAATAGAGTTTAAGATCCTTGAGTGAGTGAGTGAGTGAGTGAGTGAGTTAGTGAGTGAGTGAGTTAGTTTTTAGTTTAATTTAATTTTGTTTTTGTAATTCTCAACATAAAATTCTCAAACTAAACAGTTATCAAGTGATAAATATTTGTACCATTAAACAAATGAAGGAGTTTCCTTATGATCAGTAATAAAAAGATATATACATATGTATATATGTGTGTATATATATATATACATATATATATATATGTTAAAACAAGCCCCTAAAGCCCAATTCATTGGGCTCCTGCTCTGTGTCCAGAAACTTTGAGTCTTTCCACGTGTAAGTTAAGCTTTGGGGCCAACCTCTTTTGAAAAGAAATCTCCGTTATCCTTACAATACATCAGATTTATGAAATGAATTAATGTCATGAAGTATGAGTAAGAAGACAGACAGACAGGCAGACAGGCAGGCAGGCAGGCAGGTAGGTTTGGGGGTTTGTTGTTTTGTTTTGTTTTGCTTTGGTTTTTGAGAATCCTTTGAACCTCACTCCTCCATTCTCCGACAGGGATTTAGCAATTATCTTGGTCATGAAGCCCAATGGTTTGATGCATATATTTTTTTCCAGCTCTTCATTTAGTCTAGCTCACTCATTATAAAAACGTAGGCTGCAAATTACTATACATTTACAACCTTGTAATGTATACATGGAAATTTAAGGGGATATTAATCATATTTTGATTTTCCTGTCCTCAGTAAAAATCTAATTCCTCTGCAAATCTTATCTAATTGAATCTTTGTAATACCCGTGTAAGTTTGATATTTATCAAATTATCTGTAGCCCACAGACAAAATAGATTTGTTGATCATATTAGGAAGCCAATGGATTTTAAAACCATACACTGAAAATGCAGGGGTTTTTTTTGGGGGGGGGTTGTTTGGGTGTTATTGTTGTTTTCCTAAAACCAAGGTTTGTAGAGGTAAACATTGTGCCTACTCTTGTCAAAATGAAATATTTGGTGCATGACCAAGAGGATGTGTCACTGAGGAAAAAACTTCAGGACAGGAGAGAGTGAGGGAAGCTTCAAAACTGGGGCTGAGGGTGTAGCTTTATGACAGAAACTAGCCTAGCATGTGCAGCCCCTGGGCCCAACAGCTAGCACCACCAACGGTAATCCAACTCTATTATTGTAGGTGTTCCACCGACATCACTGGCACCAATGTGGTCCATGAGTGTCAGGGAGGCAGTTGCGTGACAAGGAAATGCCGGCGAGATTCAAAGACAGGACTACCGGAACCCAAGTGTACATTTATCCCAAACAAATCCCAGACAGCCAGGGCCTCCATAATGTTCCTGCAAAGTCTCGATTCTGTAAGTACTTCCCATTTCTCTCACAATGGAACCTTTGCACAGAGTTAAGCAGTGAAGCTTTATATCCACAAAGCAGAAGAAAATGACCCACTGAACCGATTAGAGGCTACCTTCTACAGGTAGGGTCGGGATGTGTCTGGAGAGAATCCTATCCCTTCTAGCCCATTGTCTGCAAAGGTAGCACTGTACCCTTCTTACTTGAGTCACATAACATCTTAGAGTCTTCTCCTCACTAGTGTCTGTTGGGCTGGTGTGCAGATCGGCAACCTCACATCAGTCCACTCCCCGGTGGTTCCTCACACCAGCCTAACGGAACCCACAGTGGAGCTTCCTGGCGACAGTCCAGGTCTACTGTCTTCCCGCTAAGGTTCACCAAGCCATTATAAAATGCTAATCTTTGGGAAGTCCAGATGGTCCTGTCTCCACAGAACAGATATAAGAGTCTAAGTTCTCAAAGACAATGGTGTAGATACGTAGTTTGAGGGGTACCAACAGATGTGTTAGAGTTGATGGATTTGACACAGAAACCTAATGTGTGTTTCCAAGACATCGTTGGCACAACACTGCTAAATCTGATGTTTAGTTCCCTCACTTTAAAAATGGCAATTAAAATACATGCTCTCCGTTGTTATCCCTATGTTTATGGGGTCTAATAGAAACAAGTTTAAATCCAGTGCTGATGCAAGGTAGGTACAAATGAAGCCTTAAATTTCTAATTTTAAAATTTACATTTTGAAAATATGGAGTCATCTCTTTCTCTCAGTAAGTCCAATCGTTTAAATTTTTAATTTTTACTTGACACATAATAAATTTATGGGATAAATGTGACATTTCAATAGACAGACATAATGCCTAATGCTGAAATAGGACTAATTAGCATATTCATTACCTCAAAGATTTATGCTCTTTCTTGTGGTAAGAACATTCAAAATCCTCTCATCGTGCTATTTTCAAGCACAAATGACTGTTAACTAAAGTCACTCTATTCTGCTATTAAACACTAGAATATATTCCAGCAATCTACCTATAATTTTATACTATTAATCAACCTCTCTGTGTCCTCCTCACTTGGATTCCCAGTTGCCGATGACCAGCATTCTACTCTACTTCTATTACACCGGTTTTCTTAGCCTCAGTGTATTTGTGAGATCACAAAGCATTTATTTTCTTGTGCTCCAATTATATCACTTAGCACAGTGTTCTCTGGGCTCACTCACATTGGGGCACACAATAGTGCTTTGTTCTTATTTATGAGTGAAAAATACCTGAGTGTGGGTAACTACCTCTTATTAGTCCACTCGTCCACTGACGGACACTTAGGTTGGGCTTACACTTTGAACACCGTGACTAACATGGATGTGCAGTTGATGTGGTTGCTGGATATCTGTACAACATATATAGATATGGACAGAGAGAGAGAGATAGAAATAGAGTTAGAGGTTGCTTGGTCATATAGTGTTTCTACTTTTTAGTGTTTACAAACTCCCATTTTATTTTCCCCAGCATGCTAACTCAGACTCCTACCACGCATGAACATTCCCCGTTTTAGGGACCTCTCTAGCATTTTCCTTTTGTCTATTTAGCCCTCTGACTGGCGTGAGACTAGACCTCACTGTGGCTTTGGCTTGCACTTCCTTGATGGTTGGTGGTGAGGAGCTCTTTTCCGCCTACTTTCCAGTCAGTCACTTAGATGTATTTTCTTGAGAAACATCTATTTACACCATCCGACTATTTTAAATCTTGTTATTTCTGGGAAGATTTTGCTGCTAAATTCTTTGAGTTCCTTATAAATTGGTAAGTCTCTTGTCGTGAACCATCTGCAAGTGTTTCCTGCCATGGTGAAGGTTGTCTATTTACTGTTGGTGACTTCTTTTGCTACTCTCCAGTCTTATATTATATAAGCATACTGTGTTTACCTTACAAACATGTGTGCAAATGTAAGAATATCTTAGATGAGAATATTTTAAATGTTTTAAAAACAAAACAAAGTTGCATCTCTAAATGATAAGACCAGCTTAATTGAAAAGAAGCAGTCCCTCGTATACTAACACACGAGCAACAAACACTACCCCGGTCATAAAAAAAAAGTTTCTGATGGAATTAAAAATTGTTGTGGCACCTAGACAATGAGGAAAGTTTGAAGTTTTCTTCTGAAATGTGTGAAGTAGACAACGTTTTAAATGGACCCTTCTTCTAGAAATATCTGACGTGAGCAAGGATAGTTCACTTGGACTGGCTGAGCCTGGATCAACAAAATATTCAGCATCCAAGCAGACCAGAAATTACCTGACACAAGAGGATCATCAGATCCACACACTGCCTGTCCTCAACCACACACCGCCGGGCATTTGACCATCAGGATACAACCGCTGCCTATTTGGGACACAAGCAGTAAGGAAAGGCACGGAAGCATATTACACAGGACATTGTTCAGAGAGAAGCACTGTGTTTTAACCAAACATCTTATCCCACATAGGACGAACTTCTAATTATCACGCTATAGATTAAATATATGACATACCGAGCCCAGAACATAACCTCAAGCTCTGGACATGGACAGCACACAATACTGAATATTCCCCCTCCGCTCCTTCCAGCCCATAGACAGAATTCTCTCCATTTTAAGTTCAGTGCTGTGTTAGGAACTGACACCAAATAAATAATTAAAAATAATTTTCCTAGAGAAGCGTTCTAGGGAGAGCAGTAGAAGTACTGAGGCAGAATTAAAGCCAAGTAGGAAGAGACACGGGTGTATGAATCAGAGTCATACGAAAGGGCCGAGGAAGATGGCTTCCGAGTGGATGTGCTTTTTAGCTGGGATTGGGAAATGAGTCTGAATTTGGCGAAGCGGTAAGAGAGAAAGAATTCGAGGCAATGAGACAGACTGACAGCAACTAGAGCCACCGGGCAGAGTTGCTACCTGCAACGCCAAGGTGAGAATTGTCTAAAGATTTCCATTGCTGTCGGAAAGATTCTAATACTTGTTAGAATAATTTGGGGAGAATAGAAGCTTGTAATAAAATGGCGTTTTTCATAGTTTGTACAAAATCACCATTAGGGTGAGTGAGAATTCGGGTGAAAGTTTCTGGTGCACTCTAGAGATGGACGACATTCTATGGTGGAATCAAGAAATGCATGCTGAACAAGAGGCAGGAAATGGGGCTGAACCCGCAAAGCTACAAAGCTAGGGTGTTGGGTTTTTCTCCTCTCTACTTTGGACGAATGGTGAGGTAGCTGCTTAATTCCCCCAGAAATATAGCAATACAATTGTGAAGGCAGAGATGGGATGGGATGGGATGGGATGGGATGGGATGGGATGGGGTGGGATGGGATGGGATGGGGTGGGGTGGGTGGGATGGGATGGGATGGGACTGGATGGGATGGGTGAGGCTGGGAGGTCAGCTGGGAGCCCCGGAAATAGGCAGGGGAGGGACTTGATTCAAAGACAACGGCAGGGGGAAGAGGGGACAGTGTGACAGGCATCACCTCACAGCTGGAAGGATGTGAAGAAAGCCTTTGTTTGCATCCATATTTTCTCCCCACCCAATAGAACCTCATTCGGGAGATTTGAACCTGCACCATGTCAGAAACAAAGCTCTTACAGTGTGTGAGAAATGCAGATGTAATCAGCTAGTGTTGAGTCTGAGCTTAACACTGCAAACATGGCAGGAGGGGGCGCTAAAGGAAATGACTTAAAAACCGTTTCTGTGGGTTGACGGTAAGGAGTTTCCTTCCTGGATTCTGGGGTAGTTTATAAGGACACTTTCCCATCTTTCTCCAGGTTTTCAAAACCTGGAGGATTTTTGAGGTTTCAAGTAATAAAAGCATCCACTGGCGGAATTATTAGCTGCAATTCATCACTTGGAGAAATAACTGCATCTCTTACACGTTTATTATCTTCCAAGGGTGCTGTTCATGTGTCAAAACTCGTAGGCACTGATAGCAAGCTAGACTGTTAGGGTGTCTGTCCTCAAGTTTCTGGGCTCACTGTGGAGATGCACAGCACACACAGTAAAAGATGGCCACCTCTCCCATTCTGCTTTTAGGGGACAGAAATGACCAGAAACCACACACTCTTCTCTTACATTTAATTCAGGATACTGGGTCCTGGAGAAGTGTGGTCGAGTAAGCAAGAAGGTAGCGTAACCACACGCACGGCCACACTCTGCACTGACAATCTAACTTTAAAACCTCCAAACAGCGTTGGTCACAGCATTGACAGCGCTGCCCGCTTTCACATCCATGTAAAATGGACGACAAAGCATCTAACATGAAGTAATTCTTGTCAGGAGGCAAGTCCTGTTCAGGATGCACGTGGTGGCTAACTTTATATTTGGAAAAGAAAAAAAAGACGATCTGCTCTATATTACATCAAGTTTTAATTGGTTTTTTTTTTCAGGTGGTTGAATTTTGCACAGAAAAAACCCATAATACGGAAGCCCCAAACCTACAAAACAAAATATGCAATGGCAGAAGCACGTGGGACGTAATCAAGGAGTCCGCTGACTTTCAGCATGCCCCTCCCATGAGAGGAACAGAAGCCCCTCCTCCACCCACGTTTTCCTTGCTCAAGTCCAGACAGCGAGTGGTCTGCTTGGTGCTCGATAAATCCGGAAGCATGAGCTCAGTAAGGCACTATATGCTGAATTTCTTAAATTGAGTATTTAAGCTAAATACAGGATTATAATTTAATTTTATTTTAGCTCTAATAAACTAACAGAGGTGTTTATGCCAATGAAACACTGAAATAAATGGGGTTGTAACTTTTGGTTCTAACTAGGAAAAGTTTAACTGCGCACAGAGCGAGAAATGAAGTCAGATGTGACAGTGCCTACCTATAGACTTAACCACTCCGAGGATGAGACAGCAAGCCTCAGTTGGTTTTAGGCCAACCTGGGCAATCTAGCAAGATCTCATCTCAAAAAAGAGTAAGGAAAGAAACAAACAAAAATTATCCGTGGTGCCACCATTGACCATATCACATCATTCTGTTTTGCTGCTGCTGCTGCTGCTGCTGCTTCTTTCTTCTTCTTCTTCTTCTTCTTCTTCTTCTTCTTCTTCTTCTTCTTCTTCTTCTTCTTCTTCTTCTTCCTTCCTCCTCCTCCTCATCTTCCTCTTCTTCCTCCTCCTCCTCCTCCTCTTCCTTCTTCTTCTTCTCCTTCTTCTTCTTCTTCTTCTTCTAGTAGTAGTTAGTAGTAGTAGTAGTAGTAGTAGTAGTAGTAGTAGTAGTAGTAGTAGTAGTAGTAGTAGTAGTAGTAGTACCAGTATAGAATAGAGTTTATTTTAAGGCATGGGATGGAGAGTTGAGCAAGTAGAGACAGAGAAAAGCGGGGGGGGGGAGAAAAGGAGAGGAGAGGAGAGGAGAGGGAGAGGAGAGGAGAGGAGAGGAGAGGAGAGGAGAGGAGAGAAGTAGAGGGTCGAGGCCAGCCAGGAACACATGGAGAGAGAGAGGAGGAAGGGGAATGGGGAGAGAAGGGGCAGAGGGAGTAAAAGCCCTTTTCTGTTTCTTAATGTTTACTCTTTTCTTCAAAACCTTGATTATATTTTGTATGTTTTTATAACCCAATCTTTTACATAATGTGCCTTTAAAAAGATTCTGTGAAACATTTCAATAATTACATCATATTATTATTGAATCAGCAAGCACAGGGCCTGCACGGGTCTGCATCAGGTCCTCAGCATATACAGTTACAGCTTAGTATTTTGATGGGACTCCTGACTGTGAGAGCACGTGGGTCTCTGACTCTTGTGCCTGCTCCTGGGTCTCCTCCTCCTGTTGGGTAGCCATGTCCAGCTTCAGTGTGCTAATTTTTGCTTCATCTCATTATATTTTATTTGGTCATCTTTTGTTGTCTCTTGGAAGCCTACTCTTTTCTAATGAGAGACAGAAAGGGAGGGGAGTGGAGGAGAGATGGGGGAGGGAATCTATAATCAGGATACATCGTATAAGGGGAAAAAATCTATTCTCAATGAAGGAGAAAAACGGAAAAACAGAAAATAATTGTTATATTTAATAATTATGTCATATGTTTGTACTATAATTTAGTCAATTCCCTATAGTTGGACATTTTTGACACTTTTCTACTTGGTATTTACCAAAAAAAAATACATTTTAAAAATATTTCATTCAGAGAAAATATTAGATTGTTATATAAAAAGATAAGACTTTTATGAATATAGATAGCAGTCTTAGGATTTATTTATGTTATTTTGTGTGTGAGTGCATTGCCTGAATTATGTGTATGCGTCACTTGAGTGTCTCGGACTGCGAAGGCTGAAGGAGGACTCAGGTCCTCTGCAAGTGGAGGTGCGGACAGTCGTGAGCCTCATCTGGGCTCTGGAAACTGAACCGGAATCTTTTTCAAGAACAGAAAAGAGCACCTAACCGCTAGAGCTAACTCTCAAACCTCCAAACTGAAGAAGATATGCCTTAAAAATATACTAATCAATTATCATCAAGATCTATGGCCCTTGGTGATTTTTGCCTTTCACTAGTATGATAAAATTTAAAAAGACTCCAGAGTTGTTCTCATATATACATGTGTGTGTGCACGCGAATGCATGTGTACACGTGTGTATGTGTGTGTACACGTGTGTATGTATGTGTGTATCTGTGAGTGCATTGCGTGTGCTCAAGTGTGTAATTCTTTATGTTTTTCTTTAAACAGGGAGACCCCATCACTCGTCTCACCCTAATGAACCAAGCAGCAGAGCTGTACTTAATTCAAATCCTTGAGAAGGAATCCTTGGTCGGCCTGGTCACGTTTGATAGCATTGCTATA
This sequence comes from Rattus rattus, assembly GCF_011064425.1. Classification (NCBI taxonomy): domain Eukaryota; kingdom Metazoa; phylum Chordata; class Mammalia; order Rodentia; family Muridae; genus Rattus; species Rattus rattus. Next base: position 15,957,086 of record NC_046156.1, read on the forward strand.
GTCCAAAATAACCTCATAAGAATGACCAACGACAGCTCCTACCTAGAGATCAGTGCAAAGCTTCCCCAAGAAGCTGCTGGCGGAACTTCAATTTGCAACGGACTCAGAAAAGGATTCGAGGTTAAGGAAATGAATTACTATCCCTTGCCATTGACCACTTCTTTCACTTTCAGCCAGGGTCGTGAGTTCACGGGTTCCTCGTTTACTAATAGTCTAACCTGATGGAGACCAATCATCTGCGCAGAGAAGAAAGTAACCTTTGCCATTCTCCGCAGCCCCCGGTCGCCTGGTGGAACATCCAGGGCTAAGTGGCACTGGGGTGTGCACACGCAAGGGGAGGTCAGTGATTGAATAGCGAAATCTGAGTGAGGAGTCTCTCTGGCACCACCATGAGTAGAATGCAATGCCATTGAGAAAAACTGAAAGGAGGCTGTGGGTTCCATCTGATACTGTGGGTACCCAAATTCCTGGCCCACCAAATTGACACTTAAAATCGCAGAGCTCGGTGCGGTCCTCAGGCAGCCAAGGACCAAGCATGAAGAGCATGGATGGAAGTTAATATGGATGGAAGTTTAACGGTGCTAAAATTATAAACTACAACATTAGGAGCGCTTGTTTGGTGATGTGGCCAACTGCGTGTTGGTAAATCTTGATTTTCACGGTTTCCCACCTAAGCTAGCCTCCGCTTCAGTCCACACATCATCAAATACTGAGACCAAATAGGAAGTCACCCCTTAGACTAGTCTTCTTGCCTCTAAGGAGTCACTGCTACTCTGAACATGTTGGCCTTAGAAGCACGCGATCCCAGCCACATTCTGCTCTAAACGCTTTGGGGTAAATCAACTCGGTCAGTTTCGTCAACCCCAGCCTGGCCCTGAAGGCTCGCTTACCCACCAGCTTTTCCTGGGGAGTCCATGCGAGCCCGGCCACACTGCTCGATGGCCGTGACCGCCTGGGTCGCTTGCCTATCCCCAAGTACACACTAGGACATTAAGAGAAGATGTTTACTAACTTTGTATAGGACTGCCGTGACTCACGCATGCATTGGAAGACCAAGTTTATCAAGACTCTGGCTTTCAAAACTGGTACATTACCCCCGGTTCCACAGGCCAGCTCAGCCGGGAATGATAACGCAGTTAGCTCACCCTGAGCAGAAGCCTAAGGACTCTTCCACGACTAAAGCAGTTTGTTCTTACTTTTTCTTTTGTTCAGAAATTACTCTTCTGTGATTAATAATGTGCCTTTCCCCCTTCAGGCAATTACCTCCAGTAAGCAGAGTACTTCCGGTTCTGAGATTGTATTGCTAACAGATGGGGAAGATGATCAAATAAGTTCATGCTTTGAGGAGGTCAAACACAGCGGTGCCGTCATTCACACCATCGCCCTGGGGCCTGACGCTGCCCGAGAACTGGAGACTCTGTCGAACATGACAGGTACAACTTCAGAACAGAGTTTGGATAGAAAATGTTCTGTCGTCTTTCTGTTGAACATGATCTTTCTCCATAAACTGAAAACTGCTCAAAAATTTCCCTGTCTTAAAGTCAATCATTGTTTCTTGCTCCTTGGGTTCTTTTCCCCTCCCCTCCGCTCTTCCGTAGACCAAGGTCTCATGGCACTTATCTGTTGTCACCGTTTTTTCTTCACCTAATTTCAACCGGCGCCGATAATCATAGCCTTATTTCTCTATGGCTTCCCAACGGCATCCAAAATTATTCCTCGGTTTAAAAATACCATTTGATTTGACAGAAAATCTTCAGGCATCCAGATTTTACAGAACAAATGGGAACCCAGAGACTGTACATGATTCGCCGAAGAGTCCTGACTACCACTCAGAACTCACCCCACCAAGTAGTATTTCATCACAGCCTGACATATTCTAAGCCTGACCACACAAGCCCCCATGTGGCTACTTCACTAGTCTTCCAGGCGGGCTTTCTGCCACCTAGCAGTTACATAAGTGTGTAATGAATGCCATATTTTAGGCAATTGGTTCTCTGCAATCTATTCTTTCTTAGCTTCTTGCATGCACGCAACCTCTCTCTTCCCTTTAATGTCCCCATTATCTATTTTTACTTCCCTCCACTCTAAACAGTCAGGGTCTTGTTATCCTTGATGTGGTTTTGATCCAACCAGAAAATAAGCCACACACCTAGAAGAGCTGGCTTAAATCTCACGGTTGTGTTATTAATTATATCACGGAATCCAGGGGTTGCTACAGTAACCTGCACTCTCTCCTGGTGACTGATTAATCTAACCAACAACTGAAGTTCTTCAGGTTTCCCTTGGTTCTTACCACACTGACTTTGAGCAAGTAATTCCTCCCTGGGACCCTGAGGACCTTGAAAAGTAATCTTTGGGGGGTGCAACTGAAGTCCTCGACAACCGGTTCAGAGTACACAGAGTAAACAGGATTTCCCCACTTAAAATGTCCCTTTAGGAGGGCGTCGCTTTTATGCCAGTGAAGGCATCAACGGCCTGATCGACGCTTTCAGTGGGATTTCATCCAAAAGTGGCAGCCTGTCCCAGCAGGCTCTGCAGGTCAGCAAAACCCTTTGTTTTCTCACTGTCTTGCTGTCTCAATGAATGCACATCACCCTAGTTATTAGCTCCCTAGCTGGCTTAGTTAGGGTTTTACTGCTGTGAAGAAACACCATGGATATCAAGGAAAAGTTGACATCGGGGCTGGCTTACAGTTTCAGAGGTTCAGTCCATCATCATCATGGTGGAAACATCCTGCACACAGGCAGACATGGTGCTGGAAAGGTAGCTGAGAGTTCTACGCCTTGATCTGCAGGCATCAGAAGGATGCCACCCTGGGCTTGGCTTGAGCATAAGAGACCCCAAAGCCCACCAGCCATGCTTTCTCCAGGAAGGCCACACCTCCTATTAGTGCCTCTCCCTATGGCCAAGCACGCAAACATGAGTCTATGGGGACCTCACCTATTAAAACCACCACACTAACCTCAAAATGGCTCCATCGTGTAGAAGAAACACTGCCCTATTGAATTTGGTTTTCCATGGCCTTGTCTCCTGCAGTCCTTTATTCCTTAGATTATTTTCAATCTTTATAATTTTTATAGGTTTAGTTTCAGCTATTTCATTTATTCCTAACATGTTGTTTTTACCAAAAAGTTGTTTCAACTGAAAAGAATTTTGAAATTCAGAATTACGCTGAACTACCTAAACTTTAAAATTCCATAGTAACAACACCTAGGCTTTCTGCATCTTATTTAAAATTTCTGTGACAGTTGGAAAGCAAAGCCCTGGAGATTAAGGAGAAGGAATGGCTAAGTGGCACAGTTCCTGTGGACAGTACCGTCGGCAACGACACGTTCTTTGTTGTCACCTGGACAGTACAAAAGCCAGAAATTATCCTTCAAGATCCGAAAGGGAAAAACTACAGGACCTCGGATTTCCAGGAAGATAAGCTAAATATCTTCTCTGTTCGCCTTCAGATCCCAGGCATCGCCGAGGTAGGTCTACTCTGTCGTTTCCGTCGGTCATCAACTTAGGTTAGAAAGTAAAGACATCGGCCATGTTTCCAGTCCTGAAGCAGCAACAGATCTTAAAAGTGAGCTTCATGGGATACAGAAGGGTTCACACCCACATCATCAGTTTATAAAATCAGATGTTAAAAGTCGTTATTTAGACCAGGGCAATAGCTCGACGGTTCACCAGCTTAGCTTGCAGGGGCCCTGGCTCTAATCCCAGTATCACCAAAGCTCTCACTCTTTTTACACATCTAAGCAATTACATATATGTACATATACATACACACACAGATAGATAGATAGATAGATAGATAGATAGATAGATAGATAGATAGATAGATATCCTATGCACAGAGGAGGAAAACATTAGCAAAGCTCTTACAGAGAAATTTTTTTTCAGACAGGAACTTGGACTTACAGCCTCTTCAATAAGGGGGTCAAACCTCAGTTGCTAACTGTGACAGTGACCACTCGAGCCAGAAGTTCCACCACACAGCCCCTCATGGCCACCACTCACATGAGTCAGAGCGCAGCCCAGTACCCTAGCCCGATGATTGTGTATGCACGGGTCAGCCAAGGGTTTTTGCCTGTTCTGGGAGCCAATGTCACAGCCGTCATAGAATCTGAAACTGGACATCAAGTCACCCTGGAGCTCTGGGACAACGGGGCAGGTAATGGAGTCTGTATCCACACCAGAAGACTTAAAATCATTCCACTGGGTTCTGTCTCAGTGTTCCCCTGAACACTTAAAAACTGTATTCCAAAGTGAATGGAATCTAGCTGCAATGCGTTAAACCTTTGCCCAGCTGTCAGGTTTTACCTGAACCACAGAGGGAACTCGAGGACCGTTTTCCTCACTTCCAGTGTCAGTGTTTTAATCCACTTTGTTACCTTTATATTTTCTTATTTTGATGAGTTTCTTATATGGAATAAGAACAGCTGTTACTGTCTCACCGAGCACCACCAAAAAAGACTGAACACCTACTGTGCGTTCTTCCAAAACCACAGGATTATCATGTGACCAAGACAAACTTCAAAGCAAAACAGTGTGACTAGAATTCCTGTGCTTGAAACTGTGCCACTCTAAGGCGACCACTGCCATCCCCTGTGCTCACAGGTACAGCTCTCGTTTTCCCCTTACCAGACGACTAACTCTTACATTTCAATGCCAAGGTGCGGATACACTCAGAAATGATGGCATCTACTCAAGATATTTCACGGAGTTTCATGGAAACGGCAGATACAGCTTAAAAGTCAGTGCCCAGGCAAGAAAAAACATCACGAAACTAAATCTGAAACAAAAGAATAAGGCTCTCTATATACCTGGCTACGTTGAAAATGGTTAGTAACAGTCAAACGGAAATGTCTGGTTTAGGTGGGGAGGGGAACACCCATCTAGAAGGGGAGGGGGAGGGACTAGGGGGATGTTGGCCTGGAAACCGGGAAAGGGAATAACATTTGAAATGAAAATAAGAAATATCCAATTTAATAAAGATGGAGAAAATATAGCAAAGATTAAAAGCATAACGGAGTCCGTCATCGATATGTTCCAGTCAAATCCAGGCTATGGGTCCATTCTGCATGTTACTACCCGCCTCAATTCATTCCACATACATGTTAAACACTTCCGTGAAGTAAGCTCTGTGCTAGATGCTGACGCTACAAATACGGATAAGACACAGTTCTTGTCCTCAAAAAAATTTACAGGCGAGTATGGATAAAGATGGGTTAAAATGCAGCTTAACTAAAATGTCACGTCCCCTCGCCCACTTCAAAAGGACGCTAAAACAAGCTTTTCCTTCATGAAAACGAACTTTTCAATATCTGCACTGACTATCTGCGAGATCATGTTACAAGGACATGACAGCATAAAAGTTACAATATATTTGTTTTTGTTTGTTTGTTACGGGGATGTAGATCAAATTATACTGAACCCACCCAGACCGGAAGTCCCAGAAGAAGCTACAGAAGCTGCAGTGGAAGACTTCAGCAGACTAACCTCTGGAGAGTCGTTTACTGTGTCCGGAGCGCCCCCTGATGGCGTCCACGCTCATGTGTTCCCACCCAGTAAAGTCACAGACCTGGAGGCTGAGTTTAAAGGTGATCATATTCACCTTACGTGGACGGCCCCTGGCAAGGTTCTCGATAAAGGAAGAGGTGAGTTTGATACTGAGTTTTTAAATGTTCTGAAAGAAACCCCATTATGTTTCATTTTTCTAAAGCTTCTCCAATGTCTTATTTATGGGTAACATTTGTGGAATAAGTAACAGTAACCCCATTATTCATTTACATTTAAATATAAAGCCTGACACCAGGAAAGATACAATCTGACCCAAATTATTCCTGTTTTTAATAACTTAAAAGTCCAATTTTTTCAGATTGTCTTTTATCAAATTGCCTGTTTGAATTTGAACTATTTTTTAATTAACTGAGAAGATGAAATAACATCATTCTCTTGTATCCTTTTGTCCCAAACAAGGGTAATTTTCTAAGTATTTCTGTCTTTGCTCAATTTTATTCAATTATTGTTGAGCCTACAAACACTGTCAGAGTTTCTGGAACCAGGTTGGCTCTTAGAAGTCAACGAAGTACAAAATACACCAGGTAAACAGATAACTGCAGACAGGCAGACAGAGATAGATAGATAGATAGATAGATAGATAGATAGATAGATAGATAGATAGATAGATAGATAGATAGGTAGATAGATAGATAGATAGATAGGATAGATAGGATAGATAGATAGTGGATAGATGCATAGATGATTGGTAGACAGACAGACAGATCCACCTAAATGAAAAACAAGGCCTGTATGAATAATTGTGGAATGGACAGGACTTACCCATGGAGAAGCTCAATGTTATTAGAGGATTTAATTAAGGAAGAAAAAAACAGTTATTTACCTCAGAGTTTAAATATCTCCAACATTACCTAAAAACATTTAAAAAAATTAAAGTCTTCATACCAAGTAAGGGTTATAAATATTTTATCCTTGCAGTTCATAAGACGCTTTATGTCCATTTCTGATAGATTTCCAAAAATCTGTGTGGAATGTGGTACTCCCGCAGGCGTCTTCCTTTCTTTTCTTGATAAAACAGTGGTTTCAGCAGCTGGCCTTCCCGTCATGCATTGATTACACATGCACTACACGGTTCTAAACACTTTCTACTCATTACCATTCACAAATATCACGTGCAGAATCCCGGCAGTCAAAAGCTTCCTGTTAGATTAATAAAATGACTAAATCTGTGCTTCACACTTTAAATAACGGAGATCAGAAAGACAACAGTGTAGACCAAGGTGCTCGCCGAGGTGGGAAGAGGCCCTGAGCCGGCGCTTAGTGCTCTTTCAGCAGCTGGGACCTGTGACTCCTGCCCTCCCGTCCTCCCCGTAACTGTGCTTCTCTGAGTGCTCCCCATCGCTCCTTCTTTCAACTTAGTTAAAGGAAAGAAAACAGAAGATACTTACGGTTTTGCTCCACATGAACACTATGCGTCCCTTGTTCTAATTTACAACAGAGTTCTGCTCTTTCTGTATCTTTCTATAAAGAAGCCTGGACTCTGGGTGGAAGGCTGGTAACATACGACGCTGAAGTAAGCATTCCTGTGGCACTGAAACTGGACACTTTGATTTTCAATAACGGTATGCTTGCTTTTAAAGTCCGCGAGATGGGATAACCAGACACAAACGGTATCTGGGCTCTCAGTCTAAAGCCCGCATGCGCTGCCCGGAACTCCCACACAGGCGCTGTGCAGAGGCAGACACCCATCCTCACGACTCTAACCAGCGTGGTGTCTCTCTCTTCCAGCGCATAGATACGTCATCAGAATGAGCAGGCATCCTCCTGGTCTCCAAGATTTTAACGACGCTACTTTAGTGAATACTTCCGGTCTGATACCTAAAGAGGCCGGCTCAGAAGAAACATTTAAATTCAAACCAGCAAGTTTTAAAATAGAAAACGGCACCCAGATCTACATTGCAATTCAGGCCGAAAATGAAGCCGGTCTCACCTCTGAGGTCTCCAACATCGCACAGGCTGTCAAGTTTATTCCTCCACAGGAACCCAGCAACCCTAATCTGGGTAACAAAATGCCTGTACCCAGTTTGACAATTTTGGTATTTGTTGCAACTTTATTCATATTTTAAGCTAGAAACTTGCAGTAGAGCTAAAATTCCATCTTTGAATTGAAATTTACTCTCCTCATTGTCTATAACTCTTTGTAACATAAAAGGGAATGTTCAATACTGTCAATTTCCTATCTAAGTCTATTAAAATTATAAGTTGCTATATGTCGATCAGAGTATTTCCTTAATCTACCTTTGGGAAGGATGAGTTAAGCTGAACAAGTCATTTTCTACATATATATATCTAAAAGCTATTGTGGAAAATATAACATGTAATTTTATAAAAATAATTACACAAGGAAACAGAATACAAAGCCCAGGAGGAGAAAATGATGTCTATTTTCATTATTAACCAGCGAAAAGAAAAGCACAAACTAATTTCCAGACAGCATTGGGAAACAACAGACAGAGGAGAAAAAGCAGTGCTCTGTAGACAATGAGTACACGTGGTGATTTCAAATTGAAATCCAACTTGACAGAGCAATCTTAAAATGAATATTTATAGTGAAAGAACTATCTAGCTAGCCTTTGGATTATAAAATCTTTTCATGAAGATCCTGAAGACGTGGCAGTGCATAACTGTGACTGCAGCAATTGGGCGACAAGGTAGGAGGTTTATAAATCAGCCTAAGCTACATAGCCCAGTTTTGGGCTAGCCTGAGCTACATCGCATGATACTGGCTCCAGAAAAAAAAGAAAAAATTTTAAAGTCTGCTAAGGCATTATTACACGTTCTCTGTGATTTTTTTAAATGAGAAAGCGAAAGAAAAACAGGCAGAATCCATAAGTCAGCAAATGGCTTTAACATATTAATCTCTGTTCTGTTACTCAACAGAACACTGGAGAATGGGTAATGTATGGAGGTAGGGTTTTGAAGGCTCAGAGGATTAAGGTGGAGTGAATTTTGGGTTCTGACAAGGACACCAAGAATTTCTTGATACAGATCAAGGGCAAGCAGGAGCCTGTGAAGAAGCATTCACTCAGGATATCCACCTTCACAGTAGCTGACTCCTGTAAGAATGGCTCTGGCTTTGTGGTCACTCTGAAGAGCAGTCATCTCCCAGCATAAGTTCAAGAAGGGCTTTAGAGAAATAGGCCATATTCAAACCATACCAAAAGCCTGGCAGCAGATGAGTATTGTCTAACATTTACACAAGACAGAGAGTCTTCTTGTCAGACAAAATCTACCCAAAAAGTCCAAGTTCTCTCGAATCTTGGACTGAGAACTACTGTTTACACGGAAAAAAAAAAAAAAAAAAAGAACTGCTCTCGAGTGATTTCTGAAATTACGCTCCGCTATCCTTCTGGAGTGTATCATGTGTCACATGTAACTTGCAGTTTGACTGAAGGCTTGGCTCTAATGACCTAAGCCTTCGATGTCAGCCCTTGGGAGGCGGAGGCAGGCAGATCTATGCTGAGCTCCAAATCCAGTCAGGTCAACTTAGCAAGACCCTGCCTCAAAGCAGAAAGTTAAACTAAACCTGAAAGGCCCAAGATGAAAGACCGAGGTCGGCCTGTCCGAAGCTGTAACCTAGAACAAACTTCCTCCCCAAAGGCTTTCCAGATTCTCTTCCCCTTGAGAAGTTATTTTCTCATTCTGGGTCCCCCAGTGCTGAGCTATAGCTCTCCACAGAACCTTCCCCACTCTAACTTGTATTTAATCCATGAAACAAGTCTTCAAGTCCTTGGGAGGCAATGCCCACACTGATCCCATCCTGCACTTGTACAGAGCACCAGGATGGGGCGCAGAACACAGAAATGTATGCTCGTCCTCCATGCGGGTGAAATGCGACAAGAGATTCCTGCGTGGTGGAGGGTCACTCGCTGTGGCAAGTGCTCTCTCTCTATCTTTTTTTAAATTACTCTCTTTTATTTGTTTATTTAATGATATTGGTTTGAGATTCCTTTTTTAAGAAGATCTCACCACATGGATAACCCAGCAGTGCAGGACACTAAATGCTTCAAGCGTTATTTATTTAACTTTTGCAATGGTCCTTTTAGAAAGATACTGCCCTCCTTGTTTGAGAGCTAAGGAAATGGGACGAGAGAGGTTAAAGTCGTGAGGGGGAATTTTGTTGGCAGAAGGAAAATGTAGGAGCTACTAAGGTGATACGCTGTTTGTGCAAATTCACCCAAGATAAGCAGGTGGGGTGCCACGGCAGTGACTCAAGTAGATGGGAAGAAAAACTGTTTCAAGTGAAGACAGTGTGGGAAGATTTCACAGACGTTATCAAGCTTGGACTGCAAGCTGGGGCACACCCGATAGTTGAAGATAGGAACATGCAGAAATGGTTTCGATGCAACCAGCCGGGGTTTCCCGTAGTCTCGGGCAGCTCAGGGCCGTCTCATTCCCAGTGTAAACCCTGGAAGACTCTATTTACAGTTTTACAAAACAAAGCCATGAAAACAAATTTTAACCAGCAATCTTACGTCAACATTGACAGTCACAACAGCACCTGGCATTTAATAATAGCTATGATACTCATTGGGATTTTTAGGTGTCAAACTCCTGCTTGAAGTGTTTTTCTGGGTTGCCTCATGTAGTGCTTCCCGTATTCCATAGCAGTTCTGTCACAGACAAGATGGGAGTCTCCATTCCAGGAGACTTACTCTATATATTTAAGATTTTTTTTTATCACTGTCAATTACAAGTGTGTGTGGGGGGGGTCTGAGTATGGTTGTATGTGTATGAGTTCAGGTGCCAAAGCAACCCAGAAGCATTGAATTCCCTGAACCCAGGGTTACGAATGGATAGGAGTGACTAGCGTGGGTCCTGGGAACTGAATCCAGGTCCTCTGCGAGAGCAGAATGCACTCTGAAGTGTTGAGGCGCATCTCCAACCTGCTTTCTTAGCGGTTTTGTTCTCCGTGGATTCTAAAGACATTGGATGAGAGATGACAATCTTGGCTCAGTCTCACGGATCCAAATGTTAACCTCTTCCAGAGACAGCCTCACCTACATCCCCAGGGATAGCATTTCAAACCTGAGTCTAGGTTAAGTGTCTCCTAAAATTAGCTATTACAAAAGAAGCATTCAAATACACGAACAAAAGCAAGTAGGCTTCACAAAGGACCAAAGAGGGGCCCAAAAAATAGAGTAGGAAAGGTCTTCATTAAAATAAGACTTTAAATCCTCAGTGAATATATTTGATGATGAACTGGGAAATACCTATAGTTCATTGTCATCGGCCTCTTTGGAGTCAGACTGCTGGACATAGGGAGGCTCGGCAGAAACCCCGCACTTGGAAAGTAGAGTGGGATGGACCAGGAGTTTAAAGACATCATGAGCTACATAGCAAAGTTAGAGGTCAACCTGGAGTACACAAAAGCCGGTCTCAAAAAGAAGAGGAGGAGGAGGAGAAGGAGGAGGAAGAAAGAAGGGAGAGAGGGAAGGAGAGAGGGGGTGGGAAGAAAGAGAGACTGGGAGGAGGAGGGGGAGGGGAAGGAAGAAACTGAAAGCTGATTGGCCGTTACCTGTATACTGCAAGCTGATTGGCCGTTACCTCTCTACTGACCCTTCAGTGTTACATTTCTCCATGAAGCAAAGTACATCTCAGAAATAAGCAACAGAGACAGACAATACAGTCACTTATTTAGTTTAATAAAATCGAATTAATTTTAATTTAAGTTAATAAAAGTCACGTACAAAAGCAGAGGTCTCACATCTAGAATATCGTGACAATGTGCTCTTTAGTTTTGTTGTCCACTTTTGAGTTTAGATCCAACTCAAGAATGACACTGAAATATTTCTGCCCTCGAAGTGATCAAAAAGTGATGGTGAAGTCCTAAAAGACTCAAACTGAAGGCAGACCTGACTAGGAAAGTCCACTGTTCAGCCTGGTATTAAAACAAGAAGGAAGTCTATCACAGTGCTCCACATTCTCTTGCCTCTCTTACTGACTGCTTAACTAGAAACAAAAGAACGCACTCAGAGTGATTTTCAAGATTAATTCTCCTGATCTAACTTCTGAAAACTACAATTCACCAATATGTTTTAAATCCAGACCCTAGAGTTAAATGGTCTGAGATCAAATACCAACTTTTCCCTGTTCTGGAAAATGAGTTTCTCCACACCTAAATTTTCTAAAGAATGGTCCATCCCCTAAGACTTTCTGATTGTCTTCATCATGAAGAATATCCTGATTCCAGGCTCCCTACTGGGGTAATGTGGCTTCCTTATTGACGCATCATTGCTCTATTTTGTATGTAAATCTTATTGTGTTCCTGTCTAACCCAAAGAACAAGTCCCAGGGTCTTTGGAGCCGATGCCAGCATCACTCCATTCTCTATCACTGAATGAATAGCACTGTCCTGGGACACAAATACAAAGAAACACTCATCTTTTCTTCACAGTAATAAAGAAGGATGAGAAAAAAACCAACCAACACACATTCATTGGTGTGTTCAGAGTTCAGGACCTCGTTTTCACAGAACTTACAAAAACATGCACGTGTGTATGTGTGTGTGTGTGTGTGTGTGTGTGTGTGTGTGTGTGTGTGTGTGTTATATTTTACATTTTATATATTTACATATTGCATATTACATATAATGCATAAATGTTATATATTTATGTGTGTAGGTATATTATATTATTTATTTAATTTTTTATTGGATTTTTTAAATTTACATTTCAAATGTTATCTCCTTTCCCGGTTTCCTGTCCCTAAAACCCCTATCCATCCCCCTCCCCCTTCTTCTATGAGGGTGTTTCCCCCACCCATCTACTGACCCCTTCCTGCCTCCCCGCCCTGGCATTCCCCTACACTGGGAGGTCAAGGGCTCCTCCTCCCATTGCTACCCAAGGCCATCCTCTGCTACATATGCAGCTGGAGCCATGGGTCTAACCATGTGTAGTCTTTGGATGGAGGTTTAGTTCCTGGGAGCTCTGGTTGGTTGGTATTGTTGTTCTTATGGGGTTGCAAACCCCTTCTGCTCCTTCAGTCCTTTCTTTAACTCCTCCAATGGGGCCCTGTCCTCAGTTCAACGGTTGGCTGCCAGCATCCACCTCTGGATTTGTCATGCTCTGGCAGAGCCTCTCAGGAGACAGCTATATCAGGCTCCTGTCAGCATGCACTTCTTGACATTAGCAATATGGTCTGGGTTTAGTAGCTGTATATATATGGGCCAGATTCCCAGGTGGGGCAGGCTCTGGATGGCCTTTCCTTCAGTCTCTGCTCCAAACTTTGTCTCCATATTTCCTCCTATTACTATTTTTGTTCCCCCTTCTAAGAAGTACTGAAGAACCCACATTTTGGTCATCCTTCTTCTTGAGCTTCATGTGGTCTGTGGGTAATCCAAGCTTTTGGGCTAATAGCCACTTATCAATGAGTGCATACCATGTATGTTTTTGTGATTGGGTTACCTCACTCAGGATGATATTTTCCAGTTCCATCCATTTGCCTATGAATTTCATGAAATCATTGTTTTTGATAGCTGAGTAGTACTCTATTGTGTAGATGTACCACATTTTCTGTATCCATTCCTCTGTTGGGGGACATCTGGGTTCTTTATAGCTATTATAAATAAGGTTGCTATGAACATAGTGGAGCTTGTGTCCTTGTTATATGTTGGAGCATCTTTTGGGTATATGCCCAGGAGTGGTATAGCTGGGTCCTCAGGTAGTGCACTGTCCAATTTTCTGAGGAACCTCCAGATCCTTTGTTGAATTGTAATTTAATTTCGTGGTAGTTGGAAACCTTGCTCAGAGATGAAAACAAACCTGAGATTCCACCTCACACCAGTCAGAATGGCTAAGATCAAAAACTCAGGTGACAGCAGATGCTGGTGAGGATGTGGAGAAAGAGGAACACTCCTCCATTGTTGGTGGGACTGCAAACTGGTACAACCATTCTGGAAATCAGTCTGGAGGTTCCTCAGAAAGTTGGACATTCCACTGCCTGAGGACCCAGCTATACCACTCCTGGGCATATACCCAAAAGATTCTTCAACATATAACAAGGACACGTGCTCCACTATGTTCATAGCAGCCTTATTTATAATAGCCGGAAGCTGGAAGGAACATATATATATATATATAATATATGTATTATTTATAAATATATTTTTTCAACTAAACGTACCCCCTTGCTCCTCTCAACATCCTGTCTTTTTTGTTAAGAATATTATGTTTGTTATTAATATACATGCATACATATGCCTAAATATATAAATAGTACCTACTTGGCCAATTTAGTGTATGTATATAATAATTTCAGGGCTGACCACTGGATAATGGATAAGTGTCTTATCTTTGCTACTTTGTGGGTTTCTCTTTCTTCCACCATCCTCCACCTTTTCAACCCCTTAACATTAGATAGGAAAGTAAAAAAGAATAGAGGGGTGAGGGGGTGTCATTATTGTTAAAATCCTTACTGATGATTCAGGCACCTTCTTTGCACACAACTACGTAACAAACCACCACCGACAGCATCCAACCAATGACCGATAACTCACCAACAGCAACCCCACCTCTCAGGGCGCTAACGTTACCCCTGAAGAGTCCCCAGGATTCCAAACGTCACACATGCACAGAGACATCAGCAGCTGGCAAAATCATGCCCCAGCTACAGCACGAGGCAAATCACAGTCAATCCGAAGCAGCCCCCTGTCTCACACCTGGGATTAAAAAGAAAACACATTCCCATAATGTTTCTGTGCTTTTAAAGGCACAAAAATTCTCACTGCGGATGACCCTAGGAAACTCATGGTTTTTTTTTCTTCTGTTGTTTCTGGCTTTTAAAAAAAAAAAAAACGGAGAGAGCTCTACTCAGCAGTACACTCAGCAGTACAAGGCCCCACACCCTGTTTCACGTGTTAATTACATTTAATCTTCACAACATTCCTTTTAAAAGACCTCTTGGATCTCATTTGGAGTCAGGGAAATTGAGGCTGAGAGAGAAGTTAGGCTCAGAAGTTATCTCCTGCTAACAAGATAAATCTAGTGAGATGTGGTAAGTTGCTGAGAGGAGCCTATGCAATAAGACAGAATACCACAGTGACTCAGGGAAGCTGAAAAGCATTAAGATGCTCCAAGAAAGATAATGTAGGAAGATCTTAGAGGTAAGGTGCATCAAGCCTGGGCTGGCCAAGTGGAATATTGTCAACAGTTGGAGGTAAGACTGCGCCAAGAAGGTGGTTTCCCGCCTAATAGCCGGTTTTTCTGGTATTCTTTGGCAGATTTAGGGACTCTTCATTCCCCACTTAAGCACTGGAAGGATTACAGTTTTGCAAAATAAACTTGAGCAAACACAACTTAATTAGTAAAACGTCCTGACAGCTCCACACTGTCTATTTACTGGCTTAGAAACTACAATAAATGTATTTACCACAATGCCAATATCCATGCCACTTAACCACCAAGGCTTTAGGTGGGAAAAGGAAAGTCCCAAGAGATATCAGCATTTCTATCAAATTATGCAAATTTCTGGACTTGATTCAAATTTCTGAGCATAAATACCCTTCTATGCCACCAGTCTCACCATAGCATGTGCGAGCATGGTGCCAGTTCTGAAGGTCCTTCTGTTCCTCACCCTGCATCTCTTGCAGGACACAAAAAGCTTCAAGGTCCATCTCAACAACAATGGATATGAGGGTGTGGTCATTGCAATTAACCCCAGTGTACCAGAGGATGAAAGACTCATCCCAAGCTTAAAGGTAAGAAGGGTTTTTATTTACCTGCATATTTTCAGGTCAATAATTATGTTGCCTGCGCATCTGAACTTACACACACAGCTACACACTCATACAGTTACACACTCACATATAGTTACACACATGGTTACACACTCACACACAGCTACACACACAGTTGCACATAGTTGCACACTTGCACTCACACAGTTACACACTAACCCACAATTACACACTCACACACAGTTTCACATTCACACACAGTTACACACTCTCACACAGTTACACACTCACAGTTACATACAGTTACAGTCACACACAGTTGCACAGACACAGCTACACATTCACACAGTTACACACTCACACAGTTACACAGTTACATACTCACACACCGTTACACACACGGTTACACACTCACATACAGTTACACACATGGTTACACACTCACACAGTTACACACACACAGTTACACATAGTTGCACACTTGCACACTCAGTTACACACTCACCCACAATTACACACTCACACAGTTACATACTCACACACAGTTGCACATTCACACACAGTTACACAGTCTCACACAGCTACACACTCACAGTTACATACAGTTACAGTCACACACAGTTGCACATTCACACACAGTTACACAGTCTCACACAGCTATACACTCACAGTTATATACAGTTACAGTCACACACAGTTGCACAAACACAGCTACACATCACACAGTTACACACAGTTACACGCACACAGTTACACATTCACACAGTTACACAGTTACATAGTCACACACCATTACACACATGGTTACACACTCACACACAGCTACACATACACAGTTACATAGTCACACATTTGCACACCTAGTTACACACGCACACACAGTTGCACACTCACACACAGTTACACACTCAGATGTAGTTACATACACCACAGTTACACACATACACACACACACACACCGTTACACACTCACATACAGTTTTACACTCCCAAGGGCTCTCTGACATCTCCATTATGTCTTCAGGATTATCTAGGGTCAAGATGAGAACCTGCTTAGCTTTATACTTTATCATACATTAAAATCAGTTAATTTATTAACTAGGTAAAGTGATAGACTTCAGAGCAGTGGGGAAGAGTTCTCATACTTTATCTTAATAGTGGTTCGCACAGTCTGTACAGCAGATGAACGCAGAAGCTCCCGCAGCTTGTCCTGTGCACTCCGCCAGCTGCTCCTACACGCTCAGCTTTGGAAAACCGAAAACCCTTACCTCTCCTACCTTAAAGGAAAACTTACACACACTTAAAGTTTACTTGTCCCTAACTGCATTTGTGTAATAATGACATTTGTGTAATATGTACTTTGTCCTTAGGTCCTTGCAACACCTCCATGTGGTACTACAGAGCAGAAGGCTTGTTTGTTTGTAGGACTGTAGCAACTAGCAAGCCAAGCAAAGCAGTCTTACTTATCCTTCTTCTTAGCACTTGAGCAATGCCAGAATGACTCCGTGGGTTACAGACACAGCTGTGTATACACATATGTACCAATGATAATTAAAGATGAGGTCATCGATTAGCTAGGGAGAGTGAAGGTTATGGGAGGAATGGGGGGAAGGGTGTAGATGCATTCATATATAAAGTTTACAAAAACATGGTTTCTTTTATAATCTGGCCATTTATTTATATGCTTTGTTTGGGCAATAACTCAAAATAAAACAAAAACAATCCTGATTAACATAAAATACAATAGTTACCAGACGTGAAGCTCCTTGTTAGTTTAAACAAGGCAACTGTAAGGAAATTGATTAAATGAACAACACACTTCTGACCTTAATTGCTTTTATACCTCACAGAGACTGCAGCCCCATTTCCAATCTAACAGCCAACTGGAGGGGTGGGCAGGTAGGCAAAGGTCAGGGTTAGCTTTGGGCATATGGAAATGAGTTTATAGATTGAAGAGATTCCGTCAAATGTATCTCATTTCCTTTCAGTTACTCTGTGCAAACGTATTTGAGGAAGAGGAACCCCGGTCTGCTTCTTCTGGTTTGGGTATAGACATTCATGCTCATTTGTTTTGAGATTGCTATCACAAAGCACTTTTCATTTTGTCAGGAAATGGTCACTCAAGCCTCTACTTACCTGTTTGAAGCCAGCCAAGGAAGGTTTTACTTCAGGAACATAAGCATATTAGTCCCGATGACCTGGAAGTCAAAATCTGAGTACTTGATGCCAAAACGAGAATCATATGACAAAGTAGGTTTCATGTCCAGCTCCTAAACGGTTTCTTGCCTTTCCCGAATGAATATTCACAAAGTTTAATAATTATTAATCGTTAAGTTAGTCATAATATAACGTTTTGCTGTTTGTATGGGTGTACATTATGTGGACTGTGTGTATACATCCACGTGTTTATGTATGTGTGTGTATGCACCCATGCTCTCTCCCAGTGTGCATGTGTGTGTATGTGTGTGTGTGTGTGTGTGTGTGTGTATGTGTGTGTGATCATGTAGAGGTCAGAGGTTGATATCGGGTGTTTTCCTCTATTTGCTTTTGACCTTTAACTTTTTAAGATAAGATCGGTTACTGAACCTGAGAGTCATCGATTTGGCTAGACTAGCACACAATCTCCAGGAGTCTGCCTGTCTCTGCCACTTCACCACTGGGGTTACAAACACACATCGCCATACCCAGACTTTGAGTGGGTGTTGGGACTGAAACTCAAGTTCTTATGTATAAACAGAAAGCACTTAACCCACAGAGCCCTCTCCTCAGCCCCAACTTTTATCAGTTAAGTGAGACAGTCCTTGTTTGTAAAATCTCTGGATTCTAAGGCTCCTGGCATCTGACTGGGTTTGTTCTGCATTTTAGGCAGACGTCATAGTTGCCAATCCTCATCTGAAATACGGAGACGATCCCTACACCCTTCAATATGGGCAGTGTGGGGACAGAGGACGGTACATACATTTCACTCCAAACTTTCTGCTCACTGATAACTTGAGTATCTATGGACCCCGAGGTACAAATAGCTACTTTATCCTCCTTATTTCCACTGGGGAAAAGCAAACCACTAACATTAATGTGGATTTCTAAGACTTTAAGAAAATTACGCCTTAACTAACACCTATGTTTGAAATTATGACAGTTATATTCCACCTACTTGTGCATTCAAGTTTATATATAAAGTGGGTCACTTGTAATTAGCATATTCAAATTTTTGAGCTACTAAAAACTATCAATTTCTTAGAGTTTGTAAGAATTTCAACTTGGGAAATAGAGTGTTTGAAAACTAGAAGGAAACTGTCCAAATATTTTAACCAGTTTTGTAGATGACAGTCTTCTCTCTCAGGCAGAGTCTTCGTCCATGAGTGGGCCCATCTCCGGTGGGGAGTGTTTGATGAGTATAATGAGGACCGGCCTTTCTACAGATCTGGAAAGAACACTATCGAAGCGACAAGGTATTCGTGTGAACTATCTGATTCCACAACTTCTTACCTCAGGGTCTTCAGCAGACTGTATCGGGCAGTTCAAGTGACAGGGTGTTTAGACAGTTCACCACACTATTCAAAGTGTACCATTTTGTACTAACGCACATACAATTAATTCTGGTGTCCCTGCCTTGGAATGAAGATATTCAGACACAGGGCCTCAAATCAGTACACACGGAATTTCACAAACATTGGTTCTTGACAGCAGAAAAATGAAATCAGTAAGCCCAAAGACATCAACAAATTCCAACTTGAGCCTACTCACCTTTTCAATATTATTTTACACTTTGATTTCTTCACGTGTACTTTATATTAACTCCTTGTAGAAAAGGACATGACACTTGTCTCTTCTCCCCTCTTTACCTTCTCTCAAGACCCGCCCCTGCCTCTTTTATTCCACTTCTTTCAAAACTTTAAAGGGTACAGCTACTTCATGGAAGCCAATTAAGTTGCTAGGCAGCTTTGTGAGAAGTATATTTTACTTCTAAATTGGTGGAAAATCGTGGGCCTCATGAGGACACGGGAGTACATTGATTTATTTTTAAGAAATAAAATTCTTGGGGAAATCTAATCAAACTCTGTGTGTAAACTGGTGGGTATTTAAGCCTTCAAACTAAAGGTAGCAAGGACTTAGTATATTGAGAAAAGTATTAAGAAAAATAGAAGTTGATATCACAAGGCAGCCAGTCTTTGAAAGAACATCTATCGGATGAAGTAGGGTTCTAGAAAACTCCTGCCCCACCCACCCACACCCACCCACACCCACCCACACCCACACCCACCCCGCCCCTGCACGGTTTGTGGTCTGCTGAGCTGCCTGGACTGGACCAGTGCACTCGGGCTCGGCAGAGAGCAGCGTGCTGACCTCTGATTCCCACTTTCACTCCACAAAACTATCTCTAGATCTTTCTGCTCCTCCCATTTGAGGTCCGATCGATTGGCAATGCTGGGAAAAGCTCCCGGGCAGCAGGTGTGGGCTTCTCTGTCTTCGTCCTTTTTTTTTTTTTTTTTTAATCGCCTGGTATTGATCCTGGCATAAAAGCAAAACTAAACAAAGAATTATCGAACAATAAATGCTTTGTAAACTAAGGAGTTTCCTTAAAACCAATCATTAAAAAGTATATCCCCGAGTTCCTATAGCATGCCAGTAACTAGCAATTCCATGATATGTAAGTT
This sequence comes from Rattus rattus, assembly GCF_011064425.1. NCBI lineage: Eukaryota > Metazoa > Chordata > Mammalia > Rodentia > Muridae > Rattus > Rattus rattus. The sequence continues at coordinate 15,976,991 of NC_046156.1, forward strand.
CGGGGCTAGCCCTAAAGCTAAGTCTTGGAAGAGAACTAATATCACAAAGTTTAAAAATGGAAAGAGATTCTCCTAGAAAGGGAAACTCTGCTCCTTTCTCGTGTTCTTCTGCCTCTGCCAAGACCTTGACAACTACCTTTATCAGGCACGAAGTCCAAAGGGTTTGAATTAATTACCTTCACCTCTTCCTTCAGTGTAGGTCAAAAGGTAAAGCGAAGAATACTGTAAAGCCAAAGCCGGGCGAATGCCATCATACGTGGGAATTTAAGAGAATTTAAAGCATACTTTTTTCTCCATCTTTATTAACTTGGGTATTTCTTATTTACATTTCGATTATTATTCCCTTTCCCAGTTTCCGGGCCAACATCCCCCTAACCCCTCCCTCTCCCCTTCTATATGGGTGTTCCCCTCCCCATCCTCCCCCCATTACCACCCTCCCCACAACAATCACATTCACTGGGGGTTCAGTCTTGGCAGGACCAAGGGCTTCCCCTTCCTCTGGTGCCCTTACTAGGCTATTCGTTGTAAAGCATAATTTTGACTCACCACACTCCACCAAAAACAATTCTTGACTTTTAGTCAGGAATTGCTACATAACTCTTAGTTCATTTCATCTTTACAGCATTGTTATAATGCAGTAACTGCTATCTTTAGCTCAAAGCAACGGCGATAAGGAGTATGAACTAAAAACGCTGTTCTCAACTGTTATGTGCAGTTTTAAAAGCACGCTGGTGCCTTGCCAGGAGCTGCCGAGCCCCTTCCCGGCTCCCTTTTGGTTCCACGAGGCTTTGCTCCAGGATCAATCGCAACCAGCCCTAACCCGGCTTGCCTTTGAATCCGAGGATGAAAGACACACACTGTTTCGTTGCCTTAACTTGCCTGCTAAGCACAGATACTGGGTGAAAATACCTCCTGCCTGCAGATGTGTGCCCTTACCACTTTATTATCTCCATCTCTCTTTCTGCCCTAAACTTACTGGCTTGTTCCAAAGAGCCCCTGCCAAACATCTTTGGCAACCCCATAGCGGAGGCCACAGGCCCTAGCTACCCCAGAGGTTTTACGTGGTTGCTGCTTCCTTTTCCTCCAAAGCATGGCTGAAAAGCCTCTTCTCTCCTTCCCTGCCTCTCCCTCCCCTGAGCCACGGAAGTCCCACCTGTATCTTCCAATTGGCTCCTGGCCTTCTTTACTGACAAATCAAGAGCCAATAAGGAAACTAGACCTTATCAGACTCTCTCCTGACACTGGACAAGGAATGTCTCAGTCTATAAAGCGCTTGCCTCACAAGCATGAGAACCTAAGAAAGATGCCCAGAACTCACGCAAAACAGTTGGCACGGTGGTGCATATTTACGACCCCAGCACTGGGGAGAGGGAGGAAGGAAGATTCCGGGGGTGGAGGTAGGAGATGGTCTATCCCAATCGGTGAGTTCCAGGCCAAGGAGAGACCCTGCCTCAAAGGAGGTGACTGGAATGACTTCGGATAATAGCTGAGGTTGCCCTTTGTCCTCGACATGTACACATACATGCACATATACAAGAAGCACATAGACCAGACATACACAGAAACATTAAAAGATAATAATAATAAAGGTTCAAAACCACCGTTCCTATCACAATCCACAGCAAGGATGGCTTCCACCCTGTATCCACTCTCGTCAAAATGGAGGGCTTGGTAGATGATGACCAATCGCAGTTGCCACAGATTTTAGGATGCTGATTTGACTCCTAGTCCTGAAAAACATAGGGATTTATAAAAAAAAAAAAAAAATAGCATGGGACTAAGAAAGCGGTGATATGGCAGAGGGCTTGCCAAGTGTGCACAGCCCCTTAAGTCAATACCTAGCACCACCAAGGTAATCCAATTCTTTTATCATAGGTGTTCTACCGACATCAAGGGCTCTAAGGCGGTCCATGAGCGCCAGAGAGGCAGCGATGTGATAAGGTTATGCCGATGGGATTCGAAGACAAAGCTGTATGAACCCAAATGTAAATTTTTCCCAGACAAAACTCAGACTGCCAGGGCCTCCATAATGTTCATGCAAAATCTCAATTCCGTAAGTACTTCCCGTTTCTTCCTCACTGCCACTAAAAGCACGTAAAATATATGGGGAAGTGTCTACATATAAACAGGATTGTCAGGGGACAAATCCTGTTCATGATGCCCATGACAAATAACTCTGTCTTTGAAAAGAAAAAAAGATGAGCCCTTGTAGACTATGCAATATCATGTTTTAATTGATTTTTTTTCAGGTGGTTGAATTTTGCACAGAAAAAACCCATAATACGGAAGCCCCAAACCTACAAAACAAAATATGCAATGGCAGAAGCACGTGGGACGTAATCAAGGAGTCCGCTGACTTTCAGCATGCCCCTCCCATGAGAGGAACAGAAGCCCCTCCTCCACCCACGTTTTCCTTGCTCAAGTCCAGAAAGCGAGTGATCTGCTTGGTGCTGGATAAATCCGGAAGCATGGACACAGTAAGGCACTATATGCTGAATTTCTTAAATTGAGTATTTAAGCTAAATACAGAATTATAATTTATTCTAAGGTTTAGTTCTAGTAAACATATCATGATCAAATATATTCATGACCAAGAATATCTACCCAACAATTTTATGTAAATAATTACCTAGAATAAGTTTTTAAAAAAACAAGTTATTGAACCTAGCAGTGGTGGTACATGCCTTTAATCCCAGGTCTTGGGAGGTAGAGGCTGGTCAATCCCTAAGTTAGAGGCCAACCTGGTCTACAGAGTGAGTTCCAAGACAGCCAAGGCTACACAGAAAAACCCTGCCTCAAAAAAAATGTTTTTATTGAATTAAAAGTCATTTTTACTCCTTAACTTTCAGTTCTTCCTAGTAAAAATAAAGTACAAAAGAAAAAATGTACAATTTCACCATTCAATATTTCATGTTTTATTTTTTTATTACTGCATATGCTTTTCTTCTTCAAAATTGTTATATTTTAGATGTTTGTAATCCAACTTTTATAGAATATACTATAAACACTCACCAAAAAGAAAAAGAAAAAATATTTCATGAAAAATAACACACACACACACACGTGCGCGCGTGCATGGAAATTGAACCCAGAGCTTTGTAAATACTAGGCATGCATTCTGACACTAACTTTTTGGCTGTTGGTTTTCTGAGACCCAGTTATAATATGGAACCATAAGTGGCCTGGTGTTCGCAATGTCACCCAGACAGGTCTCAGTTTTGTGTCCTTCCATCTGTCTCAGGCCCACAGGTGCTTGGATTGCAGACATGTAGGCCCATTGCCATGACATAAATTGTAAAATACTTGCCACAATTTCATACATGTATGTAGTATATTTTTAACATATAAAACCCCACTGCCCTGTGTCTTACCACCTCTCACTCCAACTCAGCCGTTATACCTACGACTCTGAAGGATATTGTAGTAATGACTTGCTGAATAGAGAAAGCACAGGCAAGATGAATCCCCTTTCCCCGCAGCCATGAACTGCCCAGAGCTCTTCTTGAGCTCTCCCCCATCCACACAGGGATGTTGGTGTGGATGGACTTGATCTTGTGCAGGAAACCAGAGCGGAGTTCGTAGTGCAGTGACCACGTCATGTCCAGAAGAGGGCGCCTCACAGCGCCGCTCAAGGCTCTTTCCACCTCTCTAGAGTGTTTCCTGGACTGGGGAGAAGGCACGATACAGTGTCTCATTTGTTCTCCATACTTTGACCAGTTATGGTTCTCTGAATTAACCACTTCCCACTGCAAAAAGAAGCTTCTGTGAATGCCCCGGAAACTAGGAGCTGGAAGCAGCACTAATCTATGGTATGAACTTAGAAGGCAAAATGTAAGTATTTGAAAACACGGGGAAACCGGTAGTAGGTTCCCCACCACAACTTATGACCACCCCATCCTCGGGCTCAGCCTCTCTCTTGAAGAGAGGGTCTCACCTCCGATCAGAAAGCAGTTGATTACACCCATAGCAATGGTGTGACCATTACACCACCGGACACCTTTTGTTCGGCAGGTGAGCATTGTATTACCCAGGGTCTGCCATTAAATAAGATCATCTCAATGACCTTTTATTTCCAGTGGCCTATATAGCTCCTTCTGGCAGCATGAAAGCTATCCATCAGGGAAGATGATTTTTGCTTATCTCTAGCTTGATTTCTCTGTATCCTCCAGCCTAAGGTGTATTGTCTTACTGTCTAGTTCTGGGGTGGGGAGCAGTCAAAAGTAACGTTAGTGACCTATATTGCTTGGGGACCGTTGGAGCCTCCTTGGTCGGCAGCTTGTAAGGAAGTATCCCACACTTGTCACTGGAGTTATTTTAATAATGTAGGTTTTCTGGAAGCAGCAATAGCCCATCAAGAGCACAGATGCAATTTTGAATGGTTTTATTATATAAACAATGTCCCATAGCCTTCTCAAAAAATTCTTTATTAATGGACATTTTGGAGACACTCACCGTGTTACTTTTTAAAAATATATTCTAATGAGCATCTTTTTTATGAACTTTAAAAATAATTTCCTGGGCTGGAGAGATGGCTCAGAGGTTAAGAGCATTGACTGCTCTTCCAGAGGTGCTGAGTTTAATTCCCAGCAACCACATGGTGGCTCACAACCATCGTAATGGGATCCGATGCCCTGAGGACTGTGCTGGCGTTCTCACATACATAAAAAATAGACAAAAAAATAATAATTCCCTTAGCAGAAACTTCCAAATAGGTAACTATTGGATAATACAGCATAGACTCGGAAGGCTTTCAAACCACGACAACTAATGTTTAAACAATTTAAACTTTTTAATAACATGAAAGAGTTAACTTTTTTCATTTTATCTTCTTTCCTTTTATTGCATTTTTATTTACATTTCAAATGTTATTCCCTTTCCCAGTTTCTGGGACATAAGTCTCCTATCCCATCCCCCTCCCCTTCTTCTATAAGGGTGCTCCCCTCCCCATCCACCCTCCCTTACTGCAACCCCCAACATTACTTTACACTGGGGGTCCAACCTTGGCAGGACCAAGGGCTTCTCCTTCCATTGGTGCCCAACAAGGCCAGCCTCTGCTACATATGCAACTGGAGCCATGGGTCTGTCCATGTGTAGTCTTTGAGTAGTGGTTTATTCCCTGGGAGCTCTGGTTGGTTGGTATTGTTGTTCTTATGGGATTGCAAGTCCCTTCAGCTCCTTCAATCCTTTCTCTAATTCCTCCAATGGGGGTCCTGTTCTTGGTTCAGTGGTTTGCTGCTAGCATTCGCCTCTGTATTTGACATGATCTGGCTGTGTCTCTCAGGAGACATCTATATCCGGTTCCTGTCAGCATGCACTTCTTAACTTCATCAATCTTATCTAGTTCTGGTAGCTGTATATATACGGGCCACCTGTGGGGCAGGCTCTGAATGGCCATTCCTTCACTCTCTGCTCCAAACTTTACCTGTATATCCCCTCCTATGAATATTTTTTCCCTTTTTTTCTTTTCTCTCTCTTTTCTTTTTTTTTTTTTTTTTTGAGCTGAGGACCGAACCCAGGGCCTTGCGCTTGCTAGACAAGCGCTCTACCATCTACCACTGAGCTAAACCCCCAACCCTTGTTCCCTCTTTTAAGAAGGACTGAAGCATCTGCATTTTGGTCATCCTTTTTCTTGAGCTTCCTGTGGTCTGTGGATTGTATCTTGGGTAATTCGAGCTTTTGGGCTAATATCCACTTATAGGTGAGTGCATACCATGTGTGGTTTTCTGTGACTGGGTTACCTCACTCAGGATGATATTTTCCAGTTCCATCCATTTGCCTGTGAATTTCATGAAGTCATTGTTTTTGGTGACTGAATAGTACTCCACTGTGTAGAAGAGTTAACTTTTTGATGTCCATTATTTATCGCCATGTTCTATAGCCCATGGATGACTCCATCGTTCATTAATCTGTCAGGATTCGAAGAGACTCTGCTCTTCTTCATACGTCTTTCTCTTGCAGGAAGACCGCCTTGTTCGAATGAATCAAGCAGCAGAACTGTACTTAACTCAAATTGTTGAAAAGGAATCTATGGTTGGATTAGTCACATTTGACAGCACTGCCCAAATCCAAAATTACCTGATAAAAATAACTAATACCGGTGACTATGAGAAGATCACCAGAAACCTCCCTCAGCAGGCTACTGGGGGGACTTCAATCTGCAGGGGACTGGAAGCAGGATTTCAGGTAATCTTCAATTTCATGTAACTTAACCATTTGCTTACTGCTTCCCATCCTCCCTGTTGACCCTTGAATAGGGCCATGAACTCAGAGTTCTCTCATTTAATAGCATTCTGATCCAAATGACACAGAGCACTTCTGAAAGGAAAGCAAAGGAGCTTCACCAACCGTTATGTATAGCCACACCCTCTCAGTGGGTGATTGCTCCTCTGGTAAAACTGTGAGACGCTGAATGGCCCTGAATGGCACCAGGGAGTGGAGAAGGCGAACTCTCCTTGAGCAAACGATTATCCAAACCTCATTGAGGAGTTACAGTTTCTCTGGGATCTCATCGGTAAATAGAATTTGTACGGATAGAAGATAGTGCCACCGAATGGGTAGAGAGAAGTTTGTAACAACTATGTTACCCATTGTAGCTCACTGACTTTAAACTGGAGGCATTACTGGAAGCAATAATCAACAAAAGCGGGTGGCTATAAAATGAAATCATGGTTGTGGACCTGAAAATGCAGACTTCTTTTCTAGTGCTGAGATCACAGTGTCCGTCTCATCTCTCCCGCCCCAAGTCAGCCTCCATTTCAGTGTATTCATGGTCATGGTCTGAGCCAGTGAAACAGAAGATGATTCCCGTGGCTCATCCCCCTTGTGTGGGAGTCAACACTGCTATCGTACGCAGACCACCGACTCGCACTATCCCTTAGCTTCCTTCATGGCACCCATGTCAGAAACCAGATGGGTTTTAAGAACCCGAGATGCTCACTCTCCTGTGTATTATCTAAAGGATCTCGTGAAAGCGACTCAGAATTGAAAATCTGTTTCCTGGACCCAGGTGACATGGCTGTTAGTAGTGTTTACCGAATTTAATTGTGGCAATTACCTAAGTAACTGTCCACAAAGGTTTGCCATCTTGAAAATAATTATCATATGTCCATTTCAGTTCTAAAATGTGAGTAAAATAACAGATTTTGCTTAATGAAATCGTATCAATGTATTACTTTCACAATCATTAAAAAGTAGCTATATGTTGTATCCTTATACTTTTAGGCATTGTGTAACCTTATTAAAGCCATTCTGCACAAAATGAAGCTGAACTTTAGAATAATGAAATCTATCAATGGTACGACAATTGCCAAATCTAGGATTGAGGACATTTTCTCTACAGTCTATAAACTTGATCATTACACTAACAATCTATAAGGGTGTGTGTGTGTGTGTGTGTGTGTGTGTGTGTGTGTGTGTGTGTGGAAAATCTCAGGAAAGACTAAGCATGAGTTGGAAAACAGAATTTCTTCTCAAGGTACCTACAACCAAGGTACCTAACACCGAGACTAATTAGAAGTTAGAAAACTATGAAAACCGATTATAACTGAAAACGTATCAACTTTGTCCTACATGATAAGCCAAAGTTGTTTTGTTTTGGGGGGAAAATCATAAAATTCCTTTAGTAGCAACTTAATAAAATGCATGAAAAAAGTCACATATCAAATAATTCAGTCTTGCTTTGGTCGTGTCGTGACTTTTCAAATGCTGTTGACTTTGAAGCCAACCTACGTGTCTGGAAGCATCGCGTCTTCGTCAAGTGTTTTGGGGGGAGATAATAACAGCAGCTACTTACATTAATTTTAATTTTTATCTGTTTAGTAGCTGCTCTATGCCAGAAACTCTTCTTGGAGATTTGTCCTTTCTCAATTGAATAGCCAAGTGTGTACGTCTGGAGGATTAAAAGTACTGAGAAGTCTAGTGTTTGCTCATTTCCATAGGATAACTCAGCTAAGAAAGAATATTAAAAATGTGTGTTCCCAAGTTTATTCAGAAGTGACAGCATTTCATTAACATCCTGCTTTTCACAGACAATTACCTCCAGTGACCAGAGTACTTCCGGTTCTGAGATTGTATTGCTAACAGATGGGGAAGATGATCAAATAAGTTCATGCTTTGAGGTGGTCAAACACAGCGGTGCGGTCATTCACACCATCGCCCTGGGGCCTAAAGCTGCCCGAGAACTGGAGACTCTGTCGGACATGACAGGTACAACTTAGGGACTTCCAGAGTTGGGACAGATGTTCGTCAAGTGGGAAGCTTTTCAACACTTCTCTGCCTTAACGTTAATTTTTCTCTCTTCCTTGACCTTCAAGTTCAGTTCTTTCTCCACTTCTTCACGTGACACCGCCTTTAACTACTCAGTGCCTGCCGCTTTCATTAGTCCTTCACCCAGTTTCTATTCCTCTCACTTAACAGAAGCTTCGGTCTCCATGGTTACTCAAATACAAGTCCGAAGTGTCCTCTCAATCCCAAAATGCCATTCTCTCCCGCAGTAAAGAGTCAGACGTCTCATTTTTAGGTGAGGTGGTGGAAACCTGGAGACTACAAATGATTTTCTCAAGACCTCAATTAAAACCCTGGTCACCAGCTCGGACTTCCCATCAGCCCACTCTGCTCCCACCATCTCGCGAGATCTGAGTTTGGAGTATTTCCGTATCTTCTCTTCCTGTCGAGTTTTCCCATCCACGCCCTAACCCAGCCCTCACAGTCCCCTGCCTGGGTTACTGCCAGGATCTTCCGGTCCGCCTTTCTGACATTTGCTAGTTTTGTTAACATGCACCGGTTGGTGCCTTTCTGACAGTCATTTGTCTAATTCCTGTGCTTTGTGATCCAGTCTTTCCTAAGTCTTCCCACCCAAAACTCTTCTTTCATTCCCAGCATTTATTTTTTGCATTTTGTCCATGTCGTATCTGTTGTAGACGGTCATCCTCTAATAGTCTAGGTGTGTTTTGTTCCAACTAAGAAACAGCATCTGGCTCATACATACCGAGCCATCTTAAGGCTCACTTTGATAGAGCCACTGAGTACTTAGGCCAGTTTTACTGCTGTACTTTATTTGCTGACTCGCATAAAATGATCAAACTTGCCTTATTCTTACATTTTCCCGTTTATCTTTAAATCTTATGTATTTTGAATAAGATTTTTGATTAGTATAGGTTTGGGTAAGTTCAGAGATAATCTGAATGTCCATGCCGTTCTTAGAAACTCATCTTTTGTGGAGTTTAAAAGGGAATGTTTACTCTAGGCTGGAAAGACAGCTCAGCGAGTAAAGGTGCTTCCCTTCAAGTTCACAGCCTGAATTCAACTCCTGAACCAACACAGTGGAAGGGGAGAAGCAACTCTGACTTCCCTGCAGGCATGTGTGCACGCATGCACGTATAGCATGCATGCACTTGTGTTCACACACACACGCACACGTGCACACATGCACACACATGCACACACTGCACACATGCACAGGCACGTACATACACATATAATTTTTATTTAATAATAAAAGAAATAGCAAATGGATTTTGAACTGAATCTCTGACGGCATATTTTGTTTTCCCATTGAAAACTCCCCTTTAGGAGGGCTTCGCTTTTATGCCAACAAAGATGTGAACAGCCTGACGGACGCTTTCAGTGGGATTTCCTCTGCAAGTGGCAACCTCTCCCAGCAGGCTCTGCAGGTCAGAGTGTGGAGAGAATACGTTGCAATATTTCTTCACAGTTGCAATGAATGCCGATTACGCTTCTTATTACCTGTTCTTCCTCTAATAAAACATTCTTTTGCCAAAAAAAAATTATGAAAAACACCGTTAGTGAATTTTTTATATGGCATATAAAATGTGGTTACTTTTTCTCTTGCAGTCTTCTACTCTTAGTTTGACATGGTGTGTGTGTGTGTGTGTGTGTGTGTGTGTGTGTGAGAGAGAGAGAGAGAGAGAGAGAGAGAGAGAGAGAGAGAGAAAGGATTTGATGAGTTAGAGAATATTTTAAATCTTCATCATTGGGTTGGGGATTTAGCTCAGCAGTAGAGCGCTTGCCTAGGGTGCGCAAGGCCCTGGGTTCGGTCCCCAGCTCCGAAAAAAAGAAAAAAAAAACTTCATCATTGCAACTTAACCTTAAATATGAGTTTTAGATTACTGTGAACTGCCTAAATTCGAAAATTCCACTACTTAAAATAATAAATGGGTTTTATGTGTTTACTTTTTATTTCTGTTACAGTTGGAGAGCAAAGCCTTCAATATTGGAGGGGGGACATGGATAAATGGTACAGTACCTGTGGACAGTACCATCGGCAACGACACTTTCTTTGTTATTACCTGGACAGTACAAAAGCCAGAAATTATTCTTCGAGATCCAAAAAGAAAAAAATATACAACCTCAGATTTCCAAGACAATAAACTAAACATTCGGTCTGCTCGACTTCAAATACCGGGCACTGCAGAGGTAAGTCTGTTCTTTTTATGATGCTTTATTAATCCATCCTTGTGCTTAAAAAGTAAAGCATGTTACATTACAGTATTAAAGACAATGACAGAATAATTTTCATTAAAAATTAAGTGGAGTATCTAAGCATTCAAATCTATAATATCTATTGTTTTTTAACAATCACCTATTAAAATTATTATTGACGTTAGGAATGTAGGTCTCTACTATTTGTAGGACATTTGCTTACCATGCATGAGGACTGGGTTCCAGTCAGCACCCCGAATTTTTTAACCTTGTTTATTTTTCCAAGCAATTGTACATCCCAAGTAGCAGGAAATCATTAGCGAAGCTCTTACAGAGAAATTTTTTTCAGACAGGAACTTGGACTTACAGCCTCTTCTATAAGGGGGTCAAACCTCAGTTGCTAACTGTGACAGTGACCACTCGAGCCAGAAGTCCCACCACGCAGCCCCTCATGGCCACCACTCACATGAGTCAGAGCGCAGCCCAGTACCCTAGCCCGATGATTGTGTATGCACGAGTCAGCCAAGGGTTTTTGCCTGTTCTGGGAGCCAATGTCACAGCTGTCATAGAATCTAAAAATGGAAGTCGAGTCACCCTGGAGCTCTGGGACAACGGGGCAGGTAATGGAGCCTGTATCCACACCACAGAATTTAAATTCTCCTATAGAATTCTATAACTTTGGTGTCAACATTTTTTTAAATACTTATGAACCTATTTGGGTAACAGTATCTTTAAAACTTTTTACTTGGTTATCTTGACAAAACAAGACATAAGCACATCTCTTTTGGTTAAAGTTTGTTATCAATTTCATGTTTCCTGTGGAACTTGAGAGTACAGTTTTTCCATTTTCACTAGTGTTAGGACTTTGCATTATGCTTTTTGTGTCCAGATATATTTTCTTTGTTCTGGTCAACTTCTTCTTTAGTATTCATTATATATACTCATAGACTTTCCATGTGTGTATGTTACAGATTTAACCACCTTCTCACCTTCCCCCTGTACCACCTCCCTCTCCCCTTCCTCCCTCTCCTTCTTCTCTCTCCCCCTCTCCCCCTCCTTCCTTTCTCTCTCTTCCTCTCCCTCCCTCTCTCTTCCCTCTCCCTCTCTCTCTGTCCATCCCTCTCTCCCCATCCCTTCCTCCCTCCCTCCCTCTCTCTCCCTCCATCTCCTTCTCCCTCCCCCCCACCCCTTCCCACCAATACTCTTTATTATCCTGGTCTCACTTCTACCTTGAGATATAATTTTATTTATCTATATAAATTTCAATAGCTACAAATGAGAGAAAACGTGTGGGTTTAATGCTGGGTCCTATGTTCCATTCCACGGGTGCACATGGTGCTCAGGGATGTCCTTAGGGCAGTGCCATGCTACTTTGTTACTGGGGTTCTATAGTATAACTTACAAACATGGCGATGCCACTAACATTGTTCCCTTTCTGCGGGATTGGTTTGGCTATTCTGGGGTTTTTGTGTTTCTGTGTGGATTGTACATTTATTTTTCCTATTCCTGTGAAGAATGCCATTAAACCTTTCATTGGGATTGAATGAGTCTGCAGATCACTCTGGGTTTAATGCTGGCCATTTTCCCAATTCTAGTCCCGTGCTTGGTGTGTGCACAGAAAGATGTTCTGGGCAGGCCGTTTTTTACTATATTAATCCTGCCAATCCATGAGCATGGAGATCTTTCCATCTTCTGAGGTCTTCTTCAATTTCTTTCTTCAGAGTCTTGAAGTTCTTATTGTACAGATCTTTTTATTGCTTGAAGAATTAAAGTCACACCGAGGACTTTTATATTGTTTGGGTCATTATGAAGGGTGTCGTTTCCCTAATTTCTTTCTCGGCTTGTTTCTCCATTTCTTCAGAGGAAATGCTTCATTGATTTATTTGAGTTAATTTTATACTTCCTGGGTAACTTTTAAGGTGCTATAAATAGCATTGTTTTCCCGATTTCTTTCTCAGCATCTTATTATTGGTGTATAGGAAAGCTACCGACTCTTTAATCAGTAAAAACCTCACATCAGATAAGCTTCATTGGTTACAATACTGTCATCCCACAAAAGCTGGATGCTAATTATTTTTCTTACGTCGGTTTTATATCTTGCTTCTTTGCTAAATGTCTTGGTCTGTTCTGGGAGTTATTTTCAGATAAGTTTCTATTGTAAAATAAAAATAACTGCTAATGTAAATAAAACTGCTACTGCAAATTATATTTTGTAAAACATCAGCATTAGCATGTAGTCAGGCTTTGGATCAAAACAGTATGAACTAGTGTTTAAACTGTGCTATACTCTCTGGGAAACTCTTATCACCAATGCACAAACAATGGCAATTTTTATTTTAACTTATCATGTGACTAATCACTGTGCTTCATTATCAAGGTGCTGACACAGTCAAAAATGATGGCATCTACACGAGATATTTTACAGATTATCATGGAAATGGTAGATACAGCTTAAAAGTGCGTGTCCAGGCGAGAAAGAGCAAAGCCAGACTAAGTTTAAGACAAAAGAACAAGTCTTTATATATACCTGGCTATGTTGAAAATGGTAAGTAGCATTAAAACAGATTAGTAGTTACCTGCAGATAGATAGATAGATAGATAGATAAATAGATAGATAGATAGATAGATAGATAGATAGATAGATAGATGATAGATAGTAGATCTCATACACTGAATAGAACATACATGGAAAAACCAAGTATATATTAATTATGGAGTCATCCTTATGATTTAAAACAATATTCATGTCAGTGGACCCAGCACAAATGACATTTCCACATATTTTGTTAACATCTTCTTCAGTTTGTTTCATTTCCAATGAAAAATACTTTTCCTGACCTCACAGAACAATCCCTGTGGTAAATGCTCAAGCAGAATAAATACAAATATTATTGCCCCAGAACTCACGTGAAGGCGGTGGGTAAAACGGGTTAAAAATTACTTTTAACTTACCACATTTCAAAATGATGACTAAGCAAGCGTTTCTTCCCCTTATTATTTTAACATTTATCTTTATGTGCATTGGTGTTCTGCCTGTATGTATATCTAAAGGTGTCAGATCCCCTAGAAGTGGGGCTAAAGACACTGCCGTTTGGGTGCTGGGTATTGAACCCTCGTCCTTTGGAAGAACAGCCAGTGCTCCTAACCACTGAGCCATCTCTCCAGTCCTTAGTGCTGCTTTTCAGTGTCTGCTGTCAATCTACATGAGCCCTGACCAGATGTAAGGTCAGCATGAGAACTGACAATATCAGAGTGACAAATACCTGGGGGTGTTTTTTATAGGTAAAATTATACTGAATCCACCCAGACCGGAAGTCCCAGAAGAAGCTACAGAAGCTGCAGTGGAAGACTTCAGCAGACTAACCTCTGGAGAATCATTTACTGTGTCCGGAGCGCCCCCTGATGGCGACCACGCTCATGTGTTCCCACCCAGTAAAGTCACAGACCTGGAGGCCGAGTTTAAAGGTGATCATATTCACCTTACGTGGACGGCCCCTGGCAAGGTTCTCGATAAAGGAAGAGGTGAGTTTGATGGTGAATTTAAAGTTTCTAAATGTAATTTCATTGGCTTTTATTCCTAAAGTTTTTCCAGTGTCTCACTCATAAATAATATTTATGGAGTGTCTACTATGGGCCATTAGTCATTTATTTATAAATATAAAAACTGAGCTTCAAGAAAGCTGGAATTGGCCAAAGTTATTCCTGTATTTTTAATTTAAAATTCTAGACCCATCTCTGAGATTAAGTACCTCTCCCCATCCTCTGCTTGCTGTCCGAGTAGCCTTGAAACTACTTTAAAACGAAACCGCTTTCTGCTACAGTGCTTGCTAAGAAGAATTTTCTAAGTATTTCTATACTTAGGAAATTCTGTTCATTGATTGTTGAGTTTTCAGACACAGTCAAGTTTCTAGGGACAATCTCTACTCTCGGTCACCTATTAATCACAAAAGACACACAAGCACCCAGGTCAGTTCAAAGGGTCCACGCCAAAAGAGGACATTAGATGTTTTTCCTCTCATGTTTCAAAACATAAGAAGATATTTTCTATATCAGTATCAATTATCGATATCACTGACTGAGGTGGATTACTAAAGTCAGTATCGGAGTGTCAGTCAACACTCATATAAGCCTTCTCCTTTCCATCCCTGATAAAGCAATAGTTTAAAGGAAAAGCATTTCAGACAGCCATGTTGTGAAGAGACATCATGACCACAGCAACTCTCATAAGGACAACATTTCATTGGGGCTGACTTACAGTTCAGAGGTTCAGTCCATTATCAGCGAGGGAGAAGCATGGCGGTGCATGGGTAGACACAGTGCTGGAGGAGCTGAGAGCTCTAGTCTACGTCTTGATCCAAAGGCAACCATGAGAGGCCCTCTCCCTCACTGGGTAAAACACAGGCATAGGACCTCAAAGCCCACTCCTACAATGACACACTTCCTCCAACAAGGTCACACTTCCTAATAGTGCTATTTCCCATGAGCCAAGCATATACAAGCCACCACATTCCACTCCCTGGCTCCCATAGGCTTGTTCAAACACATGAGTCTATGGGGTCATACCTAGCCATAGAATAATGCAAAATATATTTTGTCCAACTTCAAAAGTCCCCATAGTCTATAGCAGTCTCAACAATGTTAAAAGTCCAAAGTTCAAAGTCTCTTCTGAGAATCTGGAACTCAATTAACTGTGATCTTCTATAAAATCAGAGAGCAAATCACATACTTCCAACATCACAGGAGATATATATATATATATATATATATATATATATATATATATATATATATCCATTCAAAAATGTCAGAGTCAGGAAACACTGAACCAAAGAAAGACCAAAAGCCAGCTGAGCAAATTCCAAGCTCTGTGTCTCCATGTCTGATGTCAAAGCTCTCTTCAAATCTCCAACTCCTTTTATCTTTGTTGACTGCAACACAATTCTTTCTCCTGGGCTGGGTCCACTCCCTGATAGCAGCTTTCCTCAGCAGATATCCCATGGATCCAGCATCTCTACTGTCTTGGAGTATCCAAGGCAACTTCAACCTCACAGCCTCTTGTTCCAATGTCTGGGATCCACACATGATCTTCTGGGATCCCCCAGCTCTGCCCTCTGTAGCACTCTAGGCTCTGGTTGACTCCATTCCACTGCTGCTGCTGTTCTTGATGGTCATCCTATGGTACTGGCATCTCCAAAACACTGGAGTCCTCCTCTGGAACTAGGCCTCACCAATAGCCTCTCTTTATGGTGCCAAGGGGTCCTTTGCATGACCCCTTCAGTCCTGGGCCATCAACTACAACTAAGGCTCCACCTTCACCAATGACCTTTCCTGGCCTCTCACAGTGCCAAGCCTCAGCTGCTCTTCATGACCCCTTCATGCCTTCAAAACCAGTATCATCTGGGTGACTGTCACACATGACCAAGTCCAGCTGCCCATGCGATGTGTATCTCTGGACACAGCTTCTTTGTGCTCTCAGTAAACACATCCCACAGTTTAAATCACCCTCAACACCACTGCCCTCCATGCTTCTACTAGAATGGCTCATTAAGCCCACTTAAAGCAGGCCACTGCTTTCCAAAGTTCCAAAATCCACATTCCTCTAAATGAAAGCATAGTCAGGCCTATCACAGCAATAGCCTAGCTTCCGTCTTAGTTAGGATTTTACCATTGTGAACAGACGCCATGGCCAGGGCAACCCTTCTAAAGGACAACATTTAATTGGGGATGGCTTACAGGTTCCATGATCAAGGCAGGAGCATGGCAGCATCCAGGCAGACATAGCACTGGAGGTCCTGAGAGTTCTATGTCTTGTTTCAAAGGCAAACAAGAGAAGACGGAATAAGGCAGCTAGGAGCAGGGTCTCAAAGCTCACCACCTCCCACATACTTCCTCCAACAAGGCCACACCTACTCCAACAAGGCCGCCCTCTAATAGTGTCAATTTCCCAAGGGTTAAGCCTATTCAAATGACCACACATATGATGCTGAAGTAAGCTTTCCTGTGATACTGAAACTGGACATTTTGCGTTTTAATAATTGTTTGTATACTTGTTTTAAAGTCAGTGAGATGGGATAACCAGACACAAACGGTATCTGGGCTCTCAGTCTAAAGCCCGCATGCGCTGCCCGGAACTCCCACACAGGCGCTGTGCAGAGGCAGACACCCATCCTCACGACTCCAACCAGCGTGGTGTCTCTCTCTTCCAGCGCATAGATACGTCATCAGAATGAGCAGGCATCCTCCTGGTCGCCAAGATTTTAACGACGCTACTTTAGTGAATACTTCCGGCCTGATACCTAAAGAGGCTGGCTCAGAAGAAACGTTTAAATTCAAACCAGCAAGTTTTAAAATAGAAAACGGCACCCAGCTCTACATTGCAATTCAGGCCGAACAATGAAGCCGGTCTCACCTCCGAGGTCTCCAACATCGCACAGGCTGTCAACTTTATTCCTCCAGAACATAGTTTCTCTACACTCAGCCCTGATATTTCTGCAATCTGTCTGACAATTTGGGGGTTAACTGTGATTCTTAACAATATTTTAAACTAGAAAATATACTAACACTAAAGTCCAATCTTGTACATATTTGCTAAGTGTTTCTTTAGAATGAGTTTACTAAACTCAATGTCTGCCTGTCAACAATTGTAATATAGAAGTTCATATTCAAAGTCGGGAATTCCCTGAGTTAAGTAACACCAATTCTTCTGCTGTATGTAAATCAAGATGAACATTTGCTCATTTGGTCTCTTAATTGTCCCATTCACTGTGGAAATAAGACATCTATTCCCTTTTCACAGTGTGAAACAAGTTCACTTTTTTTTATTAACAAAATAAAAACGCATATGTCAGTCGAGAACAATTATGCATATATTACAGCAAATGATTTTATAGTTGAATTATTTGTAAGATAATTAATAAAGAATACTTTCTGTTTATTCAACTGAAATCGAAAGGGACTATGAAAGAAATTTGTAAAGGAAAATGGTCAAAAGTAGCCATGAGTCTTATGTCTTTTGTCATTGACTGAAGGTGTTTTATGAGTACTCCGCACAAAATGATCATTGTAACCCTTGCATCTAGAGCAAAACTTGATATGTAATAGACATTCAATAAATGTTTGTTAAATAATTAATGCTTTTATACTCTCGAAGAAAAAAAAAAACAAATGACCACAACCACATCAACAAAACCCCTACAGTGTCATGGTCATACGAGAACTTAAAGAAATGAAAATGTGTACTTTATAACTAGTCTTAAAACATAAAATTTCAGAAAATTCTTATTTACTTACTTGTCTTTATTACCTCAACAGGATGTATAGGCTAATAGCATGAAAATGAAGCTGGTAGTGCTGCTATGGTATGATCTTCCTGAGAAAGAGAGTTTTATTAGAGGAAAGCCCTTTCTTTGTAGGCAAAATTTCAAGAACTTTTTAAATATCTAAAAGGAAGAAGCACTATGAAATCAAGAAAAATCAAGAAAACAAACTCAAAAGAACATAGGAAAACCAATATTACCAAGTGGACTTTGTACTAGTGAGTTAGTTAGTTAATATAAAAATTAGTTAATATAAAGATAGTTAATATAAAAATAGCATGGCCACATTAATCACTGAAAAAATATGTGTCAAGCTTTTATGAGAAAATAAGGAATAGAAACTTTCTGGTGGAGGGAGAGTTGTATTTGGAAGTACAAAAACATGCATGCTGTTCACAAGGGTGTGTGTGTGTGTGTGTGTGTGCGTGCGTGCGCGCTCGTGCACACGCATGTGCACGAGTGCTTGCATGCACAGGTGTGTTCCAGAATCTGTGAAGAAAGATGCTGGCTAGATCTGGATATGATGGTAGAGGCTTGTAATCCCAATACTTGAGAAGCTGAGGCAGGAGGATCACAAGATTGAGACCAGTGTGGGCTACATGGTAAGACATCATCTCGAAATAGCAAACAAACTGCACATTAGTTTTCAGATGAAAACCAGAAGGCTGGAGGTGCCTCTGCACTGGGCTTCTCCTCCGGAGGACCAGGGTTCACCTGCCTCCGTCATGGAGGCTCATGGCATTATGTAACTCCAGGTCTAGGGCGTACAACGCCCTCTTCCCCCCTCTGCCCGTGAGTGACACCCCTCCCACATCTGTCATCTGTCAAGAAAATGTCCTCAAAGCTATCAAAGATAAGCTTAAAGGTCAATCTGATAGAGGGAATTCTTCAGTTGAGGCTCCTCTTCCCAGGGGACACTTGTTTGCATCAAGTTGACAAAAAATAAATAAATAAATCTTGCCAGCAGATACATAACTGAAGGAAATACATTAAACATATTTCAAATATGTAATACCAAGTAAGGAAAATTACAGATAAGGAAAGAACAGATAAGGTGTTGTGTAATGTGCACAAATTAAAATATAAACAGTTCCACATTTGTTTGTGACTATAAGTAGGCAAGAAGCACGCTAAACTCCTCATGGAGATGCTGTAGACAGAGACAAGAGGGCAATTTAAGCTAGTGGCACTGGACTTTTTTAAGATTGATTTTATTTTGAAATTATGTGTGTTGGGAAGGGGTTATAAGCACTAGAGCTCAGCTGTCGACAAAGGCCAGAAGAGAATATCTGATGCTTTGAAGCTGGAGTCACAGGAGGTTGGACGTCACATGACAGGGGAACTCAGATCTGAACTCTGGTCCTCTGTAAGAGCAGCAAATGCTCTCTCCAACCCATAATGATATTGGTTTTGTTTCCTTGACTTAACAAGTAATGTTTTAACTCTACATGTTGGTTAAGTGCAAAATAAGTTATTGTTAATTGTTAGGTTTTCAAGAAAGCATAGTTGTTCATTTTTAAAATTAAATTTGGGTCTTTATATGTAAACCGTCTATTGGTACATGCAGACATATACAGGAACTGACACTGGGTCATCCACCATGATCCAAATATTACAGGTTTTATCCATATTAACTTTGCTCCGCTCTCGGATTCACAAAATTAACACACAGGTTTATTGAACTATAAATGGCCACTACAGCAGATAGCATGTATTTTCTTATTCCTCATCACAGGCAGATCTCAGGCTATATTTCCACTTCATTGCTGAGAGAACTAAAGATCAGAGACACGAAATGACTTCCCCAACATCAAACTAAGACTGCAGAGGGTGGACACCAGAGACTGAAGCTGGGAGACAGAAGGAAGAACCGCAGCAAGGCAGGGAGGTGCTTTACGGACTGAACCATTAACTCACCTCCAAACTAGGAAGTTAAAAATTCCGATAAGAGAGGAAAAATTACCCTGCACCCAAATCCCACGGGGGAGAGAGCTGGACCCTCAGAAGTGTGGACATTCCTGAGAAGTCAGAGGAGTCTACGCTCTGCCCACAGTCCAGACCCAAGAGGGAATCACCTAGTGCCAAATGTGCCCCCTCGGTGCAAGGACCTAGGAGCAATCAGGGGCGGGACCTTTGATTCCTGCCCTGCCTAGAGCTGGAAGACAGTCTCCAGGAGCACTGACACACCTGAGAGCAGACCACCTGTTCTCAGGAAAGGCTGAAAGAAACAGGAAAACAGTTCTACAGGAGCTGACACAGAGGCCTACAGCAGGGTCAAGTCACTCTCAGAAACAGCAAGACAAGCAAACACCAGAGACAACCCAATGGCTAGAGGCAAGCGCAGGAACCTAAGCAACAGAAACCAAGACGACTTGGCATAATCAGAGTCCAGTTCTCCCACCAAAGAAAACACTCGATATCCAAACACACCAGAAAAGCAAGATTTAGATTTAAAATCACATTTTTTATAACAATGGAGGACTTTAAGAAAGACATTTAAAAAAAAAAAAACTCCCTTAAAGAAATGCAGGAAGACACAAGTAAATAAGTAGAAGCCCTTAGAGAAGAAACACAAAAATCCCTGAAAGAATTACAGGAAAGCACAACCAAACAGGTGAAGGAATTAAAAATGGAAATATAAACAATAAAGAAAGCACAAGGGGAGACAAACCTGGGTATAGAAAACCAAAGGAAGAAACAAGGAGCCGTAGATACAAGCATCACCAACAGAATACAAGAGACAGAAGAGAGAATCTCAGGGGCAAAAGATACCATTGAAAACATTGACACAATTGTCAAACATAATGTTAAATGCAAAAAGCTCCTAACCCAAAACATCCAGTAAATACAGGACACAATGAGAAGATCAAACCTAAGGATAATAGGTATAGAAGAAAGTGAAGACTCACAACTTGAAGGGCCAGTAAATATCTTCAACAAAATTATAGAAGAAAATTTCCCTAACCTAAAGAAAGAGATGCCCATAAACATACAAGAAGCCTACAGAGCTTCAATAGATTGGACCAGAAGAGAAATTCCTCCCATCACATAATAGTTAAACACCAAATGCACAAAACAAAGAAAGAATATGTAAAGCAGTAAGGGGAAAAGATCAAGTGACATATAAAGGCAGACCTATAAGAATTACACCAGACTTCTCACCAGAGACTATGAAAGCCAGAAGATCCTGAACAGATATCATACAGACCCTAAGAGAACACAAGTGCCAGCCCAAGTTACTGTATCCAGCAAAACTCTCAATTAACATAGATGGAGAAACCAAGATATTCCATGACAAAACCAAATTTACACAATAACTTTCCACAAATCCAGCCCTACAAAGGATAATAGGTGGAAAACTCAAACACAAGGAAAGAAACTACACCATACAGAAAGCAAGAATATAATTTCCTTGCAATGGAACCAAAAGAGAGAGACACAAACATAATTCCACCCCTAACAATGAAAATAACAGGAAGAACTATCACTATTACTTAATATCTCTCAACATCAACAGACTCAATTCCCCAATAAAAAGACATAGACTAACAGACTGGATACATAAAGAGGATTCAGCATTTTGTGGCATGCAGAAAATACACCTCAGAAACAAAGACAGACACTACCTCAGAGTAAATGGCTGGAAAACAACTTTCCAAGCAAATGGCCTGAAGAAACAAGCTGGAGTTGCCATTCAAATAACAAATAAAATTTACTTTCAACCAAAAGTCATTAAAAAAGACAAGGAAGGACATTTCATATTCATAAAAGGAAAAATCCACCAAGATGAACTCTCAATCCTAAATATCTATGCTCCAAATGCAAGGGCACCTACATTCATAAAAGAAACCTTACTAAAGCTCAAAGCACACATTGCACCTCACACAATAATAGTAGGAGATTTCAACACCCCACTCTCATCAATGGACAGATCATGGAAACAAAAATTAAACAGAGACATAGAGAAACTAACAAGTTATGAACCAAATGGATTTAACAGATATTTATAGAACATTCCATCCTAAAACAAAAGGATATACCTTCTGCTCAGCACCTCATGGTACCTTCTCCAAAATTGACCATATAATCAGTCACAAAACAGGCCTCAACAGATGCAGGAAGATAGAAATAATCCCATGCATCCTATCAGATCACCACGGACTAAGACTGGTCTTCAATAACAACAACAATGACAGAAAGCCCATATATAAATGGAAGTTGAACAATGCTCTACTCAATGACAACTTGGTCAAGGAAGAAATAAAGAAAGAAATTAAAGATTTCTTAGAATTTAATGAAAATGAAGATACAACATTTCTAAACGTATGGGACACAATGAAAGCAGTGCTGAAAGGAAAACTCATAGCTCTGAGTGCCTGCAAAAAGAAACAGGAGAGAGCATATGTCAGCAGCTTGACAGCACACCTAAAAGCTCTAGAACAAAAAGAAATAAATAAACCCAAGAGAAGTAGAAGGCAGGAAATAATCAAACTCAGGGCTGAAATCAAACAAGTAGAAATGAAAAGGACTATACACAGAATCAACAAAACTAGGAGCTGGTTCTCTGAGGAAATCAATAAGATAGATAAACCCTTAGCCAGACTAACCAGAGGTCACAGAGAGTGTATCCAAATTAACAAAATCAGAAATGAAAAGGGAGACATAACAACAGAATCTGAAGAAATTTTAAAAAATGATCAGATCCTACTACAAAAGCCTATATTCAACAAAACTGGAAAATCTGGAGGAAATGGACAATTTTCTAGACAGATACCAGGTATCAAAGTTAAATCAGGAACAAATAAACCATCTAAACAACCCCATAACTCCTAAAGAAATAGAAGCAGTTATTAAAAGTCTCCCAACCAAAAAGAGCCCAGGACCAGATAGGTTTAGTAAAGAATTCTACCAGACCTTCATTGAAGAGTTCATACCAACACTGTCCAAACTATTTCAAAAAATAGAAACAGATGGAGCACTACAAAATTCCTTCTATGAAGCCACAATTACTCTTATACTACCGAAACCACACAAAGACCCAACAAAGAAAGAGAACTTCAGACCAATTTCCCTTATGAATATTGACGCAAAAATACTCAATAAAATTCTTGCAAATTGAATCTAAGAACACATCAAAACGATCATCCATCATATCAAGTAGGTTTCATCCCAGTGATGCAGGGATGGTTTAAATATGAAAATCCGTCAATGTAATCCACTATATAAACAAACTCAAAGATAAGAACCACATGATCATTTCATTAGCTGCTGAGAAAGCATTTGACAAAATTCAACACCCCTTCATGATAAAAGTCTTGGAACGATCAGGAATCCAAGGCCCATACCTAAACATAGTAAAAGCCACTTTCAGCAAACCAGTAGCTAACATCAAACTAAATGGAGAGAAACTTGAAGCAATCCCACTAAAATCAGGGACTAGACAAGGCTGCCCACTCTCTCCCTACTTATTCAATATAGTTCTCAAAGTCCTAGTCAGAGCAATCAGACAACAAAAGGAGATGAAAGGGATACAAATTGGAAGGGAAGAAATCAAAATATCACTATTTGCAGATGATATGATAGTGTACTTAAGTGACCCCAAAAGTTCCACCAGAGAACTACATATCCTGATAAACAACTTCAGCTAAGTTTCAGGGTATAAAATTAACTCAAACAAATCAGTAGCCTTAATCTACTCAAAGGATAAACAGGCTGAGAAAGAGAATGACACCCTTCACAATAGTCCCAAATAATATAAAATAAATTGGTGTGACTTTAACCAAGCAAATGAAAAATCTGTATGACAAGAAGTTCAAGTCTCTAAAGAAAGAAATTGAGGAAGATCTCAGAAGATGGAAAGATCTCCCATGCTCATGGTTTGGAAGGACTAATATAGTAAAGACGGCCATTTTGCCAAAAGCAATCTACAGATTCAATGTTATCCCCGTAAAACTTCCTACTCAATTCTTTATAGAGATAGAAAGAGCAATTTGCAAATTCATTTGGAATAACAAAAAACCCAGGATAGAGAAAACTATACTCAACAATAAAGGAATCTTTCTTAAAAGGGGAAAAAAAATCTAGGAGGGATATGGAAGCAAAGTCTAGAGAAGTCAGCCATTCAGAGACTGCCCCACATGTGGCCCATATATATACAGCCACCAAAACTAGTTAAGATTGATGAAGCTTAAAAATGCATGCTGAAAGGGCCATATAGATCTCTCCTGAGAGACACATGCAGATCATGTCTGATACAGAGGTCAGTGCCAGCAGCAAACCACTGAACTGAGAACAGGACACCCTTTGGGGGAATTATTGGAAGGATTGAAAGAGCTGAAGGAGATTGCAACCCCATAAGAACAACAATGCCAACCAACCAGAGCTTCCAGGGACTAAACCATTACCAAAAGACTATACATGGACTGACCCAGGGCTCCAACTGCATATGTAGCAGAGAATAGCCCTGTTGGGCACCAGTGGAAGGGGAAGCCCTTGATCCTGCCAAGGTGGAACCCCCAGTGCAGGGGAATATGGGGGGCAGTAAGGGGCATGGATGGGGGGAATATCCATGTGGGGGAGGGGGAGGAAATGGGGGCTTATGGACAGGAAACTGGGAAAGGGAATAACATTTGAAATGTAAGTAAAGAAATATATCTAATAAAAATATTTTAAAAGAAGACTTCAAAGGGTGTGGCTGACAACCACGAACTGTATAATTACAAACATTGTGTTCATTCCATGACCTTTTGATCCATTCCTCACGTCAGCATCTGACCTAAACAAAATCCTGAGTGTTAACAACTCTCTCATTATCAAAATACCTCTAGCTTTTAGAAGTAATGTGTTTTTATAAATAAGAACAAATAATAGGTTAAAGTTTTAAGTTTGTAGTTATTTAATGTCCTTAATTATCTCACTTGGAATATTGTATTGAGATATTCTCTCTCTCTCTCTCTCTTTTCTCTCTCTCTCTCTCTCTCTCTCTCTCTCTCTCTCTCTCTCTGTGTGTGTGTGTGTGTGTGTGTGTGTGTGTGTGTGTGTGTGTGCGCAAGCATGTGTGCGAGCAAATATAAAGGTTAAAGGGCATCTTATAGAAACAGGTTTACTTCCTCCCTGTGGGCCTGAGGAATCGGCCATCAGGCGTGAGAGCAAGTCTCCTTAACTGCCTGCGCCATCTTGCCAGCCTTTGCTATGCCTTTATTCACTGCAATCACTTGAGGATAAACAGTATGCAACAATAAATTATTAGGAAAGTATCTGTCTTGTATTTGGTACTCAGTAAAATGCTACTAGCTCTTATGTCTCATAGACTTTTACAGTTCATAGAGTTTAAAGCTTAACGAGAAACCCAAACTTCTATAGCACTCGAGAATTCTAGCTTTCAAACCCAATATACAACCACAAAACACCTAGGACCTGTTTCAAACAGATTGACGAAAGCATTCTCTCTCTTCCTTAGACGAACGTAGAAGCTTACAATAGCTTAACAGCAACTTGACTTAACACTTTAATTGTAAAACAATTAACTGTTCAGGCCACTCTGACGTCTATCTAGTAGAATCATCATAGACATTCAAAATATGTAAAATACGCCCATGTATTTTTTTTAAAAACTAATAGCCTTCTAAGTGAAGGACTAATGACTTAATCACTAATAATGTTTTGTTTTCTTGGCTAATTGTTTTGTTGTTGCTGGTGCTGCTGGCATTGCTGTCTGAAATATAGTCTTACTAGTACCCTGGCTAGCCTAGAACTTTCTATGTAGACTAGGCTAGCCTTAAACAGAGATCTACCTTCCTCGACTCTCAAGTGCTGGAATTAGAGGCGTACACCACCACCTGGCCCTTTGAGATTTTTTTATTATTTTAGGTTGTTTATCAGCTCAAGATAACATGAAATATCACTTAAGATTTCTATACTTCTTCCATTGATCTGGGTGACTGGGTAAGCCATTAAATAAAATATGCATGGCTTTCATGTAGGCTGGAAGACTTTGTTCTTTATTCTAAGATTAGTGAAAAGACATTAATGGTTGAAAGCAAAGGAGTAACTTGGTGAAGACATTGTTTAAATTTGGAAGGATTTTATAATTATGGTAATTGGAAAGTTGTCTTTTGATGGGCTATTTGCTAACCCTGAGGAAATATTGTTAATTTTTCTTCAGACATATTAATGGTATTATAGTAACATTTAACAAAAAAAAGTTCATACCTTTTTTTTTTTTTTTTTTTTCGGAGCTGGGGACCGAACCCAGGGCCTTGCTCTTGCTAGGCAAGCGCTCTACCACTGAGCTAAATCCCCAACCCCAAGTTCATACCTTTTAAAGATTTAATGGATTAGGTGAAAGGAAATTTTATGACATCTGTGCATAAGCAGACCCTGGATGGAGGCAATAGTGTTACAGAAAAGAATAAAGAAATGACAAGTGAGACCTTGAGAAATTTCCATTAGAGTCAGTCCAGAAAAATGGGGATATAGTGGGGGGAAACCACATCAGAAGTGCTACTCCAGAGGTAGGACTGTCAGAAGGAGTTACATCACGCAGGCAAAGCAGGAGAGGGTTCTAAAGGAAATAACTGCATGCAAAGTTAACACATCAAAGCAGCACCCGGTCTGTGGGTAAATTCTCAACACATTGTCTTATGGTGAAGACTGAGATGAAAATAGTGTAGAAAAACAACTGCTAAAAAACAGAAAAAATAGTTCTAGGACACGGTGGTGGAAGGTTCGAGTGATCCAGGCAAATGGAGAGTCATGGGCAGTGAGGCAGCAATCGCTAACCTTGTGTTCAAGGCTTTCACCTCTGTGGGAAGGGCCAGGGTCATGAGGGTGACCAGTGGCAGTGTCTGTGATTGTGACAGTGAAGGAGATGAGGTCCTGGAGGACATATTCCGATGCTGGTAAGGATTCCGTGGGCAAGAGGAAAAATGACAGAAATAAGTACGTTCTACAGTAAGTAGTAAAGGCAGAATTCAGGGCACTGGGGGAAAGGACTGATCGCTCACGACAGAGGAAGTTTTTATAATGGCAAGAGAGGAGAAGTGGGAGTGACAAGTATACACAGGACAGAAAGGACGTCACATGCTCCCTGCCCCGGAATAAACAGAACGGTTGTGTGGGCTGAGAAGACAGTGATGTGTAAGGTTAAAACAAGTAGTTTGGAAAAGAAACAGAAGTGGAATCTGAGAAATACATACGGGATCACAGCACTCAGGAGACTAGGCAGGAAGAGTACATTTTCAGGGCCAGCCTAAGCTAGAGAGGCACCGTCTCCAAAACAGACAAACAAATAAATAAAAAGGGAAAAAAGAAAAACCTCATACAAAACAACTGTATGCCCCCTCCCCTTCCCCTCTCCTCCCCTCCCCTCTCTTCTCCCTCTCCTTCCCCTCTCCTCTCTGCCCCCTTTCCTCCCTTCCCCCTCTCCTCCCCTCTCCCCACCCATACCTCTGTCTGTCTGTCCCCGCCTCATTCTCTTACTCTGCTGTTCTCATTCTCACACTTGGACCCGGGTCGCTCATGCTTCCTCTATATTTACAGAGAAAGACATAACAAATTTCTCCATTGGCTAATTCTGAGGATTTGAGGTATTGGTTGCTCTCGCCTTGTTAGAATATTTTAATGGCCTTGCATTTTATATCCGTTAGGTCGGTAAAGTATTTGTCTTAAAATCCAAAAGTAAATATAAGCCAGAAATGTTATGGGTGTGTTGGCATGTGCACATACGTGTTCACCTAAGACATATCCATGTCAGACAAACCTAGACACCGGCAGAAAGTGAAAACACAAGCAGGAGAGAAAGATACAAACGCAAAAATCTTTCTATAGCATGTAAGATACAGATACTCTTGTATGATATATATATATATATAATTGTTCCATATAATATATATATTAAAATTCACACAAATAATTCAACTTTTTAGTTTTTTGTCTAAAATGGCATTAAATAGCAAAAAAATATTGTCGCAGGCCAAAAGATAGACATCAGAAGAAATGATGGTTTCTTTTATCGACTTTTAACAGGGGTGACACCCTGTGGAGCAGCCACCCACTCCACTCCCCTGTAAGTTTTCCTGTAAGTTTTGTTTTCTTTAAGTTGGGAACACAACCCATGACCTAACACGTACGCTTGGAAAAATTCTACCCACTGAGCTCCATCCTCAGAATTTCCTCCTGATTTTTTCCAGTTATATACTGACCAGAAACCTGAAGAGAGGTTCCGGGGAGCATAAGCTCCTTTCGTTCTTACACAACAGCAGAGCAGGCATTAATAGTTGCCCGTCCTAGAACTATTCTCTCCTTCTTTGCCAGCACATGCTCTGTTTTGTTCAAGATAACAATGTGGACTGTTAAAGATAAGAGCTACTATTCTCTCACAGATGCTCTTAGTTTTTTAACAGGGCACACTGCATTTATTAGATCCAACTGCCATTGTGAGGACCTAAATGGCCCAGGTCTCGATAATGTAGTGAAAATGAAAGTTTACTAGCTGGGGATTATGGGAAATGCTTAATTTCAAAAGGAGAAAGGACACACTAAAGGTAGTGTGTGCTTTTGCCTTTACCCTTCATTTCCTTTTTAAGTCGAGAATATATGTGTGATACCTAATGGTTCTGGAGGCATCTTGAAACATCAAAATGAAATTTACATGACAAGAACTGCAAAACAGAACCTGGCATACAGTGGTTTGGTCCCCAGGATAAGGGAAGGGGGAAGACGGAAAAGGAGGAAGGAACAAGAAAGAAAAAACAAAGACAGGAGGAGGATGGGTTTGAAGCCATCCTCGGGTACCTGAAGCCAGACTAGGTCACATGAGGCCATTTCTCAAAAACTAAATTAGCTGAGTGCCGGGGGTTATCCCACGGCCAGGAATTGGAAGGTTGAGGCCCTGCCACACAGTAGGTACTCAGGAGTGAATGAGTGTAACTGGGCAGGAACCTTGTCTTTCTTCTCCATTGTCTCTCTGAAATGCTCTCACATACCTTCCCAGGGGACATGAGATATTTCTAAATATGTCTCAGATGACCACAAGCCACCACAGGGACTGGTGGCTTCAGCACCTACTCAATGCCTGACACACAGTATGTCCTCAACAATGAGTCAAAGTATAATAGTGTAGGGGACAGTAAAGACAATCCCGTTCAGCAATGGTTGGCTAGGAGTCTACCCAAGCAATAGCCAGACCTTGACACCAGACCCCATACAGGAAATCCGAGCCAATGATTCTATAGTGTCGGTTCTGTTTCCTTCTAAAGAACTTTTTTTGTTCATGTTTTTCTCAGGAACTTTTGTCCATTCGTTTCTGTCACAGATACTCACCTACAAGCCCTGGGAGAGAATCACGGTGAGGTGAGAGCCGCAGCTCTTGTAAGAATTAACCACCACCACTGATGCTCTGACTCTGGCTTGTCGCTTAGTGAGCCTCCAGGATCGCTCGCTGTTGGGAGAGCCTCAGGAGCGACTCCACCCAATGGTGAATCCTCAGTCACCCTGCAGGGGTCGCTGTTCCCAGTAGAG
This sequence comes from Rattus rattus, assembly GCF_011064425.1. Classification (NCBI taxonomy): domain Eukaryota; kingdom Metazoa; phylum Chordata; class Mammalia; order Rodentia; family Muridae; genus Rattus; species Rattus rattus. The sequence goes on from NC_046156.1 coordinate 16,006,267, forward strand.
CCCCAGCAGCGACTCCACCCAGTGGTGAATCCCCAGCCATCCTGCAGGGGTCGCTGTTCCCGAGAGGACGCCCCGCCCCCACCCCGGGCCCGCGCCGAGGCCACGCCCCTTCGGCCGGCTGTTTTCCACCGCGGTCGCGCTGTCGCGGGGCGGCGGGGTGGGTTCCTTCGGATGCGACCTCCGTCCCGGTGGCTCGCAGCTGCTCTGCGACGCGACAGGCCCGGCGCGTGAGCGGCGAGGCGCGCGCCGACGCCGGCCGCCTTCCCTCCCCCTCGCCACCTCCTCCGCCTCCCCCTCAGGAAACGACAGCTGCGCGGGGCTGGCGCCGCCTCCCGCCACCTACCACGTCCGCCCGGCCGTCGCCCGGCGCCCCAGCCCGGCCGCGGCGCTCCCCGCCTCTCCGCTAGCCCAGCCGGCGGCTCTGCCCGGCTGCCGCTCAGCATGAACATCATGGATTTCAACGTGAAGAAGCTGGCGGCCGACGCGGGCACTTTCCTCAGCCGGGCCGTGCAGGTACGGCGGCTGCGGCGGTTGAGGCCGGGGGTGGTGGCGCCGGGGACGGCGAGGGGAGGGCTGGTCGGGGACCGCGTCGCTCGGGTACCCAGGCCTGCCGATGGGCGCGGCCTGGTGCCCCTGCCCCGCCGGCCGTTTCCGCCGCTCTCGCCCCCACCGCGACCGGCGCCGGGCGAGGCGAGTCAGGACGCGGCCCAGGGCGTCCTCGGTCCGGGACACCTTGGGTTCACCCCGGGGCGGAGGCCTCGGTGTCCCAGCTGGCGAGACAGGGCAAGCCGAGCACCTTTGCGCCACCCCCACCCTTCCCTGCGCTCGCTCTCGCCCTCCGGGCCGTGTCCAACCGAGAAGGGAGTTTCCTTTTCCTGCCCCTCAACGCAGAGGAGCTGCCAGCTCTGTTCCCACCAGCCCTCTCTGGCCCTGGAAGGGTCGTCCCAGAGCTTAGGGGCAAGTGAAGATTGCCTGTCCCTCTCGGTGCCCCAACTTCACCAAGGACTTGGGACAACAGGGATTAGGGGTGCTCTGACCCGTCCCCAAATGGGCTATAGGGCAGGGGTGAGAGAAGGACGCGATTCACGTTGTTGTGTCCCTGGTCACATTGGTATGCTTCAGGCACGCTTACACTTGGAGGGGAAAAGTTCACTGCATCTCCTTATTTTGTGATCAAGGAAGTGTCAGCAATAGGGAACTTGGGCAGATTTTTACAGTCAACACCCACAACACCCATAATGCAAACTCAGTTAAATCTCAGAGCAGATGTAAATTTCACAACTCAGCTTGTAAACAATCTGGTATTGAAGGTAGTGACATAGGGTAGCCAACAGCCCTCTCTGTTCTGTAAGGAGAAAACAAAAGTAATATCCCATGTGCCATAATCACACCCAACTGGAAATCTCACGTGTTGCTTTATTTCTTGTTTCCTTTGATTTTATAGGCACTTCATATTGCATTGTCCTTAGCAAAAGAGTCTGACAGCTCCCCAAGGTAACGACTGCCTATCTTACAAAAAATAGTATGACAGTCATTTTGCTGTGCATTGAACATGTTAGCTGCAGCCCCTTTCTGTCACTTTGCCAGAGAGGCATTGTTAACCCTCCCTTAAAAAGGAAGCAGCCTCAGAGAGGGTAAATAACTCGCTTGACTGGCTTGGCTAGTATACAACTGAAGTTGCCCTCTGACCCACTACTATACTCAAAGCTGATTTTTCTCTCAGAAGGAGCGTTGCAGGGTTAAGGTATGTAGAGTAGCACTATGATGAGACCCCAGAAGAACTTAATGATCACTTGGTAAATCTGAACACTTTATTATCAACAGGGAGTAACTCTTAGGGATGGGAAATTCCATCTGGTGTTTGACTCCCTGGACCGGTGTACTGAGTGACAAGCTGGCAGCCATATTCCCCTTTGTCCTCCTTCCTCCCCAGAAAGGTGTGATTCAGTCATGGGTGCTGAGATGAAACTGTGTTAGACTTAACATTGACTTCAGTAGAGGACCAGAGGCAGTGACTACTTCTGTTTAGTGTTGCTTACCTGTTACTCCGGGTATTTACTGAGGATGTAACACTACATAATCCACAGTTTAATAAGATTAACTATGTCTCAGAAACATAATACATAGTGATTCCATCTAAATTATTGAAAGACTCAATTTTAAAAAGTAAATCTAGGAAAATTAATAAAAATTGCACTCCACAAATGAGTTTTAATTGCTAATTGTTTCCAGTGCTTTTTTCAAAAAGGTTTTTTAAGTTGTATCCTAACATGTGAACTAGCAAATCATTTTCTCTTCAGTGTTACTCAGTTACATGTTCCATGTGCTTCATTGATTGGCAGCATATAAAATCAGAAAAGGTTTTCCTCATGAGCCCTGCAGTCCAGCAGCATAGAAACTACGACATACAGGTGGTACTAGTAGGGGATTTGGAGGCGTTGCAGTGCCAGGAGCATCGAGCTTTCCATTCTAATAGGATGAGGCACCAAGAGACCTTCGAAAAGTAATGGAGACACAAGTACTTGTGGTTCTTCATTGTTTGTTTGGTTTTTATTTTGGAAGAAAGCTATTCCAGACAAAAGGAACAAGTTCAGAGTACGGAGAGACCAGAAGGAAATGAGCTGTGTCCACAGGACCAGCTAAGGGTGTTTGTGACTTAGTTGACAGTGTCTGCTGTCAGATTAGCCCTGGAGTAGGAGAAAAGGACTGTGAAAGATGACTCTGGATTGTGGCTTCAACCACTTATTAAGGAGGGAATTAGAACTGAGATTTTAAGTGTGTCTTTCTATGTTGTCTGTCAACATTACATACTGAAAAGTTATGGTCAAACCTAAGAGTGTGAGGCTTGCTCTACAGGTTCTCAGAGGAAAAGACTGGGTAGCTGAAAGCAGATTAGCAGAATGTGGATAGTGTCGAAGCTGAGTTGTGGGTAAGGGTTTATGAAGTCTCATTACGCTGTTTTTCACTATACTGTTAGGTTTTTGTTTGTTTGACACATCCCACAGTATTTTTCAACTAACTTTACAAGGAAAAATGGGTGTTTCTAAAATACGACATTTAATCCAGAATGCTGGAATATTAGTTTACAATAAGGCACTGTTATCTTATTCTAGCATGTCATCAATAACTGAGTCACTACTGTGAGCTATGGTGATGTCTGTACAGTGCCACGTTTCATGCCAAGAGTACTTTAAGAGCTGTGTCAGTGACTCTATAAGCAAGAGTAGTAGAGGGAAGTAAGCTTCCTCATTTCTAAATAACTTCCCTCCAAATAAAACTGTACTCTAAAAGCGGACCATTCTCTGGTCAACTTCTATGGGTACGCACATATACTCAGACATTCTATTGGAAATTATTCTTTGGTTTTAGACGGAAACATGAGTTCAAGACTAGTCAACTATATAAATAGGCAGATAAGTCTTGGTACCTTGAACAATGCCTAGTATAATGCTCTAAACTCAGGCAATCCCTTTCTTAAAGCAGGGTGTGGAGATTTATAAAGGAGTAAAATGTTCAGGCCTCGCGCCATTTTACTGTGCTACAGTGAAATAATATGAAAAACTTCAGATTATGCTTTTTGAGAAGTTGGGCCCCCAAATATAAGATCCTGGGAAATAATCCTATTTTTTATAAGTTTACATTTTAGTAAAGAAGTTTAATTACTTGAGTTTAGAAATACAAAATTAGCAGTATGACTGTGTATCTGCCCCAGCCCTGGCTTTCACTTTTTTTTTAAATCCAAGATAGCAGTTAAGCCACCCTCACCTCGGTAATTAGCTGAGTACGGAAGAAGCTAAGCTAGGTCTACAGCCCTGTGAACAAATGCACAGCACGAGGAAGCACGGCGTGTGGCATGTTTGGATTACGGTAGTAAAATAAAAACTGCTAACTTCTTAAGCTCAGCATAAGTCAAACAAGTAATTATTCAATCCCAACACTGGACACCTTAGACATAGTGTTAGTCATTCCAATCCTCAAGTTGTCACAGAAGCACTGTTCTTACCTGTAAGGTTTTGAACATGTCTGATAAAAGAAAATGTATACCTTAATATATGGAACTTTCAACACAAACTAAGCCCTGACACTAGAGATTTCAGAAGCGTAACAAAGATGCATTCTCTTCTGGTGGTGGGGGACCATTTTAGAAATAAGCTGGGTGTGGTGCAAATGCCACGGTACCTGAACTCAGGAAAGGAAGATGAGAAAACTGAGTTGAAAGCTCTCCTGGGTGTACATACCGCAGGCGTCTGCCTCAGTATTAACAACAACAGCAGCAGCAGCAGCAGCAGCAGCAACAGTAGTAAATTGTTTAACAACTCTGAAAACTAACGAGGCCATGTTTGCTGAACTGCAAAGCATGGATAGGTGAGTATAGTGAGAACAGGAAATGAGTGTGAACACAGGTCGAGCTTTTCCTGCTTCTTGAACACCTTGCTCCTGAGAGCCCTCCTCCAGAACTAAACATCTACTACGTTCAGACTCTCAGGGAACGCTTCCTTTTGTCTATGTGGAGTTTGCTGTTACAGTCTTTGAGGGTTTGTTTGTTTTGTTCATTGTCTTCTGAACTAAAAAAAAAAACCTACTTATGTTTGTAGATTCCTGCTGTACAAGTCAGTTCTGGTTGCTTTCTGTTGTTGTGATAAACACCACAATCAAACCAACTTGGGAAAGGAAGGGTTTACTAATCTTACAGCTCACAGTTGATAGCCACTAAGTTTCTAATCATAGAAATACTGTCACAAAGCCTTCCTGAATCCTGACTTACCTCAGTACACTCGGTGACTCTATCTTGAGTTACTGTCACAAACATGTCTTAGTAGTTCCTAATCTGTACCTATACATCTAGTATCACTAAATATGTTAGACAAAATTGACATTTTACATACTAAAAAGAGGGCCTGTATTTTCATAATTCTTAGATAGTACATTTCAGTTAATTCTACCTTTTAACAGAGACCAAATCTTATAAGAGTACCTCACACAAAAATTAGTGATATTTCTGTTATTAATCTATTCTTTGAAAGTCTGTTTTTAGATATAATAGAGATTTCTTTACAGGAATTAATGTTTAATATGCACAGAGAGCAACTGCAGTCATCAGAAGGAGCACAGTATCCCCCACACCGTCCACACTTAAAACTCTGCGCCATCCCCGTCCCAGGCACCCTTGCTTCTTCAGGCTCATTTCTTCTCCAGTGCAGGCATCCTCAGTTCTCCTGGTTCCTCCTCTTCCAGATAACTATTCTTTTGGACTTAGACTTGTTATGTCACACAGAAAGAAAAGAAGTCACCTACACTGACCTTCTATTGGGCATCTTTAAACCCTTGCATCCTTTGTCCCAAATCGTTTACGTTTTATTTCTTCCCTATAAAAATGTTAGACTCTTAAGAACAAAGGCTTTGCCTGTTGCATTAGAAATCTGAGTGCTTAGCCTGGTACTAGCACGTACATAGCTGTGGAGGCCAGGGAAAGGGCTCAGCCAGTATAGCCCTTGTCACAAGCCTGAGGTTTGAGTTCTGTCACCACCACCTACGTGATATAGGAGAGAACAATTCTTGCAGACTGTGTTCTAACTTCCTGCCACTTGTATGCATATGCACATGCACACATACACACTAAATAAAATGTAACTTTACATCTTAAAAGAAAAAGTATTGTTAGAGGAGTGAATAGATAAAGGGGAAAATGGCATATATTTTAAAAGCTAAGAGAAATTTTTCTTGATCATCCTTTAAAGATATTGATCACCTAAGTGTGTTTCCTTTCCCTCTGTGCTCTGAGTCTTACCTGACCGTTGGGGGGTAAAGTTTAACGGTACAATTCGAATACATGCCTCTCCAGAAGGTCTGCTGCTTAGAATCCTGAAGAACAAGACTCCAGCTCTGTCCTAAGGAGAACACAGATTACTCGCTGACCTTGGCATCAGGGTTTGCCATTCTTGCCGCCGAGTCCTTAGTTACAGTGGCTGTGTCACCCACCACCTGTGCACAGCAGTTGGCAAGCTTGGGAGTCTTACAGCAATAGCTTTGGAACTGCTCCTCGCAGTTTACTCACTGAGTTCACCTCTGGCCTGTGTAGGATTTTTGGGAAAGACTATGAGAGCCAATCAGCTAAGTGCTGATAGTCCTTCCGATGTATTAAGCCAGGAAGAAGGAGGTCCAAAGAGATGGATGGAAAACTCAGAAATAAAGCAAAGGAGAGGAGAGGAGGGGAAGGGGTGAGGAAAACATTCTTCAGTTAGCCAACCATTGAGTCTTGATTTTCCTACATTAAAGAAAAAATGCCATATATTCTAGAGAAAATTACACATGACATAGTGCCTGGGATAACATGTCTGGTGTTTAACTGAAAGTATCCAGAAGGCTCCTTATGAGCAGACCTTTAATCTCTTATTATATAGATATGGCTGCCTTTCTTTAGCTAACACTGCCTGTATGATCAAAGTGGGTATGTTGAATGTATTCAACCACATTTCCTGGTTTTTAAAGAGAACGCCTACGCTTTGGGGCTGGAGAGAGACCTCAGTGAATTAAGATGCTGCTTACGCTCTTGCAGACAGAACCTGATTTCAATACTTAACACCTATGTCTGGTGACCGGCAACTCCCACTAATCCAACTTGAGGACTTCAGTGCCCTCTTCTGGACTCTGTGGGCACCTACACTCTCATGTTCTCACACACATATAAATTCTTTTTTAAAAATAAATCTTATAAAAAAAGAATCCTTCTGCTGTGTGAATATCGTAGCAGAAAGTAGCCTGTAAACACATTGTTGGAGCAAACCCTGAAGGAAAGCCCAAAGGATGCCTGCTCAGAGGATCCCATGAAAGTCTAACTTGGGTGTAGTTAAACTTAAAAATAATACATAAGTCATAAAAGAATTAAAATATTTTAAAATTGAATAATAATTACAAGGCTCTAAGCAGAGAGATTTATTTCTATAGACAGTCATACTTAATCCTTAAAACAATTATTGTTTGGGAAGCTGAGGCAATAAAAAGTGCAAACCATTCTGAGCGGCACAGTAAAACCTCATCTTAAAAGTACATGTTCATTGTGTCACCTTTATGATAGATGATACAAAAGGGGAAAATTCTGAAAAGTTTGCCTGTGTCGATTAGCATACAGGGTCTGAAGTCCGAGTCAGACCATGCAGTTTATCAGAGGAATGAGATAGTCATGGTAAATCCTGGTAGGATGTAGGAGGGTGGATAAGTGACCATGGGCACAAACAGCGCTGAAAGCAGTGACTTATAAACAAGCCTGGAGTGGACCTGTTTGCACGTCTAGAGTTGTTTGGATTCGACTTTTACTCTTTGGCTGTGTCCTGTGTATGTGAGGTGTGTTGATATACTACACTCGTATTTTAAATGCTGACAGTTCACAGAGGAAAAGCTTGGCCAAGCAGAGAAGACAGAACTGGATGCTCACCTGGAAAATCTCCTCAGCAAGGCGGAGTGCACCAAAGTGTGGACAGAAAAGATAATGAAGCAGACTGAGGTGCTGTTGCAGCCAAATCCAAGTAAGGCCCCCACTTCCCGCCCTGAGTGCTGCAGCCCATGGCTCTCAGGTTGACAATGGTGTCTTCTGTGTCTTCAGGGTCTGTGGCTTTTATGTATGTGATTTAGAAGAGCTGATATACACTTCTACATACCCCCTAACAGATCCACAGTTAACATTATGTAGGCCTTTCTAGAGAAGAGGCTGTTTTCAGTTTGCTATTTTCCCCTAAGTTTGAACTTGATTTTTAGATAACCACAGTGTTGAGGATCAGCCTTGCAGATGAGCTGTGCACTAGTTTGCAGAGTGGAATTGCTAAGTGAGCCTCTTGTGCAGCATAGCAGACTGTCTGAAGTGGAGTTTGAACTACAACCAAATGGATTGCATCTAGTCCTTTTCCCCACCATTTATTTATTCCCTTTACATCCTGACTGTAGCCCCTCCTCCCAGTCTCCACCTCATTTAGCCCCTCCCCATCCCTCCTCCCCTCCCTTTCTCCTCTGATAAGGGGACACCCCACACACGCCACCCCCAGCAACCTACCCTGGCACATCAAGTCACTGCAGGGCCAAGTGTATCCTCTTCCAGTGAGGCTAGACAAGGCAGCTCAGTTAGGGAAACAGGATCCACAGGCAGGCAGCAGACTCAGGGACAGTGCCACACCCCACCCCCTTAGTTGTTGGGGGACCCACGCAAAGACCAAGCTGCACAGCTGCTACATATAGGGTGGGGCCTATGTCCAGCCCACGTGTGCTCTTTGGTTGGTGGCTCAGTCTCTGGGAGCCCCCAGTCCATTAGTTGACTGTTCCCTTCTCGTAGTTGGGTTAAGGAGCTCTATAAATATCAAAACCAAAAGGCAAAGGCAACAGTGTGTGTTTTCCTTTCCCCAGTGCTATTGTGAGCACACTGTAAACTTTCATTGTCTTAAACTTCAAGTATTATAAAAATACTAATAATCCTGTGTGTGCCATTGTAGTTAAATTGTTATAACCTTTAAAAATTAAGTATGCAAGCCTTGAGGAAGGCTTCTTGTCTTTGGACACCACACACGCAGGGCAGCATTTCTTGATTATTCACTAACATTTAAATTATGCACAACTATACTTTAACACTACTACTGAATCTTTTTCTACCCCGGCCACACACGTGTAGAAGAGTCGGTCTGCAGTTGTTTTTCTGAATGACAAGTGAGCTCAGTGAGTGGTGGGCGGGCGAGTGGAGGCGTATGGCACAGTATCCGCTCGAGCCTTTTCTCCATTGTTTTCCAGGAAGTAAGTCAGGGTGGTTGTTTTGTGCTCTAGTTATAAAATTGCATGGATAAAGTAACCTTTAATCTTTCCTCAAAGTCCTACAATTTAGATATTTTTAAAAAAACTTTGCATAAATATATAATATCATAGCAGAAATGCCTGCATAATTTCAGAGCTCATGAATAACTTAATGAAATAAAGCAATGTTTGCTAATATACTACGTATTTATTTACTGAATTAAAACAACGCAGGATTATCACCTTTGAACTCTTGACATATTAGGTAAAAAGAAATTAGAGCTGAAAATCACAATTAGGAACCTGGTCAGTGTTTCATGGACAGATAATTCAAAATGACTCAATTAGCTTTTAGTAAAGGTTTTAGTTTTGGTTTTGTTTTGAGGTAGGCTCTGTCTAGCTCTGGCTACTTGGAACTGACTAAGTAGATCAGGCTTGCCTCACACTCACAGATACTTTTCTGCCTCTGCCTCCCAAGTTCTGAGATAAAGGCATGCTCTTGGCCAACTAAAAGGTTTTAAGTTCTGCTTTGCAGTTCTTGGGGGTTTGCAGGAGACTGCCAAAAAAGCAGTATTATTTTGACAATCTCTAACTTATATATTTTATATTACAAACCAACCCTGTTATGTATTACAGTTAACATTTTAGCCAACTTCTGAAGTATTTCCATTACCACCTTTGGATCTTTCAAAAAACAAAACAAAGAAACAAACAAAAACCGAAAAAAAAAGAAAACAAAAACCCAAACCTGTCCACTGTAATTAGGAAGAACCCAAACATGAGCTCTGGTTACTGCATGCATCTGCACATGTGTGTACCCCAGCCCACTGGAAGGAAAAGATGTTAGCTGCTGTGGACAACACTGCCAGTCAGTCTGCAGACTGTTCCAAGGCCTTAAGCTCTGTGTCTATGTTTAGACTCTGTAAGAGAGAATTACATGTTCATGCCAAAGGTTGTCAAGTATCACTCTTAGACCTTAAATACTCTGTATCCATATTTCCCTAGCTACATATCCCTGATTTTAAAGTCATAAATGTAATTTCAGAGTAGGTTAAAGGCAACTTCACTATATATTAAATTTATAAATTTCTCTTCTAAAGATAAAATCTAAAAAAAATACCCAAATAACAAGTTTAACTTTAGAATAATTGCTTTTGTGCAGAGATCTATATTGCCAGGTTTCTGAACTATAAAGTTTTAGAGATTATACAATAGCCAACATCTAATTAGACTTAAAGACATAGACTCGAATAAATGCTAATTTTGTATTTTTACAAAAATAGTAAGAGGCTGGAAGGGGAACAAACTTTTAAAATAATTTTGCTATTTTATTTTAAATTCTTTGCACTTGTTCTTGTTTGGGGAGTAAAGGTCTTGGCTGTGCAGGGAACTCTAGCCTTGGGTGGCAGCATCCCCGTCCTCCCTCCCATTGCTGAAGCCGTAGGCCCTGTGCCAGCGTGCACGCCTGGCTCCTGTGCTCTTCTGAAACACTGACATTCCTAACCTCTCTCCTAGATGCCAGGATAGAAGAATTTGTTTATGAGAAACTGGACAGAAAAGCGCCAAGTCGTATAAACAACCCAGAACTTTTGGGACAGTATATGATTGATGCAGGCACTGAGTTTGGCCCAGGGACAGCTTATGGTAAGCCCAAGTGAAGGCTCTGAATGGAGGTACTTCTGTATTTAGATCTGACTGTTTAAACTTGTCAACACATGAGTACTGAATCGGTTGTAACAGCAACTTTACTATGATAAAATTTTGATGAAAAAATACAGCCTTCACATCTTTCTTAGAAACTTAAGTGACTTCATGTTCTTACTGGTCTGACATGACCTCTGTTGTAGGACTAATTGTTATAAAGTGATGACTTAGATTAAAACTTCCAGGGCTTATTTATTTTACATCAAAAGTGCTTCACACATGATACATAAGGCCCAACCATCCTGCTTGTGTTTACCTTTGGGTGTGAGCACCCAGAGTGTTTAGTAGATCGTCGTCATTGGAAGAATGCAGTGCATCTCTAGCTCGTGTTTCCTGTCGTGAGTTTACAGCCCACAGCTTTGTGGGTTGCTGTGCCAGCTTTGTTTTATTTATTTATTTTTTTTGCTCTATGTGCATACGTGTGATATGTGTGCCTGTATGAATGTGTGCATGCTGCAGTGTTTATGCACAGGTCGAAGCACAACTGGCAGGAATTAGTTCTCTTTCATCCGTGAGTCTCAGGGATCAAACTCAGGCTGTCAGGCTTGGTAGCAAACGCCCTTACCTGTCTATACGGACCTCAACATGTTTCTATTATCAGACCTAATTCTCTTAGGACACAGGACTATTTCAGACTTCTGACTAATACTCTTAAATGTTATATAATGCCAATAACAAATTAGTTTTTTATATATGTAACATTGAAATATTTGCAGTATGTTTGATTTTTTTGAGAAATCTGAAATGATTAAATTTGAAATTAAATTTACTGCTAATAATAACTGCAAATTTTAGAGAAACTTCATGCTTTATTCATGACGTACTGCTTGCTTGTTCTGGGCTGGGCTCTTTATCAGAGATAGGTAGGGGATTCTAGGAGAATATGAATATTAAAATATTTTAGATTTTCTCTTTTTCTTAACCAATTTTTCACTTCTAGTAATTCTGGTGAACGTATATGGTAATTAGAACTAGACATTAAGAATCTAATTCTAATAATCTAATTTGGAATTTTTATAAATCCTCATTTTTTTAATGTCTTGGAGTTTTGAGAGAGTCTTGCTCTGTAATACTGTCAATGGTAGAAGTTCTATTGTTTCCATTTAAAAAGCAGATTTAGGTTTGAAGAGGCTAAATAGTCTGTGAACACATTGGTGACTTTCAGATGCAGAAGTCTGCATCCACAAATGAGAGTTCTGACTGTTGGCCAGGCTGGGTCTAATCCCATTTTAACATAAAAGGAGTAAGATCCACAGAGCCCAAGCTTATTGGGGATAGAACTGGAAATAGAATCCTGATTGTGGGGCTCCCCTCCTGTGGCCCTACGCTCTACCTCTGCTTAGCTACTTTATTGTTTAAATATCAGGGCTTGCCTCTGGTGAGATGTATGTGAGTGAGTGAGTGAGTGAGTGAGTGAGTGAGTGAGTGAGTGATAACACCCCCCCCCTTGTGTGTATGTGTGGGTCTGTGTGTGTCTGTGTGTCCCCTCTCTTTGCAAGGAGAAAAGGTTCCTTTAGCACCCAGATTACAGTGTGGTCATGGCTGGGAAGTCACAGCAGCAGGAAGCTAAGAGAGCTCATCATTGCACCTGCACTAGAAGCAGAGATGAACCTGCTTTCAAAGGGTTCCTTTTCAAGTTTGCAGTCCCAGGCACAAAAAAGGTGTATGTCCTACCTAAGTTAACACTCCAGCCCCAGGCATGCCCAGAGGTCCTTTCCCAGGCAGTTCTAAATTTTGTCCTGTTGACAATTAACACTATCATGAATTTCACACAAAGCTTTTGAAATGTCTTCATGATTTTCAGGTTTGATGTATAGGGTTTCCTTTGAGCCATGAGACAGTCTAGTAAGTTCAAAAAGGTAGAAAGAAACCCCTGTTTCAGACCAAGCAAAAACAAAAACACACAGGTCCATGGGTATTGATTGCCCATGGACACTAGCCTAGGGAATGGGCCAACACAGAGTTCCATTTGGTCTCAGTTTTCCAACAGCTCCAGACTACCCCTGGGGCCTCAATATGAGCTTTTCTTAAGGTGTAAAGCCTTAGGGAGTTTGAGGTGTGTAGATGAAGAAACAAGGCGACTGACTTGGTCCACCCAGTAAACAGCTGTGCTTAGCCTGGGCTACACCCCAGGCTGGCTTTATGTCCCCATGTGCCTGTCAGAGAGCACAGTCAGGACATGATGGGCACCGAGTTCATTCTTGTCCGTTCTGTTAGATACTGCCTTAAATTTAAATAAGTGCACCTTTCAAATTATGTTTGATTTTGCTGATGTAAACAGGCTGACAGTGAACTTTTAAGCAGATCAAGCAGGAAAATTACCTTAATTTCCTGATATTACTAGACCACTAAAAAGACACAATTTTTTGTTCCTTTGAAGGTAATGCCCTTATTAAATGTGGAGAAACGCAGAAGCGAATTGGAACAGCTGACAGAGAGCTGATTCAAACATCAGCCTTAAATTTCCTCACTCCTTTAAGAAACTTTATAGAAGGGGATTACAAGACAATCGCAGTAAGTAGGAGAGCAGTCAGTTTGTTATGTGAGTTCGATCTCTTTCCTTTTGTGTGATTTAGATTTCTGCTTTGTCTTTAATGAATAATCTACCCTCTTAGTTATGGTAAATGTTGCAGATTTAAATGCTTAAATATTCTAAACAGGTGCATATTCACCAGAACATAAACTAAACTTCAAGAAAGGGCTTTTAGGAATATAATCCCCATTTTTTAGGCCTACATTGATGTTGATATGCCTGCACATTGATTTTCATGCATTACTAACACATAAATCTATGGAGAAATTCCTGGAATAATTACGAAAGTAAAAATATTCACTGTAGTATACTTGCATGTTAATTTAAACTAACTAGAAACCTAGTTATCGAAAATTGTATTTTTGTTCTGTGCTTTAGCTATATTCCAAGAAGTGTATTTTTAATTGCAGAAGCATAAACATTCATGTTGTCACTTTCTTTATAAACTTAATCTTAAAAACTGTTAGTCCAGAAGGCTTGTCTTATTGCCGACAGAGAATAGAGGTGACTGTTTCTCGATAAGACTTGCTCAGAGCTCCTCATTGTACATACAACTCTGAATTGCGTGCATACTGCATCTCCCATACTGCAGAGTGTCCAAGGACCTTTCAGTATGCTCGCCATACCTTATGGGCTTTACTAAAAAAGATACTAGCAGAAGCCAAAAATATGGTTCAGTAATGGAGTGTTTGCCTAGCATGATAGAAGTGGGTTCAGTCCCCTCCATTAAAAAGTTACTAATAATGTGTCAGTAGGATGCAATCTGATATATGAAATATAAAAATAAAGAAAGTAGACTCCATTACACTTATATAAAGCATTGTGTAGAAACGTGAAGTACTACTAAGACCAGTGCACTGTCTGTCGTATTCAGACTGTAATGGGAAATCGTTCTGTTGTAGTAGACTTCGGTTTGCTGCTGTGACCTATTAAGAACAGCTGGCCCAGTGTATGGGTGGTCTTACAGATTTTAGCGTCCTTGGCTTTACTTTATTCTTTTTGATTATTTATAGAAAGAAAGGAAGCTATTACAGAATAAGAGACTGGATTTGGATGCTGCAAAAACAAGACTAAAAAAGGCAAAAGCTGCAGAAACTAAAAGTTCAGTAAGTAGTGTCCATTTATTTGTATCTAATAGACTATTATTTCAGCTTAGTAACATCAAAGACTGTGAAGTATTTTACTAATGCACCATGTAAAATACAGATTACAGAGTCTGCAAGCAGGCCATATTTCTATTATAAAGCAGATTGGTCACAACTAAATACATCCCAGCCAATTCAAAATAATCATTACCAAGAGGCCTTAATCACCAACGTGGAGGTGCTGCATCCTTAGTCTTAGTGTGCATGGCCAATATGCTTTAAAAAGGAGATAGATACAGTGGGAACGGAAAAGGATTTTAATTAAGGTAAAATGAATCAAATTTGAAAATATTTGCCTATGACTTAAAAAGTAAATGAGTCTTCTTTCCATGTCAAACTCAAAGGAATGGTCAAGAAGAATAGTTCCCAAAAGATTCAGTAGTGTAAGCGTGGCCTCCCAGGAGGCTCTTCTGAAAAGGAAGAAACCCATATGGAGAAATAAGCTTGGGTATATTTTTCAGAAAACCAGCCTTTAAAATAGTTTTTTTAATAGTCTGTATATTAAATATGATAGTCCAGTGCTTTTAAGTATAACTTTTATTGATAAGCTGTCTATAATTTTATTTCATTACATACAGTATTTAAACCAGAATGTAACAATTTGAAAAATAGTATAATATAAACAAATATTTTAGTTTGAGCATAGGGATGGATGCGTGTTGTTAAGAGGCATGCTGTCAGGACTCGCCACCACAGCCAGTCGGTGCTTAGTAAGCCCAAGCCACGGTACCAGTGATGTCTGTGTAGTTTCCTTTGGAGAAAGGAAGGTTGTAATTTACTATATAGTGAAATTTATACTTTGTATTAGTGAGTGCTAGGAAAGGCTAGCTCTGAGAAGACAGTAATTCACTTTCATTTTCACTTCTCAGTTTATCACAGTGTCATCACCACAGTGTAATTTCCATTAACAAACCAATTTTAACAAATTAAAATTTTATAAATGAATGCAGTAGATGCCAAGAGACCCTACATAAATTTATTAGTTTCTGGCTGTTATGTAAGTTAGTGTGGGTTGACTTTTAAGATTCTAACTTTATAATTAGGATAATCTTAACAAGGATCATTATTCCCTCAATAAGGGGAAAATAAATACCTGGAGTAGAAAAGAAAGCGTGACGATTGTGGGATAAGAGTAAATAGTCACCAGGTTCCAACTGAAACGTTTATTTACCAAGCATGAGGATGGTCTGCTTGTAACCTAGGAAAGTGCCAGGCAGCACAGACGTGATGGTCAGATGCTAAGGTCCTGTAGCACTGCTCTTAGGAGAGGAACTAAGTGTAATTGACACCTTCTGAAAAATAAAACATAGTTCTGGAGAGTCGTTGGCAGTTATCACAGCCATGAAAATTCATGTTCAAAATTAAAAGATGATACAGGTGGTAGTAGCCCAGCAATTTGATTTAAGGTTTCTAGAATTACTGCATTACATAAACAAAATTTATCTGTAGCCAAATAATGAAAATATTAGTTCAAACAAAAATTCCGTTTTTATTTTTCTTCCGTACTTGACTCATTCTTCTTCAGACATTGCCATAAATTTGAATCCCATTAGGTAGGGAAAGTCCTCTTACTTGATTACTGCTTGTCGTCGTGAGGCATGCGGAGTCTAGTAAACTGTGTTCTGTCCCCTGCCCTTCAGGTAAATGAGAATGAGGAACCACTGGGACTTTAGATTCCCCCTCCCCCACCGCCCCGCACCTCTCCGCCCCGCTATATTTCTTGGTTTTTAGCTGGCAAGTAAAGAGGGTCTTTTTAGCTTAGATATTGTTTAATTTCACTGCTTTTTTGGATTTTGGTTTGTTTGGTTTTTTGTAACATGGGTTACTTTGTGACTACCCACTGTTGGACGAGGGAGGGCGGGTAGGGAGGCTCAGCACTGCTTCCTAAAATATTTCATTTACTGTTCTCCTGTTCTTGTTCTTTAAATTCTGTTTGTATTGAATGCTAATTTTGTTAAATGTATTCTACTTTCATTAATACTGCAAAATTCCTGCAACATTCAATTCACAAATTAGTAGATTAGACTTAGCCATATCAGTAAAAAACAAAACAAAAAGCCAAATGAAACCCACCTGTCTCCAGCTTTCCAGCATGAGTAACTTCTCTCTACTAGTTTGTGGGTTGAAAAGTGGGAAAAGGGTATCAGAAGCATCTCTCAAAGAATGTGCCAGCACAGCAGACTAAAAGCGTCTCCCAGTGGATGTGGAAAGGGTTGCTACAGTAAGACTTCCCACGGAGACCGTGCTCAGCCACGGATTCCGTTCCCATCACCACTAAAGAAAGAAAGAAAAGCAGACATAGGTAGGCCTGCAGTCCCAGCCCGTGAGAGCCCTCAGCTGCCTTCTGATGTTGAGGCCAGTGTGGAGTGAGTGAGAAACTTTCAAAACAAAACAAAAACATCAGTAAACGTTCATGTCAGAGAATCGAGGAGAAAATTGAATTAGTGCATTTAAATTATAAGACACCCATATTTGGTGACTTAATCATAATACTAGCTTTTTAAAAAGTCTTTTATTTAATTGGGAGAGAATTTGGCTTTAGTGTTTTTTAGCATGTAAAGGACTCTATGAGGAAGTGTCCCTTCAGATAATTCCATAGCATGGATTGTGTCTGTGACCTAAGTATTCCCTCAGCAGTCTTAACCTTTGCCCATAACCGCAGGAGGTCATGCCCGTCATAACCTTAACCTCACCTGCGCACGTTTGCAGCTACAGCGTCTAGAAATACAGGGATTGCTTATTATGTATAAATAAGCAAGATCTGGCTGAGAACATGGTTGCAAATGCCAAAAGTTCACAGAATAGAAATGAGCTTTAAAAAGGAAATGTGGTGGTATGAAATAGGCTTTCATAGATGAAAATGTAATGGTGTTAATTTGTAATTTTTAAAGAGTATGTTTCCCATAAATGAGTGATTTGAAATCAATGGTTTTTGCCTTGAAAATTGTGTGTATCTGGGTAGGCACTATTACATGACCTGTGCAGGAAACAATATGGTTTGTTTCTTTTTAAGTAAAGAGCTTTACTGCCTGTTCAGCCTGTGTTTTATTGTGCAGAAGTAACTCTTTCAGTGTGTTCCTGGGTATAATGTGTTCTTTGTTTCTCACCTATGCACTTAAGCAACTAAACTCCGCCCGCCCTGAAGGAGATAACATTATGGTAAATTTCTCTTACATGCTCAACTTCCTGCATGTAAAATGGCTGAAGGTTTGTTGGCCTACTGTGTTTTCTACATCTTACATAAAATGCCTTCTCTTGCTATTAGCTGCGTATCTAAGTAGCTGGTGTTAGCACTGATTATGTCCAAGCAAAAATGCCAGTTGGAAGAACAGCTAGCACATTACAACAGCCAGATGTGTGGGCCGTGCCAAACACAGGCGTTACCATGGGTAATGCACCTTTTCATCTAGTAAAAGATGTTCATTTAGTGTTAGTTTAGACTGAAATTTCATAGTTACTTTTAGTGATGAAAATTAGTAAGATTTACCTTACTTAGAAAAACGCGAAAATAGACAAATTGGGTTGTTTTTTTTTTAAGTCTTTTGGGTTTTCAGTTTTGCTTAGTAACTTCATTATTTACTGTATTACTGTTGAAATTCAACATAGAATTGTTATTTCTGCCATTCCTGGGTGACACAGATCCCAGTGGCCAGGCCTGTTCCATACCCAGTGCTAACTCACTTAAAATTTCAGCATGGTGATAGCCTGGAGTGAGATAATGAAATTGTTTACAATAGTTAATGTTCATACAAATTGAGCTCAAATTGACACTTTTGAGATTTTTGAGATTTTGAGATTTTGTTTGCTTTAATGAAGTAAAATTGTGTGAATATAGACACAGTTCATTCATGTTAGCTTATAGCAATTGATAGTCCTTGGGCTGGATACAGGTCTCAGTCAGTTCAGTGCTGGCCTGCAAGCATGAGGAGCTGAGGTTGGATTCCCCAGCACCCACGTAAAAGCCAGCTATTGCAGTGCCCGTCAGTAACCCCAACCCTGAAGGCAGGGGTGGAGATCCCTGGGGCTGATGCTCCAGCTTCAGTGACAGACCAGAGAATCAGGCAAAAAGCATCAAGGAAGGCACATGTAGTCAACCTCTGCCTGCTACATCTCTGTACCAACACCACACACACACACACACACAGGCACACACGCACAAATGAGTGCATATAATACACACAAAAACATTTTTGAAATTATATTCTAAATCACTTCCATTAAAAGTGGCAAGAAATCAACAGTATACTTAATAATTAATGGATCGTTGATTGATTACTTTTATTCTTTTAGCATTGAGCTGAAAGCAGGGAAAAAACCTGATGTTTTGGTATTAACTATTGTTTGAGCCTATTGATTTTTTGAAGCCCTAACAAAATTGTACCTTTCCTTGGATAGCAAGAGAATGCACTTATTTATTCCCATTGTCTTGTCTGTAGGTAACTGAGAAGGCTGAGACTATTTCAGTCCTTTTTAATTTATGAAAATCATAGTTTCCTTTTGTCCGTGGTAAAAATAACCTAAACAATTAGGAAGACTGTGCTTGATTTATTAAAAGCATTCGTTTTATAGCTGTTTATCATCTATCTACAATGATATTTAATGGAAATCTTAGATGATTATATTTCAAAGGGATTGTTTCTCCCAAAAAAATAGTTGTATCAGTAGCATTCAGGGTCCATATATCTTTGATGTATTTTTTATTTTCTAAAATTTTAGAATTTATACCTCAAAGAGAAGTCAGAAATCATATAGTTCAGACCTTTCATTTCACATGAGAGACTGGTTCTCTATGATAGGGCGGACTCCTCAATCTGAGGAGGCGGCCATTCTCCTTTGTAGAGTTATATGATGTTTACACTGGTAGTGTTGATATACGTAAACGGCAGACTTTATAATATATCCGCTACACCGATTTAGATTGCTACTGTGTTAAGTTTGTAAGGGAGAGAATATGCCATTTAAATTAAAGCACATTTCTCTATACTAAGTCATAGAAAATGTTAAATTCCAACTTTATTTCATGTTGTATATTTCTCTCTAATTTTTAATGCTGGCTAGATTTGGGCAGAGGAAGTGACAAAAGTAAGTAAAACCTTAAACTCTTGGGTCAGGAAACAAAAATGTAATTTGTCATTCACTTAATAAATACTAGGTGAGCCCCAGCCTGGAGCCACTCCTCATTATGACCTGTGGTACAAAGCTTTTAAGACTCTGAAGAGTATGGAAATGAGCGAGTCTGTTACAGTAGCAGTTCATACGGCACTCGACGCGTCCTGCACCACGAGCAGCCCTAGATAGGAGTCAAGCGAGTGGTATTCATGTAGTGCCTTGCCAGAAGACAGGAGAAATACCTGACTGATCTATTGACGGTTATGTTTCAATGATTTTAAATGTAAAGAATACTAAATATTGTGACCCCATGTCTTCAGAGAACTGGGGAAACTAAAGGTGGTTCTCTTGAGCACCAAAATGAATTTTTCTGTCATTTTGTAGGAAGAGCCACAAAATGTATAATTTAAAGCTGCATACTACACAGCATAGCATATGTTTTCTTTATAGTTAATATCATAACTACAGATACCCATCATTATACTGTGTGACAATTAGATCTTTTGATTTTCTGTCCCTCCGCCTGTGTTCAACTGTCCTTCTGCCTGTGGTCAGATGTCCTTCTGCCTGTGGTCAGATGTCCCTCTGCCTGTGGTCAGCTGTCTCTACCTGTAGTCGGATGTCCCTCTGCCTCTGTTACTATCTTTTACTTTCTCTAGCTGGGAAATCAAGTTATAACTCAATAATTTAAAGAAGAAAATTATAATTTTAGTGATTCATTTCAAATGTTATTTGAGGTCTTCAGAAATTTGTCGTGGACTCATCATTTACTCTCAGGCCTACAAAGTCTGCATTCCAAACGAAGGTGTTAGCAGTGAGGACAGGTGTGAGCTTGGCCCCAGGTGTTTAGATAGCTTTATGGGCCTTAACTTCTATCATGTACAAAGCTGCTGACTACACGTGTGTTTCAGTCGTCGCTTCTTGAACTATTGACTGTGTGGTTTGTCAGCACAATGTGTGAAATACTTGACTCATCCTCCTGTGTGGACTCTCTTAACTTGCTGTGGTCCACCCTGACTTCTCATTTCTTTGAACCTCTAACGTGAAAAAAAAGCAGAACAGTGTGTAGAGAATATAAGCTGAACATAGAATCAAGATGGAGAGATAAAAACACCATAGCAAAAAAGCAACTTGAGGTAGAAAGTTAACTTTGGCTTATCATTCTGGAGGGAGAGTTGGTGGTCATAGCAGGGAGGACATGATAGGGCAACGGGCAGGAAGCTGGCTAGTCACATGTTCATCGGTCATAGGAAGCGGAGAGAGAGAACAGAGGGGGACTCTTAGGTAGGATTCTAGAGCAACTGATCCTGTGCTTCATTGTTAACTGGTTCATGGAGCCACAAGGATCACCGAGATAAAGAAGGCTGTGGAAGGAGAGTGTTTGACCTTGCTTTATGACATCTTGGGAATGATGTTGAGTGTCCGCATATGACTGGTTATTTATGGTAGAGAGTCTGTCACCTGCCATCACTTCCGATTGTGGGATTAAGGTCATTATTCGGATGAACTCTAAAGAACTACTTCTAACCAGTTTGGGGATGTTTAATGTCAGTATTTAGTATATTTAGATTTTGTTGATTTTTCTGTGAATGATTTTGTTCCAGCACTAAACAGAAGTCAATAATGGTACCTGCTTCTCATTTCCAAAGTCAGTGACTTCATCTTGGTAACTTGAAACAAGCCCCAGTGAGGGTATTTATATCATGCAAATCAGGATGTTAGAGCACTTCCGTTTCCCTTTGAAATTTGGTGTACTAGCACAACACTGAAGACTTGATATAACTGGAGAAAGACTTTAACTCTGACCTTATGATGCTAGTGAGTAAAGCCTATCATGCACAGCTTGGAGACACTGCAAAGGAAAGTTAGGGCTAAGAATCCTAAAGGGAACTGAGAGCCTGCGCTCATCAGTGTTGGGTAACTGACACGGGGTGGGAAGCCTGGGGCTCTACTCTGTAATTGTCTACTCCAACTTGAAGACTGTTGTTAACTTTAGGTACAAAGGGAAAGCACACAGTAATAATTTGGAGGTTTTTAATGTAATGCTTTGGCATGAGTCGAGTGTTGGTAAGGAATCAGTTGTGTCAGTTGTGTTTGGTGGCACAGGTAGGTCTAGAAACTCAAAACCACTTAAGACACACAAAAGAGTTTGTATCATCAGATTCTAATTTGGAGTATATTGGGGAATTTCTTTCTTTTCTTTTTTTCATTTTGGTATAAGTAAAGTGGACTGAGTCTTCTAATGAGAGCCTAACAGTATGTTCTAATTTCAGTCTGAACAGGAATTAAGAATAACTCAAAGTGAATTTGATCGTCAGGCAGAGATTACCCGTCTTCTGCTGGAAGGAATCAGCAGTACACACGTGAGTGTTAAATCATTTCCAACAAAAGACGCTAAGATAGCACCAGGCAGCTCAGGAGGAGTTCATGTGATGAAGGCGCCCTGAGGTACTGCGTTTATGGAGGGCTTCCTGTAGCAGTTACCTCTCGAGGCAAGGTAAAGACAGTTTACAAGGATCTGAGGAATTGTGTTCATTTTCTCTTACCTCTCAACCACGCATTTGCACACTTCATAAATCCTCCTGCTGGTTCCCATTGGCTGAATGAAGTTTGTCAACATACTGTTCACCAGTAGTTCGTCTTAATAGGCCTGATAGGAATATTCCGATTACTAAACTTTACAGTAGGTTACTACAGCTTATTCTCCCGTTGTTCCCCTTGGCTCCTGCCTCTTGACCTACCGAGAACTGACTGTACCTTTTCCATTGCAGGCTCATCATCTCCGCTGTCTGAATGACTTTGTAGAAGCCCAGATGACTTACTATGCACAATGTTACCAGTACATGTTAGACCTACAAAAACAACTGGGAAGGTAGCATCTCCCTTTTACTTATGAAAGTCATGATTAAGGTGGAGCACAGGCTTAGTGTGTGAGCACTGGGCACAGAAGCATGGTGACCTGAGGGTATCAGACACCACAGCATGGGTCTATTACCCCAGCACTGCAGCAGCAAGAGGGGAGGCAAAGCAAGAGAGTCCACTCTGCAGGCCAGCCAGCCAGTCATGAGGGAGGGCAGTAGGGAGAGAAATGATTGAGACAAAGCATGACACGCCCTGTGCCTACATCTGCTCTGCTCACTGACAACAGCAGAAGACACCATTTGTTTCAGTCCTGATGAAAGGCGTTCAGATTGCTTATATATGGGAGCTGTGACTGTCATTGGGTAAAGTCTCGTGCCCCAAGCCTAATGTCCTGAGTTCAATTCCCAGGACCCACATGGTGAAAGGAGAGAATGCCTGAAAGGTCTCCTCTGACCTGCACATGACCTCCACATGCCCACCATGGCACATGCACACATACCACAGAAAATAAATGAAATTTAATCTTAAAACTTTAAGATTAGGGGTTGGGGATTTATCTCAGTGGTAGAGCGCTTGCCTAGGAAGCGCAAGGCCCTGGGTTCGGTCTCCAGCTCAGAAAAAAAGAACCAAAAAAAAAAAAAAAACTTTAAGATTTTATGTATAACCCAACAGCAGGAATGAGACTTAGAAGAGATAAGGACTCTTAGGCTGCCTACAGTTGCCTTACTGTCATTATCAGACTTCTGAGGAACATTTTTAGCTCTTCTAGCACAAAAGGATGTTACCTGAGATGACAAGATAATTAGGAGAATAGTTTTCTAATGCCATATAAAGAAAGATATTGAGGCTTAACTTTTATTTTACTACTGAATACTTCCTGCTGTTTGTTGAGGAAGATAGGCCACATTAACACTTTATTCTTAAAGGTAAGCTAATTCATGTTTGTAACTTTGGAAGACCTCAAGCCCCTTATATAATTATTTTGAGTATGGTAATATACTTAAAGCAAAATGGTACATAAAGCACATAACTGAATCATTTATCTATCAAATATTCAGAGTCCCTGCCTTGGGTCCCAAATATATTCTGGACTTAAAAGCAAATAAGCTAGGTGTTTGGTGCTTGATGGCGCTCATGTGTAAGGTAACGTTTTAGCAATGCGTGCATGAGTGTAAGAGTATCAGCCGTGGATACTCGGTAAAATGGTAGAAGGAGCGGGGTGCAATGAGGACATCTAATTATGGCCTCGCTGATTCTAGCTGAGCTTCCCAGATGGAGTTATTTTAGTGAGAGTCATCTAGATGAACAAGGCAAGGGTAAATGTTACAGGTCCACACAGGATGGACACTGTTAGGAAACCATACATAAGGAAACAAACACCAGGCACAAAGCTAGTGGGTTTTTTATTAATTTTTTGGTAATTAAAAGGCTTTAACCATTCAGCACTTTTTTACAAATAAAAGATATGTAAGTCTGGGCTCTGTGGTGTGATGGCAAGCCAGAGAGAATTCTAGAGTCTCAGTCATTGAAGACAGTTGAGTGAACGAGAGCAGCTGGCTAGCCATGGCGTCAGCGTTGTTGTGTGAGAGGCTGGAAGAGGAATTGGGACAGCAGACTGAGCAAAGGTTCCAGGTAGTTCTCCGTAAAGCACAGCCAAAGGGAAGAGCGTCTACAGGTATGTTCCTTAAGTTCAGAAATCACAGTGGCCTCCCAGGAGAAGGACAAAACAGATTGAGAGCATGCAGTTGTATTGGACAGAGGGGAGGGGTCACTAGAGTCCTCTCCCTCAAGACGCGGTCCTGGGTACCTAGAGCAGGATCAGCCGCCAAGTGCAGGCAGCCCTCGGCAGTAGGAGACTAGGCACACTTCCCTTGGCTTCCTCCTCATTAAAAAGGAGTAAGTCTGTCAGCATCAGCCGGCTGCAAGGATTTGGAGAGAATGGCTACCATTTTTAAGGTAAATGAGAGGCTACAAAATGGTCACCAGGAAAACAAGTGAATCGCCTAGATCTAATTAACAGTGCCAGGCAGCACTGTGGACCAGTTTAGGGGGCTCTGCTCACAAATGTAAGACAAAGCCACAGAGTTTTCCTTTTTCTTCCCACACAGTGGCTACATTAGTACTGAGTTGGAGTGTTGGGGAGATTGTGCCATGTGAAAGAGTGCAGGCTGCGGGCACAGTGTGGGCACTGTGACTGACTGGACAGGAAGGACACGAGTGTGGACCGGCAGGCTGCTTCAGGGTGACTGAGAGGACATGAGGGATACAAGTGTGGACTGGCAGGCTGCTTCAGGGTGACTGAGTGGACATGAGGGACACGAGTGTGGACCGGCAGGCTGCTCCAGGGTGACTGAGTGGACATGAGGGACACCAGTGTGAACCGGCAGGCTGCTTCGGTGGGATTACCAGAGGAAATGTGATCAAAGAAGACAGGGGCTCTGCTTCCTCACCTTACGTCTACTGAGATTAGTGAGGTCTAGAGGGAGGGAGGCTGAGGACAGACAGCTGCGGGGACCCAGTCAAAAATCAACACAGAAGAAGTCCATGCATGTAAGAGGCTAAAGGTTAAGGAAAATTGTCTGTATGGCTATTAAAATCAATAAGAATTATATTATATCATTCCACATAGTCATCTACCATCAGATATTTGCAACAAAAGATGGTGGACAGTGTATGGCTAATGTACAGGTCTGGAGAGCTGGTTAGGGAAGGGTGAGGAGGGGAGCACTGTTGGGGAGCACTGTTGGCCTCTGCAGTCAGACGCAGGAAGTAAGAGTAATAGGCCTGGTGCTGGTGGCTGACTGGTTCTAGGCAGCATGGTGGTCATAGGAGAATTTCTTCAGGCTGTGGACGGCTCAGTAGTTACAAGAACTTGCTCTTGAGCATCAGACCTGGGTTTGATTCCCAACACGCACATGGTAGGTAGCTCAGAACCATCTAACCTCGGGTCCAGGGCATCCAACAGGCGTGTGTAGTGCACATACACGCATGCACGCATAACGTAAGATAAATAGGAAAGCTGTGAGGACGCTGTCATTTCCCGAGGCATGGAGTTCATGCTGCCTAGTATGCATGGGCTTCGTGTTTCAGTGTACAGCACAGGCAGTTCTAAAGACATTGGAAACTCTACACTATGTCACTTCTTTATAGTAGGACTTGTATTTTTCCTTTAAAATTAATAGAAAAATTACCTTGTAAAATATGCTATATTCTCCTATTGAGTTTTATATTTCGTCATAATTATCAATCATAATAAATTAAGTTGAATGTTTTCTCTGTCAGTCTGTATGTCCCTTAAAGTAGTCATGACATTGGTTCTTCTTAAGGTAGCAGTGCTGAGGTGTTAGACAGCACGTACTCGTTACTCAGCTGTAGGGGGATGGGATGTATTGGCTTCCTGACAAAGCTTAGGCAACCAAATATTTCTAAATGATAACAATAGTAATAATAATGATGATAATAAGGAGGCTACACTTTTACAATACTGCCTACTGTTTAGCTTTTCTTGGTTTTAACAATTCACAGAGGAAAAGACATTGATTTTATATACATACGTGTGTGCGTGCATGCGTGCATGTATGTACAAAAATATAAATGGCATATATATTCTTGGCAGTAGTTAAGAATAAACATCCACACATATATACCCCAGGGAGGAATGTTGGCCAAAGTGTTCTTTAAATTTAAGTCAACAGAGAGAGACAGCTTTGAAGTAAACCTTCAAGGATTTCATATGTGAGTGCTGCCTCAGAGGGAAGAGAAAGACAGGCCTTCCTCACTGAGCTGCATCTTTCCCATGGGAAGGTTGGTAAATGGTGCCACCAAGTGGTGATAGTGAGGAACCTAATCACTGGCTATTAGCCCAAATGCTTGAATTACCCTAGATGCCTAAAACAAATGAAACTCAAGACGGATGATCAAAATGTGAATGCTTCACTCCTTCTTTAAAAGGGGAACAAGAATACCCTTGGCAGGGAATAGAGAGGCAAAGAGTAAAACAGACACAGAAGGAACACCCATTCAGAGCCTGCCCCACATGTGGCCCATACATATACAGCCATCCAATTAGACAAGATGGATGAAGCAAAGAAGTGCAGGCCGACAGGAGCCGGATGTAGATCGCTCCTGAGAGACACAGCCAGAATACAGCAAACACAGAGGCGAATGCCAGCAGCAAACCACTGAACTGAGAATAGGACCCCCGTTGAAGGAATCAGAGAAAGAACTAGAAGAGCTTGAAGGGGCTCGAGACCTCATATGTACAACAATGCCAAGCAACCAGAGCTTCCAGGGACTAAGCTACTACCTAAAGACTATACATGGACTGACCCTGGACTCTGACCTCATAGGTAGCAATGAATATCCTAGTAAGAGCACCAGTGGAAGGGGAAGCCCTGGGTCCAGCTAAGACTGAGCCCCCAGTGAACTAGATTGTTGGGGGGGGGGCAAGGGGGGAGGATGGGGAGGGGAACACCCATAAAGAAGGGGAGGGGGAGGGGGGGGATGTTTGCCCGGAAACTGGGAAAGGGAATAACACTCGAAATGTATATAAGAAATACTCAAATTAATAAAAAAAAAAATAGATAAGTGAGGTTTCTTTTTTTTTTTCTTTTTTTTTTTTTTCTTCTTCTTTTTTTTCCCAACAGTTTTCCATCCAATTATGTTTCTAACAACAATCAGACTTCTGGGACACCTGTGCCGTATACTTTGTCAAATACCATTGGTCCTTCTGCTGTGGCTTCAACAGGTAGCCTGGTAATCACCTGTCCTCCTAACCTCAGTGACCTTAAAGACTCCAGCAGCACCAGGAAGGCCAGGGTGCTGTACGATTATGACGCTGCCAACAGTACAGAGCTGTCACTCCTGGCAGACGAGGTGAGCGAGAGCTGTGTAGGAAGGAAGTTACCCCCAGGCACACCGTGTCTGCCATTAGAGCAAAGTGTAAAGCCCTCGCTGCTAATGGGAATAGTTTATGATGAAGGCTTTATGAATTTCAGTTGTTATATTGACACCTCAAACTTATTATTTTATATAATAGATTAATAGAAATAATGTTTTAAATGTTTATACATAAAACTTTTATTTATATATAGAATTGCCACTGATAAATTCCATAATTTTTCAGCTAAATGGATATTTTAAGTCTTTAAATAGTGAATAAATGTTTAATACAAATCTGATATTTGCTATATGCCTATTTTTTAATATAGTTAATAATTGGAAATATTCTATTTTGTAGGTAATCACTGTGTTCAGTGTCGTTGGAATGGACTCCGACTGGCTAATGGGGGAGAGAGGAAATCAGAAGGGCAAGGTGCCAATTACCTACTTAGAGCTTCTCAATTAATTTAGGGAGACCATGAGAGGTTGCCCATCATGACACCATATTTATATAAATAACTCTAAAGCAGGTTTAAATACTTTCAATGTTAAAGTCACAAGAGACTGAAAAAGAAAAATTACAAGCCATCAGAAACTGGCTGTTTGCCAATAAACCTGCATGGTTAATCCTTCATTACAGAATTTATGTTAGCGATTTCATGACAAGAATGTTTTCTTAAACAGTTCTCTTTTTACTGAGGTTTCACTAACAAACAAGTTCTACTTTTGAGCCCCAACTTAAAAACAAAAGGATTCTTTTCTACTGAATTTTTCATTAACAGCGAGCTTTTTCTTTTATGCAAAATAAATTTATTGTGCATGATGCCAGTGACTCATTTATTAGGTACAATAGCCAAAGAATAAAAACCCCTTTTCACCTTGCTGCCCAGTAGAAATCAGATGGCTTAAGTGCTAGGCTTTAATAGGGTCTCCTGGCTTTGGAGTTTGGGTTGGGTTGGGTTCAGTTTATTGATGTTTAATACACTACTGGATAGTTTCTTCTAAACCTGAGTCTTGAAAAGTATTACCTTATTTCATAATTTTGTTAAGGTTGTAGAACACCGGGGACAAATTCATTCACTAAGAATAATCTTAAGGTTATTCAGTTGATAAAATTGGCTGCTTAATCAGAACATTGAGAAGATACTACACTACAGTAATGGTTTGTTGTTGAACAAGAAGTGTGTAAAACACAGGGTAGTGCATCAGCATTCCTTACAGGCCAAGTAGGCATGCAGTGGGTGAAGTCCGTCCTCATCAGGGTCTCCGGTTATACGGAGCGCTCCCTGGAGATGACTAATGACACAGTTGGAACTGGAGAAGTGCTGTAAGGGCTGTGCTATCCATAGCACAAGTTGCTATAAATTGCCAGGTGAGGAATTCTTTGGTTAGGTCTTCAGGTCTCATTCATTCATCATCCATCCATCCACTCAAAGGACATTTATTGAGGACCAGGTACTTTGTTGATCAACTAAGTATACTACTGTGAACAAGATGTTCTTAAAGAAGACAAACATTAACCTCTAATAGGACTGATGTTGTGATGGAGGAAATAGAAGCATTGTGTTAGGAATTACCTAGTTTGGATCTGAGAAGTCAGAAGTTGACCCAGGTAGAAGGAAAAAGTTGTGTTGGGCCCAGAACCAAGAGAGCATCAATTCGTTCAGAGTAGCTTAACAATGAAGTACAAAAGTGCAGTGCGTTTACTCAGAGACTCTGGAATTGTAAACTCTTGAGCTCTGAAGTACTATTTAAATAGCACTTTAGAGCATCTATTTGTGTTAAGAGTGCCTAAGAGCTTGGTAAACATGGAGAAATTTAGTTCTTGGTCCCAGCATTAACACCCCTTTATTTCTTTGCTGTCAGATCAATTCCTCTGCAGTTTCCTAGTTCTGTAAAGCTCTGACTCACACTTGTTACATACTTAAGGAACTCCAAAAACAGCTTGGGATGCTAGTGTTCTAGAGAATCAAGTGAATGCAGTTTTGGTGGTGGTGTTTTTCTCCCTCAGAAAGGAAGTCTTACAGCCTAAATGCCATCTGTTATATTTGTCCATATTTAGGTTTTAAGGGACTGTAAAAGTGTGGGTGACTTAAAACAGCAGCTTGGTTCATCAAATTAAGTTTTAGGGAATTAGAGCAGTACAGGGGAAAATATAAATATGGGCTGAATTGATTCTGTGTTTGTATCCTCACATATTGGACTTCCTGGAATTCAACTCAGATTTAGAGCTGCCATTTTTTTATCAGTAAAATGGGGATAAGTATGTCACCTGACAGGAGACTAGTCCACAGGTGTTACTTTGTGTTTTGTGCATTTAGGCAAAGACCTGGCATATAGTAAACATTTTGTAAGCACAGATGCCCCTTTTCATTCCCTGACACCATGCAGCATACACTGTGAGGAACATGTCTTACATCTGTGCTGTGCTTGCTCCCTGAAGTCTATTCTCCACCTTCCTTAAACCCGACCAGATCCAGCTCCCTCACCCTGCACAGTATAAGCTCTGTTTCCAGCAGGAGTGCTGCTACTAAAGATGGATGCCCTTAGATGCAAGAGGATTCACACTGTAGTATTCACAGGAGCAAAGGCTACTTGTACCGTTGTCTATCGTTTAGGCCTGTTCTTTTGTTTAATATTTTTGTTTTAATGAGCTTTATTGTTTGGTTGGATGTTTTGTTTATTTGGTTTTGACTTAAAGTTATGGGTTTAGTTTCCCCTCAGGTAAAGACCTAAGGAAATTGTTAAGCATAGAAGAAAACTCTTAGAAAGCCTATTAATTCATGGTGCAATTCACAGTTGTTTAAATCACCCTCGGCCCCTGAGCATAATTCAATAGCACAGTAATGAGTGGAAGTTGCATATATTTGTGAAATAATAAACAAGGAGATATTTATAGGCCCTCTACAAACTAAAAAAGAAGTAAAATTTAGCCACCTTTGTCCTTAAAGTAATCTAACTTACAAGGTTATAGTTAAACATTTTTTCATGGTGCTAATCAAAAAAATTCATGTTGCAAGAGATGAGGTTCTTAAAATGAGAATGTACCTCACACTGACAGACAAGGAAAATAAGCCTAAGGCCAGCATCCCCAGATTGCTACAGCCCATCCTCCCAATCGGGTACCTTCCAAACAGGAGCAAAAGGAAGCCAGCATTAGTTAGGAAGGATGGTTCTGAGGTGAAGTAGCAGGGACAAGGTGAGAGGATGGGACAGACTTGCTTATGCAGAGAGGTCTCAAGACAGCTGTGCTTTGTCACACACCATTCCAACACCTGAAACTTTGAAATGAATTGTCTAGCTGCACAAGCCAGAGTGCAGAGCTGTGGAGGGGAGCATGGCTGACAGGCAGGTGTGCTCCATAAAACTCTGATGTTAAAAAAGTTCCACACCTGCCTTCCTCACTTTGTCCTAATTGGAATGTCGGCAAAGTACGAGACTTCAAACCAGCAGTCTCGGCACTGCTGGGAACTTGTTGAAAATGCTAATTGATGCTTTCAAATATTCTACCTTATTTATACTTCTGTCTACACGGGCCTGTGGATTAGTAGTATTAATCTCCCCTGTGGCAGCCTTTTAAATATTTTTTTTTCTATTTTTCGGAGCTGGGGACCGAACCTAGGGCCTTGCGCTTGCTAGGCAAGCGTTCCACCACTGAGCTAAATCCCCAACCCCCCTTTTTAATATTTTAAGACAAAAACTTAATTTTACTTTCGTTACTATGTCCTAACTATTAATTGTAATTATGTTATTTTTATAATTTATTTATTTAGCATGTAACTGTCACTTTGGAATGTAGCCTTTCTAAGATAGAGACTATAATTCTGTTAATCATAAATTACTCTTAGCACACAGCTCTTATATATGCTAAATAAATACTTGTTGGGTAAAAGGGAAAAATGCTAATACCTGTATCTTCCCCCACAAAACCTACTGAGCCAAATTCTGGAAGCAGGGCCCCTCAGTTGTACAGTAAGCCATTTGCATGATCCTGCAGTAGTCAGTTGTGAGAGGCACTGCAGAGCTGACAGAGCTGGACATTCACCCTCAGGCGCCTACAATTTGACAACACTTGAACATTTCCCCTTGCCTCTGTAAGCCTTACCACCACTCTAACTGGCTGAGGTCCTTTCAGACCAGTCTAAGAAGTGGGTATGAAGGTAGAAGGATACATTTAGTGTCAGTAAGGAAAGTATTGCTTAGAACGGCAGGACCTGGGTGACACGGGTCTCTGGGAATGTGGCCCCATCGTCTAAAGCAGTGAGTGGTTCTCAACCCCTTTCTTGCCTGAAACCATCAGAAAACACATATTTACATTATGATTCATAACAGTAGCGAAATAAGTTATGAAGTAGCAATGAAAGTAATTTTATGGTTGGGGTCACCACAACATGAGGAACTGGATTAGAGGCCACAGCACCAGGAAGGCTAAGAACCGCAGCTTAAACAAAGATGAGCTCTAACCACCATACTTCCACACAGTGCCTTTGAATTGGGGTTTAGCCTCAAGACACCCTGAGAAGCCAGTGAGGCCGTATTAGACTAATGTATGTACACCTCTGTACCTCAGCCCCTAAGCTCACTTCTACGGCAGTAGACTTTTTAAGAATTATTAATGCTTTTTTTATTAATACAAGTCATAATAAACTGACAAAAAAATTTTAGAGGTAAAAATAAAAACATGGCGACAGTTCCATCGTCTAAGAAGTGCTGTCTGAGGTGTGGCCTCCAGATTCTCTGTACACTTACAGATTTTTTTTAATGGGGATCAAATTATACATGCTGTTTTGTAACTTTTTCACTCAACAGTGCCATGCCTATCTTGCTGTGTCATATGTATTTCTACATCTTTTTTAATGGATGCATGATATTTCTTCATATGTGCCACGTTTTGTTAAACTACTGTTGAATTTTTAGGTTTCCAGTTTTTCACTAATAAACTGCTTTGAAGAACACTGTGCAGCTAGCTCTTTGTGTTCCTATTTCCTTATGTGCTAGAAGCCTTATATGTGCTTAGGCTCACAAGTAAATCCTCCCCTCCCCTCCGCTTCCCTCGACCTGCTCGTGGGGATGCTGCTCCATCCGTCTCAGTCCTTCCCCATGGCCCCTGGCACTGAAGCTGAGGAACGGGCAAAGCCGAGCACTACTGGCCTCCGTGTTTTACAGAAGTGGGTGTGGAAGGTGGCTTTAATGACTGGTGTTGGCGAAAATCGAGATGTTTGTCATTGTCACTCAGAATCTTTCCTCGGTACCTAGTAACACTCTGTCTAGCTGATGAAAGAGCAATGGAGGAGCTGGTGAAATGTCTGCAAGCCTGAGGACCTGAGTTTGAATCCCCAGCATCACTCAGAGCCAACCATGGCAGCCATCATCTGGAATCCCAGTGTCTTTGCAGAGACATGGAAGATGGAGACAGACTTCCCCAAAACCTAGTGCGCCTGCCAACGTGCCGTGTGCAGCAACCAAGACCAAAGTAGGAGCCCTGTCCTGAGCTGAAGTGTCAAGTCCGCAGAGCTCCACCCAGTCGTTGTGACACACCTCCTTCATACTCTCTCCCGTACAAGAACACGCACTAACGAGAGCCCCCTGCCTTAGCAATCTCATAGTGACAGAGCCTTCGCCCACACACTACTTACTGAGGCCTGACCCATCCCTTCACCACCGCTGCACACCACCACCACCACCACCCACTGCCTGTTCATTACTGCCTTAGACTGCTGTACTCACAAGTCCTAGCACAGAAGCTCTTAAATCTTGCACAAACCTAGTCCTCCAGGAGAACACCTGAGACCCAGGGAACGTCGCCGATGATGGCAGGAAGACTGTAGCAGCCAGAGGATTGGGAAGTGTGCTGTGAGACTGCGTCTCCTAGGAACTCAGAAGCTGCATCTGTAAAGTCTCACCAATGTGTCTGCCCAGGCATGAGCAGAGGACACCAGCAAACAGGCCAGAGGAGAAAGCCCATTAGGCCTCAGCCCTGTGCAAAGAACTAAAGGCAACTAACTAAAGCTGGGAGAGGGAGAGCTGGGCCTCGGGAAGGAGCACATTAGTGGGGGTTCCCTGCCAAATGGTCAGCCCTGAAAACATACAAGTAACATTATATGGAGTCAACATGTTATACTTAGGAATATATGGAGGTGTGTGTGTGCCAGTGTACATATACACTGCATCAATAACAATTAAGGATATGAGTGAGGAAGAGCAGGGAGGGGTTTGGAGGAAGGAAAGGAAGAGAAGAATATAATTAAAACAATCTCAAAAGTAAGCAACAACAAAAAGATAAATGTCATAAGCGGACACTGCAGGCATGTCGCCAGGGTTCCTTTTGTCCCATATCCTTTGGAAGGATGCTGCCCTTGTTCACTTCTGTGTACATAAGGAAGTTTCTCTTGGGAGTATATTACTGTCCCCTCCACTGGCTTTGATTAGGACCGTATCACAACATCCATGTTTTAATATATTTGGACCATAATACTGAGAGTCGTAGAGACCTGCCTTATTACTAGGATCCACCCAAACTGCTATTGCTACAACACAGCCATACTGCTATTCTGTCTAGACAGAATAGGTTGGTGCTAAAACTACTTAGCACAGAAATTAAGACTATAGACTTTGGAATACAATATAGATTATAGAATCAAGCAATTTTTTCAAACCTAGCACTATTACCACCCTATGTCTTAGGCAAATTATATGACCTTAATTCCTGTTTGTTTGTTTTTTCACAAGTAATACACAGGTTGACGTGTACCGCCTCCCTGATGTGAAGCATGCAGTACTTCTGAAACAACTCGCTGGCCAGCAGTGCACCACTTGAGAATTTATAAGAAATGCAAACTCTCTGATCCCTGCTGAATAAGAAACTCCAGGGTGGAGTACAGCAACGTGTGTTTTAACAAACCCTCAGGGAACATGATGCATGTAGAACCTGGTGAACCACAGTTGTGCAAATTAAAAGAATTCATGCAACTCTCACATCATAGTTAATTTCTAAATAACACTACTAAAATTGCTAAAGTAATGAAATGGACCATTCACAAGGAAATTTCTTTATGTCCCTTTCATAACTGCCAATTTGACAGCCAAAAGTTTGAGATTAAGATTTCTGATGAGCCTATGGAATACACATCCTTACACTTTCACCATAGGTAGAATGGCAATTTTTAGTAATTGAGATGGTCTTAGTCAGTGTTCCATTGCTGTGAAGAGACACCATAACCACGGCAACTCTTATGAAGGGAAACATTTAATTGGGGCTAGCTTACTTTCAGAAGTTTAGTCCATTATTGTACTAAGTATAACAGCACCTAGGCAGGCATGATGCTGGAGAGTTAGCTGAGAGTTCTACATCTCAATTGGCAGGAGGTGGGGGGTTGGGAGGGAGGGAGGGAAGGAGGGAGACTGACTGGGCCTAGCTCAAGCATTTGAAACACCAAAGACTACCCCCCAATAACACATTTCCTCCACCAAGGCCACACCCATTCTAATCCCTGTCAGGTAGTATCACTCCCTCTTGACCAAATATTCGAATATATGAGCCTCTGAGGGCCAGTCCTATTCAAAACACCACAGAGATCTATATATAAAACAATCCTACCTCCATAAACGAGAAATATTAGTGGAGGGTTGAGACTTTGTTCAGAAAACAGTCCAGAATTGACTCCACCACAGGGGAAGAATAAGTGGGAGAGTTTGAGCTTCAATATGTTTGGAATTGCTCACAACACACACTATTACACGGTGTGTTCTAAAGAAATCTCATTATATGTGCATACCAGGACTAACTGTATCCCATGAACCTGCCTAACATTCATTTCATAATGTAGCCTGGAAAACTAAATGAATTTACTTCAACACAGGGTATTTGGATATAAACCAATTACATGCAGGAGACTAAATGGTGACTTCAGAACAGCTTGTCACAACCCATTCTTTTAGAGAGCACTGGACAGTGAGGCCAGCAGAAATTAAATCTGGTTAATAAGGCAAATTATTCACTTAACCTCATGGGCCCTAGGATTTCTCACCAATAAAAGGAAAACATTAAAATTCAGATCACTAACATCTTTCTAGCTCTTGTATCCCAACACACTTGAGAAAAGCCCAAGTTTTTCAGGTTTTGGTAATAACTAAACTAAACCAAACTTACTCACCTGAACAGTATGCACAGTGCTGGCTGTTGGGTGGAGTTATTTTCCTCATATGTTAAACTTCAAAGCTGTTCAGTCAGAATATCTGGACTGGTAAGTAACCAGTAGACATTTGGAAATCCCTCTCAACCAGGACTGACCAGACTTCACCTCAGAGGAACTGGACACACGCCATGCTGACTCTGTAGTGGTTCTAATGAGCCTTTATGAACAGTGGCAGTGATCATCATATATTCAGGACTTTCTGTATTCCCTTTGAAAATACTGATAATACACAGTATTCCTAACATTTGACCTACTGTTAAAGAACACTCTCTTCTTTAAACCCAACAAGAAGGCATGTCTGCCCCTGCTTTGCAGACAGGAGAATCGTGAGCCATTCTGTGAGAGGGCAGCAGAGCCAAGTCCTGTTTCCCACTCAACAGTCCTGTCTCTCTCTTTTTTCTTTTTTTACACTTATTTGCATGTGTGCACAGGTGAAGAAAGATGCATGCTGTGATGCATGCGAACGTAAGAGGACAATTTGTAGGAGCCAATTCTCTCCTACCAGGTGGTTCCTTGGGATGGCACTCAGGTCATTGGGCTGGTACCAAGCATCTTCTCCCACTGAGCCATCTCGCTGGCTCAAGAGCCCCAGCCGTCATCATGTTTTTACAATGTTTTTATCTATGCTCCTAAAACATGGCCAATATCTCTTTATTTTCTATACAGATGGCTTAGAACTTTTTATAAGGCAGAAAATGTGTTGCTCTTAACTATGAACTAAACTAAAAATACCTACAGTCCACTGAGTCAACAGGGGACCTGTTGGCCTCATTAGCTGCCACATCTGAAAGAGCAATCAATGTCGGTTTAAGTCAAAGAAAGGATCATGAGTATCTTCCCCTAGTATATAAGCATGTCTACAAATTCAATATTCTAGACTAAACCCTACATTCAACAAAATACTATAAACAACAGGACTATTACAAGCCAACATATGAATGTACTCAGACATAATCTTACAGACACCATTTTAATCAAATCTCTATGAGTATCCCCTTCCCTTATTGGTCTATTCATCTACTGTTCTCCATGAAACCAACCAGTGGCCTACCCATGCCCCCTTCTCACTCCTGGCCAATTAAACTTGGGACAGCTAATGTGAAACTTTATTGGACATCTGGTTCTCACTTCAGGACCACTAAATGTGTTGTCACCCATACAGTCTCCTTAAATTAGACATCTGGGTGGCATTGGCCTAACCATCCCATGCCCAGCATAACTTCGGTGTCACATGTCTGGTATTCATTGTTAGGATGCTGTGACTCGGCATAGCTGTCAAGGCATGAAGAACAAATTACCGTGTAGCTGGACTTCAGAGTTCATATCATTAGTCCACAGGCCAATGAGTGGTTAAGGGTATGTTTAATTCTGGAATGTGCTTATGTACTTGAACATTTTAGTTAAATAAGGCCACAGAAGTAAAGCTGCCTTTCTGTGTCTCCTGTAAAACTGCTTCCAGCCATAAACTGAAATGCTACACCATTGTCCCAGCTCTATCAGTTCTCTAGACCAATCTCTAATGAGCACCTTGAGCAGCAAGCAGGATTACACACAATACAATCTCCCCAGAAGAGAGAAAAAGAGTTCATTCTAACAGTCAACCCGAATAGAAAAGTGTTCTCTCTGCCTCTCATGAAAACATGAAATCTGGGATTTTGTTTGTTGGGGGAATTCTGTTTGTTCATTGCCAGTATTCAGTAAAGCACTGCTCTGCCCTATTTAGTGGGCGTAGTGGCTATTCCTAGTTGTCAACTTGACTATATCTGGAATGAACTACAATCCAGAATTGGAAGACTCATCTGTAATCCTGATTCTGAGGCTAGGAGATACAAGTTTCTGACTTGGATCTTGGCATGGAGATCTTGAGGCATAGGGGCTATGACAAGCCTAAGGCAAAGAGATCTCTGAGTTCAAGGTTATCTGGGACAAAGGAAGTCCCAGACCCAGGCATGGTGGTTCACACCTTTAATCTGGAACACACCTTCTGCTGGAGAACAACATAAGGACATTGGAAGAAGGAAGAGTCCCTCACCTGCCTGCCTTGTGGGACTGAGCCACCGCTAGATCCTTGGACTTCCATTCACAGCTGCTGCTGACTATTGTAGGGGAGTTGGACTACAGACTGTCAGTCATCAACAAATTCCCTTACTATATAGAGACTACCCGTAAGTTCTGTGACTCTAGACAACCCTGACTAAGACAGTGGAATAGGAGTATGTCATTTAAAAGAAAGTAGTTGTGGGCTGGAGAGATGGCTCAGTGGTTAAGAGGACTGACTGCTCTTCCAGAGGTCCTGAGTTCAATTCCCAGCAACCACATGGTGGCTCACAACCATCTGTAATGGAATCTGATGCCCTCTTCTGGTGTCTGAAGACAGTGACAGTGTATTCACATACATAAAATAAATAAAATCTTAAAAAAAAAAGAAAGAAAGGAAAGGAAGGAAGGAAGGAAGGAAGGAAGGAAGGAAGGAAGAAGGAAGTCAAGCCCCATGGCGTGAACCGGGTGCCAGCCACTGCTGGACTGCTCCACACACGTTTTCTAACCACATCCTGTAACAGCGCTGTGGGCTGGAGACTGTTCTGACTCAGATGAGAACCTGAAGCTAATAAAGAGCCTCTCTGCTCGAGTGTCCTGATGCTTACAGTGTCCTGGGCTGTCTCTCCTATCCCTCCCTCTCCTCTGGAGGCTAACACTTCTTGTTCTCCCATAGGTTGTCAGATGCTAGTCATGGCTCTAGAACTCCCGTCATGGCCTATTCTCACTGTTCCTTTAACTAGGGAGATTGCTGAAACTTGAGGATGCATGGGGACTAAGGGACAAAAATGTCCCTGAGAAGGAAAGAAAGAGATTAATAAGACATGGGAAAGGCTCAACAGCAGTACTGACCATAGCCCAGAACACCTAGAAAAGAAGACAGTGGAAGGTACGATCAGGCAAGAGGAAATTTTAGCTACCTGTGATCAGATGTGCAAATAGCTTAAGGTTTCTGCTCCACCGACCTACACAACAGTTAGCATAGAACTCATTCAATTATTAAATTTGAGCTGGACAGACCTTGTGGATTTGAATCATTTTTTAAAGTTTAATCCTCATTTTATTGTCTGTCTATGTGTGTGTGTGTGTGTGTGTGTGTGTGTGTGTGTGTGTGTGTGTGTAGACATGTGTGTGGCATGTGTGCATGAGTGCCACACTGCACTTGTAGAGGTTAGAGGACAACCTTCAGGAGTTGCGTCTCACTCATCCTTCCTAGGTCATTGAACTCAGTCCTGCATAGCCAGTGCTTTTGCCCGCTGAGCCATCACACTGGCCCTGCGGTTGGTTTGTTTTGTTGGAATAGGGACTTCCTCCTAGTCCAGCAATGCTGTACTAGAGAGTTTGCTGAACTTAGAGAAATCATCTGCTCACTGCTTCCAGGCTGGAAGGACCATTGATGATATCTGGATCAGAGAGTATCTACCTACAAATGATTCCCACATTCTAATGCAAACACCTTCCATTTTATTTGTTATCGGATTTTTATTTATTTATATTTCAAATGTTATCCCCTTTCCTGATTTCCCCTCTGGAAACCCCTCTCCCATCCCCCCTCCTCCTGCTTCTATGAGGGTACTCGCCCTCTGACCCACCCACTCCCTCCCTCCTCCCTGTCCTGGCATTCCACTACACTGGGGCATCGAGCCTTCACAGGACCAAGGGCTGCTCCTCCCACTGATGTCCAACAAGGCCATCCTCTGCTACAATGATTCTATGGCTGGAGCCATGGGTCACTCCATGTGTACTCTGGTTGGTGGTTTAGTCCCTGGAGCTCTGGGGAGTCTGGTTCGTTAATACTGCTGTTCTTACTATGGGGTTAAAAACTCCTTAAGCTCCTTCAGTTCTTTCTCTAACTCCTCCACTGGGGACCCTATTCTCAGTCCAATGGTTGGCTGCTAGCATCCGCCTCTGTATTTGTCAGGCTCTGGCAGAGCCTCTCAGGAGACAGTATATCAGGCTCCTATCAGCATGCACTTCTTGGCATCAGCAATATTGTCTGGGTTTGGTAGCTGTAAATGGGATGGATCCCCAGGTGGGGCAGTCTCTGGATGGCCTTTCCTTCATTCTCTGCTCCAAACTTTGTCTTCCTATTTCCTCCCTTGAGTATTTTGTTTCCCCTTTTAAGAAGGACTGAAGCATCCACACTTTGGTCGTCCTTCTTGAGCTTCATGGGGGTCTATGAATTGTTTCTTGGGTATTCCAAGGCTTTCATTTTATTGATTTATTTGAAGGGTTTGTGTGTGTGTGTGTGTGTGTGTGTGTGTGTGTGTGTGTGTGTGTGTATGGGAACTTGTGTGTATAAGTGTGTAGAGACAAGAAGATGGCCTCTAGTGTCCTGTCTATCATACTCTGTCTTGTTCCACTGAGACAGTGCCTCTCACTGAACCTGGAGATAGCTAATGGCCAGTGAGCCCCAGAATCCTCCTGACCCCCACCTCCCACAGTGCTAGAGTTACAAACACAAGTCACCACACCCAGCTCTTTATGCGCACTCTGGGGATTTGAACATGAGTCCTCCTCCTTGCTCAGCAGGAGTCACCTCCCTAACTCCCAGAGAGGTTCAAAGTTTTGTGGGGTTTGTTTTGTTTTGCTTTGCGTTTTAGGGCAAGACACCCTACTATTAACTTGCAACCCTAGTCCCCAAAAGCTCTTTAAAAACTCTTTAGTGTTGTAGGGAACAAAGAGTACTATCCCAGACACTTGCCAAACTCATGACAGACCTGTGTCCACATTAGAAAACCAGCAGGCTGGAGGCCTCTTCTGTTTGTCGCCATTTGCTCTTTGCTTGCAGGAACCACGGGACCGGTTGGCGTGTCTGGCTAGGGCTTCCTTTGTCTCTTTTCCCTACCCCCTTCCCCAAAAGTCTCATGAGCAGGAACGTCTCAGCTTCAGGGAAAGGAAATAGGAATAACCACAGTGACTTAGCATGAACTGAGAGCGCTTCTCTGCTGGGGGTGATTTACGCCATCCCCTTTACCCCCCGCGAGGGAGGTATCCCTCTTCGCTGTGCTCCACAAAAGGAGAAATGAAGGCTCTAACTCACACAGCCTGGGAGAGCCTGGGCTCTGGCCACAGTCATCTCATTCCCAAGCCCTTGCTCTTGAGGGCTCCCCGGGGGTGCGGGGGCGGGGAGGGGCTATGAGGTTTAGAATGGACAGGACCAGTGACTAATCCCTTCTGCAGCCTCGAATAGCAACTGAACAGACAGCTCACCGCAGCCCGCTGTCTGCTGTCCAGGGTGCTTTTCCAGGAAGCCAGCTCCCCTTTCCTCTTGTTCCTTACCTTGTGTTTGTTCCCTCTGGAACCTGCATCAGTTAAGGGGGACCCCTTCTAGCTGAACCTTCAATATAGTAACCGGAAACTCCTCTCTCTACTATGCCCTGCTCAGCGGCTTGAGCAGAGTCTCCTGAGAGTCGATTACTTAAAACACAGAGCGCATTCATAAATTCCAAATGCTGGTGAGGCTCCCAGGTGCGTGCACCAAAATCTTTTAAATCTATATATAATGTGCCTAGAAATTGATAGTGCGGCCAAACAAGAACCGTGTGGCATTCTGGGAGACCCTTCAATTCCTCTGAATCCATTCACGCTACTTAGATCTATGCAATGACATTTTAGTAGGAAATTTTTATTCAACTTGGTTTTTGGACAGTTTCACCCCTGTACGTGGCTCATTCTGATTTCTGTCACCCCCACCTTCTATTGTGTATCTCCCCCTTCACCCTACCTCCCGCCCTCTGCAACTCCCTTTCTCACATTCACATCTGTTTGGAGTCATTCTGTGACACCATGGGCTTAACCAAGGCCATCTGCGAGAACATGGGTGAGGAGCTCTCCACTAGAGCCTGGTGAATGGGGTAGATGCTCTTGTCATGGGCACTTAACAAACTCTCGACAGCACTCCACACGCCGCCATATGTAAACTTCACAGCAGCTGCAGGCAGCCAGTACACTATGACGCTCAAGCAGAGAGAACTAGAGATGCAGCTGCACTGGTAAAGGGCTTGCCTCGAAAGCATGAAGACCCAATTCCCTACTGCCAAGAAAAACAAAACAGACAAAAAAATGGAAACCAGGTGTGGTGGTAATGCACGCTTGTAACCCCAGGGCTGGGGAAGCAAAAGCAAGAGAGTCCCTGAGTCACCAGCAAGCCTAGAAGATCACTGAAGGAGCCTCAATCAAATAAGTGGGCAGTTCCTCCGGAATGACATCCAACGTCGTCCTCTTGCCCCATGAGCACTCGCATACATGTGCACACACAGGGGTAAAAAGTAAAAAGGAAACATACAGAAGTCAGCTGACCTCATTTTCCCAAAGATGGGGTGGGGCTGGGGGGAGGGGGTGCTTTACTTACTCTGCAGTGTAGTCAACTCTCAGAGCACACAGGTGGGCATCCCTGTGAGGAGAGGTGTTGAGAGGGCTGGATGGGAGCTCCATAGAGGTCCAAGAGCCCACCTCATGAAGGAAGGCGGGTCACGGGACCCCAGGAGGTCATGAGGAATACGAGTTAGGCAAGTAAGACAGTCTTTGTTCATAGCACACAAGCTGCTAAACCGGATGCTGGCAGACACCTGGGCACACGCCTGCATAAACGGGCTGTACACAGTGGGCACAGGCATTCATGCTGGCTGGCGCATAGGTGAGCACACACAGCCCTACACAGACCAGAAAACGCAAAAAGTGAAAGCGAAGGTGCAGCCTTCTGACCTCAAGGACGTATTCACACGGAATCACACAAAAGCAGCACTTTAGCAGGAATGGGTATATAACAGATTACATCACTGTTTGCTTTGGGGTCCTCCAGACACACGAGGTCAGTCATCTTGCACTCACCTATAGGTGCACTCCCAAGGTGCACTCCCAAGGTGCCTAGCGTCTGCCGTCTTGGCCCACTGCAGATAAGCCTATCAGTGCTATGCTGGCTAACATAGTCTGGCTTTACTATCCATTCCTCTGTTCCCTTCAGATATCGAAGAGGGTGATGCTTTTCACGTGAGCTTCAGAAGAGGAAGCTGTCTGTGCACAGTAAGGGTCAATGGGATTTCCCCAAGGGATGATGGGGCTTCTTCCACTAGGGAGTAAGCTTCCTCCATGAGGCTTCTCCTGCTCCCCTGGCAGGACTCCTGGATGAACAAGGATTATACAAATTCCCACTTCCAGACCACTTGTGGCAATGAAACGAGATCCCTGAGGTACTTTGTCCTTTTGGTACCTTCCCCCTGTGCATGTCCTCCTGTGATTATCATCTCTAGATTGTGCCATATCCTTACGCACGCATGCACGCACGCACGCACGCACGGACGCACGCACAGCACACGCATGGCTGTCATGACCGTAGTGAGTTAGAGGGAAATGAATTTTGCTTCTGAACTTTGAGATAGAACTTCCCCTTGCCTCTGTTAATCCCAAAGATGAGAGGAGAAAAGCCTCCTCCCCAAATCGTCATGGCAAACTTCATGTGTGTACATGGC
The DNA here is from genome assembly GCF_011064425.1 of Rattus rattus. Taxonomy (NCBI): domain Eukaryota; kingdom Metazoa; phylum Chordata; class Mammalia; order Rodentia; family Muridae; genus Rattus; species Rattus rattus. Next base: position 16,048,973 of record NC_046156.1, read on the forward strand.
CCGCCTCCCCCTGAGGTGGGGTTGGAAAGGCCAACCTTGGATGTGAGCAAAAAGTGTTTTTAAAGCTCAGGGGTAGGGGGATTCCAAAAGAGATAATAAGCCAGGTTACAGGAGCAAAATATAACAGTTGACCAAAACAAGGAAACCACAACGGGTAGTCACAGCGAGTTAGTCACAGAGGGGCGGAGTCTTTGAACCTTCGAAACAAAGGTAGGGTTGCAAGGTGGTTAGAAATAATGAGACAAAGAAATTATCGCCATTCCTGGAGAAACAGGTTTAATCATAAACAGGAGTGAACTGAGTTTGTCTTTACTATAGGGTGGCTTTTAAGCCTAAAATGGAGGCTGGCTGGTTCTTCACGTCCACTAATGAAGAGCATGATTCCAGGCCCCTTCCCGACAACCCTTTCGCCGGCATCACCAGTGAGAGACAGGACACACGGACTCAGCCCCTGCTCTTGTTTCCGCTTTGGTAAACTCAGAAGTTCAGGCGAAATAGAAGGAAGCAGTCGGTCCAAGGAAAACACAGGCCGCCAACCAAGCGGGCCCCGAGTGACTAGAACTAAGAGCAGGCCATGGGGGTGGGGAGAGGGGCCAGGACGGAACCACAACAAACGAGAGGAACTGAAACAGATGCCCTTTCAAAGCTCTCATCAAAAATCTAATGAGCCGCGCTCTGTGGACGCGATGGTGCTTTACTGACTAAACGGCAGTTCTTCATGATGTCTAGCTCAGAGCCAGATCTCTCTTTTCCACACACGGCCAAGAGAAGCGCTGCTATCTTTACCACCACTGATGTTTTTCTTTGATTGTCTTTTTTTTTTTTATAATAGATCCAAAAGGGACAGACATCCGATTTCATCCTCCCCTGATATATAAAACTTACAGAGGCTTTTAGAAGATACAACAAACAGATTATATGTAAATCAATAACAATTTTTCTTTTGTCGCTCAAACCATGAATACCAAGTAGCTAGGTTTCATGCTATCCCAATAAGGTAAGTGAGTTTTATGATCCTGTTCCAATCCAATTATTCTTTAGTGCTTTAATTAGCCTAAATGATTTTCTTTCTCTCCATAGAATATCTTTTTGCCAGATCCCTAACTTTCCATCACATCGGCATGCCACAGCTGAGACAGCTAAGCGCGGTGCAATTAGTCAGACAAAATGGAGGACCACGCAAGGTGAGTACTGGTAAGGACTGGCAGGTGGCTGAAGGGTAGGTGAAGGGACCCAACCCAGATGGCAGTGTGGGGGAACACCAGGTCAGGTTCAATGTAGAGGACAATCGACAGATAAAACATGGGCACTCGGGAAAGAGTTACCATAGCTGAGGATAGATATCCTGAAGTCGCTTGGTGTACTAGATTTCTCCCGAGGGGAACGTGTGCATCCTTCCCTTAGCTGTGTCGGAAGAGTGTTCTCCTCTGCCTGGTGAGTGTAGGCTTGTCCAGTGACCTTTGTACATGGGATGTTAAGTGCATTTGTTTCTTTTGTCCTGCTCTAACAGCAGACCTTACAACGAGGGCCTCGTGCCCCCCAACCCCACGCTCTTTCTCTCTTTCTCCCAACAAAACTAAAAGCTGAAAAGAAAAAAGACAGAAAATACCGAAACAAAAAGCACACATAAAACATGGAGTCCGTTTGATGCTTGCTGGCCAACTGCTCTTGAGCATGGGGCCTGCTCTGGAGTGTGGCTGGAATACCCAGGGTCATTCCACTGGAGAAAATCAATTTACCACCCCACAGCAGGTATCAACTGCAAATAGCTTCTTCGTTAGGGGTGGGACCTTGTGTCCACTTCTCCTTCCTCGCTCTGGGATTCGGTCCGATGCGAGCCTGTGCACGTCCTGTGCCTGCTGCCACAGTCTCTCTGAGTTCATGTGTGCCTCGGTCCTGCTGTCGCTGAAGAATTCTGTTTCCTTGGTTTTGTTCACCACCCCTGGCTCTAACAATCCATCTCCTCTTCCAAGTAGATCCTTGAGCCTTAGCAGGAGGTGTTTCATAAAGAAATCCCATTTAGGGCTGAGAGCTACATGGCCCAAACCTAACCACAGCAATGGTTAGATGATAAGAATGATAAGCAGGGCGTGTAGTGTGTGGGTCCCGTAAGCTAAGCCTTTGAGGCTTTTGACAGCTCTGAGGAAAGACTTGGCCCTGGAAACACAGCTCAAACGAGATGCAAAACAGGTAGAACAGACCTGGGTCACACCCACCGCTCACAGCAAGGCTGAACAAGATTATTCCACCTAGAAAGTTCTATTGGCTTCAAGGCCCTACTGAAGCAGCTTCCAATGCCACCGTCTTCCCAGTGCCTGTGCCTTCCCAGTCTTTAAGTGAGAGCCTACACGTCTCTGTCTCAGAGGGCCCTGCCCTGACTCTGCTCCTGTCAGATGCATGGCTGCTCCTTTGTTCATTTTTTTCCTAAATGCACCCAGCTCTTTTTCATCAGAATTTGACTGTATATCTCATGTTCGTCTCTCCCATCCTGCAGTATTCCCTGAGATCCATGAGTAGAACGTAAGCTTTGCTTAATTCTAGCGTAGCCCTTACTGCGTAGTGGGTGTTTAGCACACACGTGTGGAATGAATGATAATAAACCCTCTCCTGGGGTATGAGTCTGTGATTACTGCGCTGATGGCCTGGAGCCCTTCACATGAGGAGATTTGCATCCACAGTGGTAGACTTTCAGTCCACTGCTCAAAGTCAGACGTATGTAATGGCTGTGTCTATGGTTAGGACTGACCTGAGAGACAGGCCAAGTAGGACAAAATTTAGTGTCTTAAAAAAGCAATTTGCTCTCAAAATGTGTAGTGTATTAAGAACTTGGGAAGAGGGTTGGGGATTTAGCTCAGTGGTAGAGCGCTTGCCTAGCAAATGCAAGGCCCTGGGTTCGGTCCCCAGCTCCAAAAAAAATAAAAGAAAAAAAAAAAAAGAACTTGGGAAGAGCTGGGCTGGGTCTTTTTGGCTCCGATGTCTGTTATGAGGCTGGAGGCTGATGGTGACTGGAGAAGCTGGGACAGCAGCCCGATGTGTGTCTGTACCTAAGAGGCTCAAAGCTGCAGAAATTTAGGCATAGCAAGTGATGGAGACGTACCTCAGTATCTCACCTCATCACAAGAGAAGCCTCAGCGTCACCTGTGTGCTAGAGCAGGTCCCTCCTCCTAACCACAGTTACGGCCATTAAGGAATTTCCATCATGCACTCCCTTCATCTTTTATCTGGTGATCTTCTGTAGAACTGCAGTCTACCCTTCAGTCCTGTTGAGGATTGACCTTGCCGTCTGTTGTAACGATAAGTGGGGAGGGAGGTGCGGGGGACACGGCAAGACCTACAGCCAGCACACAGACCAAATGACCCTGCCCCCAAATTATTTCTGATTGGTAAATAAAGATGCCAACGGCCAGTATCTGGACAGAACAGTTATAGGTGGGGTTTAGGTTTCCCAGACTCAGGGTTAAGAATGAAGGATAAGAAGGTAGGGGAGGAAGGAGAAGTCACCATGGGTTGGGTGAGCCATTAAAACAAGGCCCTGAGGGCTGGCTAACTGCAGTTAAGAGCAGCCCAGATGAAACATAGTAAGGAATAATTCAGGGTTATCGATAGGGAAGTAGATTTTAGTAGCATAGAGGGTAGAGATCCACCAAGCTCTGTGTGTGTCTTTTATCCAGGAACTAAATGGTCAAAGGTGGGGTAGAACCCCCAATTGGGATTGAAAATGTCTACAATACACAGGGTCATCCAGGCAAAGGAGTGGCTAAAATCTCCAGGGATAACTCTGAATCTACAGTAAATGGGAACCACGGACAGATGCCCTGTGGATGGACAGCTCCGGCGCCATCATGAAGGACTCAGTGGTACCCACAGTCTAGAGCAGGGAAGTCCAAAGTGGTGGCCCATCGTTCGCACTGATTAGCTTCTTCCTTCTCCCTTTTCCGTCCCACACGCTTCCGGTCACCTTACAAACAACGGTATCCCTCTGCACATCCTTGTCTTGAATGCTTGTCTTGAATCCAATGTCCTGAATGGAGAAACTTAAAGCTAAGAGATGAACGAATTGGTGAGGTGGCAAAGTCCCGAATACATCCTAGTCATGCAGAAATTCTCATCGGGTGTAGGTATAGAAGGGAGGCTATCAACGATACATATAAATCACGCCGAGCTGAACGCCCAGCCACCGTAGACGCCGATTCAGATATTTTACCCGATCTAAGATACGCCTTGTCTTTCCTACTTTAACTTTGCTGGGAATGAGGAATAGTGCACTGATTCAAAAAAGTAAGCATTGGTAGACTTGAGCTTTTGTTTGTTGTCGGGGACTCATGAGAGAGAGAGAGAGAGAGAGAGAGAGAGAGAGAGAGAGAGAGAGAGAGTGCCTGACCAAGGTTTACTCTTAGAGTGGGAAGCAAAAGCAGTCTGTAATGCAGGCACGAGGAGGGAGCAACACTGCTAGAGCAAAGACAGAGGTAGGACCGGGGTGAACACCATCAGAATTTCAAGAACATGGGCGTGCTGGAACACGTCTCCATCACTCCTGGCCTAACACCTGCCCTCACCCCCATTCCCTCCAAAACGAAATCTCTCTACTCTCTGTGTCCTTAGGCTTCGCCCACTCTCCTGCAAACCAGATGGATGCATCTGGCATTCGGGGTTGATGATAAGTTATCCCTGATAAGGACCATTTGTACCGTAATAGCACTGTCTGTGCCTCAAGCCCTGGAGACCAAGCATACGCTACGCACTCGACAGTGAACCCACAGGAGTACTTCGGAGCATTTTTAAAATTCCAAGGGAAACACAGAGGCATCTGTCAGACCGTGCACAAATTACTACTATTAAGTTATCTGGATTTACCTACTTAATAAGCACAACTGTTAGAAATTCCTTTTGGCTGAGAGCGGCCATGGGGACCAGAGTAAATGTTCTGTGAACAGAAAGTTTGGAGACTTAAGCCTTGAGCCTAAGCTGCGGGAGAGGGTGTGTGTGTGGGTAGCATGTGAAGTGACAAATGTTCTTAGGAGAGAGTTGCAGCACCCAGACCACAGCCTGGTGATTCTGTCCTTCCAGTAGGTCAAGATCACTGGCTTTGTCACCAGACTCCTAGATCTTCCTGGGTAGTGACTTCAAGACCATCCTAAAGCACTTCCTGACCATGGCCCCGGGAGACAGGGATGTGCTCAGGGATCACGAGGTTCCGTGTTAGAACTGAGAACAGCCTGCATTGTTTTTTCAGGCTTTGCTATATGGGAAAGAGCAGAAAACAGCTAGGACCCAGGTCCACTTCTGTAAAATATTACAATTAAGCCTATGCATGTTTAGCTTCAAATGAATGAGACTCGAACTATAGTTTTTTATTTATTAAGCTCTGCACAGTTAGTGGGGGATCACCCCCAGTCTAAATCTTTATCACTTGTCTGACAATCTCCTCATCTGTGCTCCCCAAATACTTGCTGTTTGAAACTCTGGGTTCATTTCTGACTCAGCAGTCTGGTGTCCTGGGAAGACGTCACAACTAATGGAGACCTCCCGTTCTCTCCATCTTCTCTGCATTCCTTCTCTCTCTCCCTCTCCCCTACTTGTGACCCCCATCTCAGTAACTCAAAAATCTCTCTATTCCCCCAGTAATTGGCTGTCAGCAGTTTCGTTTAACCTGTGGTTTTTCATTGGGGAGCAAGGTTTATGCAACAAAGGCTGGTGGTATACGTGAGGATCCACTCATCGAAGCAACCAGACCTTGGGGCACACAATTCAGCATCTGAATATAAGTAGCGGCAGACCAACCCCTTGCATGTTTCCATATGGTCACACTCTTCCAAACGTTAGTTTCCCCTTCTAGTAGGTTGGTCCCATCTTTTCTCCAATATCTGTGGATAGAACAGTGTGTGTGTGTGTGTGTGTGTGTGTGTGTGTGTGCATGCTGAATCTACATTAGAATGTAAATTCCCTTAAAACATGACTTCACATGTGTACCACCGTATAACCAGTACCTACCTATCAGAGCACCTGTCCTACAGCGGGCACTCAGTAAGTTTATTGAGTGAATTCACTAGAGTTTCATGGAAGAACTAAGCCCTAGCACCCTGTCCTCCACCATATGAAGTATCTTCTCTCCTATGCATCAAGAATGACGACTGACTACGCACCTTGGGGGACGGAGAACACAGTCTCTCCAAGTAATGTCTGTGCACTTTGATTCAGAGAAGGAAAGTCTGAGTTCTCGGGCAAATGGACAGTTGAAGAGTCTTCCTCCTCTACAGCCTGTTTGGACGACCCGACCCACGCTTTTCCCTCCCCCAAACACTTCAGGGATGGTAATGGTTGAGCCCAAAGCTCCTGCTCCTAGTGGATGTCCAGTCGTCCCTGGAAGGTGGCTTGTGGGACCTAACAGCCCTGTCAGCAGATCTGGCCTTTTACAGGTCATGAAAGAGGACATGCATGATTGAGGCCACAGTCTGGGTGCTGTCTGGTACTGATAAGGCTGCCTGGGAACGCCCTGTCCTACCCCTGCCCCAAACCAAAGGATCTCTGAGAGGCAGCCAAGCATGTGAGCCCAGCCAAGCAGGCCTAAGTGCATTATCTTGTCTAAGCAAAGCATGAGAAGTAAATTAAGATCCTCGCTGACATCACCGACTTAATGTGTAAGAAAAGAAAAAGAAAACAAGCAACCCCCTCCCCCCAGCTTTTACCTAATGCATGACCACTGCCCTAAAGAAGATCCCCTCCCTTCCCATAAAATTGTATTTAACCTTAAGAGAAAAAAAAAAGATCTCTTCCCTTCTGCCATCTCATTCTGTAAAGAGCCTTTTAGATCATCTTTCTCTGGTCATTTCTAAACCATTCACTAGAAGGGGGGATGGCGTCACCTTAATTAACTTAGACCCATAAGATCTGTGCGTGGCAAAGAACTTCACAGCTAGCAGGGGCACTGAGAGAGAAGACAACTGCATTAAACGTTTCTATTGTCGGACCGATGCCTCAGACATCCTCCGGCAGCTGCAACGGCCAAATGGCTTAAAGAAAATAAAAAGACGCCACACGACTTGCTGTTTCCAGAAAGCGCTGCTTCATCCTCACTCCTGCACGCCATGTGTGTGTGAGTCACACGGGTGAGACATGCTGGAAACCACGGAAGATCCCACAGCCGGGGAAACATGACAAGCTGTGAGCGGAGCCGAGCCTGGCTGCTGAACCGGTGTCCCTCCAGCTCCAGGGGTATTCGAGTGACTCCACTGAGATTGGGGCTGAGCTTTGAAAACAGGTTTATCAGCGAGATTGGGAAGCATTCAGAAAGAGGGGGGAATAGAAACAAGGTCACGGGGGAGCCGGAGTGAGGGTGTTACATGGGAGCGGAGCAATGTGTTAGTTTTCTTCCTGCTCTGTGGACATAAACTTGGTGGCTTAAAAGAAATACAAACTGCCCAATAGTTCGGTAGGTCAGAAGTCTGACATGCATCGTGCTGTCACGTGTAACAGTGACTAGCAGGGCTGTGTCGATCGCTGAAAGCCCTAATAGGGAAACAAACAATGGCCTCTGTTCACGAGCTTGTGCTGACATCGCTGCATCCTCTCTTCCTTCGTCACAGGCAGCAAGAGAGGCTGGAAGTCTTTTCTTGATGCCATCTCAGTTCCATTTCAAAAGACCCATGTGGCTAGACTGGACCCGGGACAAGCTGGCATGATTTTCCCATCTCAATGTCGGCAAAAAAAAAAAAAAAAAAAAAAAAAAAAAACAAAAAAAAAAAAAAAAAAAAACAAAAAAAAAAACAGAAAAACCCTGTTCTCCAAAAAAAAAAAAATGGAAAATTATGGAAAAAAACCTGCCTAACACAAAAAAAAAAAAAAAAAAAAAAAAAAAAGCAGATGGCTCACACTGCCCCAGCTGAGAGACCAAGCATAGAGAGGGAGGCAGAGGTCATCTCTAGATTTGTGACAATTCTAGGTCTAATGTTCTTGAATAATGGAATCTTTTTTTCTGGGTTCTCAACTCATAATCATTTCTTCCCACAGATCTTACCCACTAGCCAAGAGCATCTTCAAACCCTAAGGAGAGTGGTGCATCCCTGTTCTAGCTTGGTGATTTTACTACCGTCTCTGTTAGGCTAGGATATGCTTTGCTGTGACAATCAGTGATCCCCAACTCCCAAATGCTTAAGACAGTTTCCTCTTGATCATCCTGCCTGTTTGCCAGAGGTTGGCCAAGGAGCCCTTCCCCAAATCCCCAGTCCCCTCACTTCAGAGCTCAGACTCACAGAAAAACTGGTAACTTAAACCTTTCCAGATTCCACACAGAAAGAATGAAAATTTTAAATGGTTTCACACCAGACATTACAAGCCCCAGCCTAAAGGAGACAAAAGTCCACTCTACTCCGGTTCATTGACCCAAGCTCTTTGTGCAAGGCCACCTGCACAGACCATCAGGCAGAGGAGCCCACCAGTGACTGCTAGTAAAGGGAGGGAAATGTGTGAGTTGACAGACAGCGACTTCAGGTTTGCAAGATCTGTACTGACATGCTTCAATATCTTCTGTGCAGAGACACGGAGATCTTTTGACGGTAGCCAATCAGACGTCGAGGCTCTCTTACTCTTGCTTCCCACTGTCCCACAGCCATCAACTGACCTTGCTTGCTACACCGCCATCTCTGTTACTACCAGGCAACAAAATGGACTCTGGTGTTTCCAAAATTTATTTCACTGTGTTTGTTAGAAATCCACTTTTCATTCAGAACAAATATAAATCAAATACACAGCTTTACATGTGTATACATACCTATACATGTGTATACACACATGTGCACATGAACTGAAGACATAGGTCACTCATATTTACTATCCCTCCACTGGGGTGATCATATCCCTGATATTTAAGAAGACGTTCCTTTTTCTCCTGCCATCCCTGTTGGTTTTCCTCTTGGGTTTCTTTCGTTCATCCCTTCATCATTAATCAAAACTTTATAAAGATCTTGTCACTCGAGTCAAGATGCGCTAGAGGCTGAAATTACAAAGATGGGTAAAACAGAGCCTGCGTTCTTCAAGAGTTTATAGATTAGAAGAGACTGACATACAAACAAGGAGTTGTTGTGGCATGAGAGATATTCTGTAATTAAAGAATGGAAATGTTTTCATGAGAATTCAGAGGAAAAGCAACATATTCTACTTAAAAACACCAAGAGATCCCTTCCTGGGATGTCTCTAAGCCTCCTCACCTCCTGTTCAGCTGCTCAGTTTGCCCTCCCTCGCCTTCTGCGCCAATGTATTAACTGTTGCCATGCCAATAGGTGCCAAAGTTAACACCCTCGATGTGCTATTTCTTCTTGTCCCAAGATGGAGCTGATAATGGCTTTGCCACCGCAGTGGGCAGCGCTGGCACATGTAGACTGCTGTCCATGCGTGGGATGGCAGGTGAAATATAAGACCAGAGTCTGTGGATGGGCAATGAAAAAAGGAGATGAGGCTGAGCGTTTCAGAGAGAGAGGGCAGGGGATAGACAGACAGAAGGACAGAGAAGATGGAGGAAGAAGATGAACCAGATCCACGTGGCTTGAAATAGCCACAGGTAGCTATGTATATCATAGAAGGGATAGAATAATACAGGACAATTTGTCCAATCTAGGTGGGCAGCTTGTATCCATACCAATCGGCTCTGAGTTCATCGTGTGAGGGTTTTCTGAGAATTTACTGATATAAATCTGACCGATAGATTACAAGCCTCTAGAGTTTTGATTTTACTGGGTTACGGGGAATTGTGACAGCTTGCCACAGGATGACTGGGAATGTGAGCGGGTTCCTCCCAGAGAAGTTGGGCAGATGCCTCATGGGGTTCGTCATCGGGGCAGAGAGACCACCAGGGCTGGAGAGTAGCCGGCCATAGCGTGGGTTGGATTGTCTCAGTGGGCAACGCTGGGACACCCTTAAAGTTCTTGCACATGATGTTGACATTGGGCTGGGCAGTCTTTCCATCTCTTGTTTTCCAATGGTTAATCAATCCTGCTAGTCTTTGACTCTAGCCTCAATCCTACTACGTCAAGAATCTTCCTCACGTTGTTTCAGCCTAGCCTATGCTCTTACAAAAGCCCTGTAACAGTTTTCTTCAAATTTCATTTTGTACATTCTTTTAATCTATTTCTAAAACTAATCTTTGTGCACTATACAGAATCTTTAATGTACATCTAAAAATGTTCCTTCTAAGTTTAATTTTCTATGTATTTTATAGTCCTATTGGCTCAGAATTTTTTTTAAATGTTAGACATATATACTTAGATATTCAATTTATACAGGATATCAACTATACATTTGGCAAATCCGTTTCTCATTGTAAACCAATCATCAAAACCAGATTATTTTCTGTCGGAAAGTCTGACTTCTTTTTTTCAATTCAGATGAGCATTTGAATGTCTGCCCTGAAGACAACGATCTCACTTGTCAACCCTAATTCAAAGATGGCTGGCTGGGTGGGTGCAGAGCCATGTCTTGGCCTTGCCAAGAGTTTACCTTTGAAATGACAAAGGAGAAGCCACCATCTGTGCTTCCTGATGGCATCTGTGCTGCCTTGGGAGCAAGGTATCCTATGATTGCCTCTGTGTTTGCTGCCTTGGAGCAATCCACATTAATAAACTTTTAAGATGGAAGGGAGATGGTTCGTATCAAGGGGGATTTAAAAGAGAGTGGGAAGAATCGAATAACCACAGGCTTGACATATCAATTAGGTAAGGACACAGTCAGAACTGAGAATCTAGAAATGTGTTCCCTTAAAATTAACCAAGGGATTCATAGAAAGCCATTGGTTTCCCTCCAAAAAGCCAGCATTCTGTTTGTCCTGAACACCCCATGTGGAGTCCATGGGAACCCAAAGTCTACCTCCACATGTAGATGGGCGTGGGAACAATCGAGCTTACCAGCTCTCTGGTACACGGTTCAGTTTTAAGCTATTCCCTTGAGATCAGCAACTCAGCTCCCCTCAGCTCAACAGCACGAAGACCCAAGTTGATCCCCAGAACTCACATGAAAGGTTGACACGGGTGGTACAGACTTATAATTCTATCCCTGGAGACATGGGAACAAGGAGGATCCATGTGGCTCATTGGCCAAGTTGCCTAGTCTAATCCATAAGGGGCAGGTCCAAGTAAGAGAGTAAGAGATCCTATCTCCAAAACACATGAAAGATGGCTTTTATGAGTGAACTCTGCCCTCCACATGTAAACACACACACACACACACACACACACAGAGACACAGAGAGAGAGAGAGAGAGACAGAGAGACAGAGAGAGACAGAGAGACAGAGAGAGGAAGAAGGAGGGAGGGATAGAGGGACGGAGGATGAATAAACCATTTCCTATTTCCATCCAAAGCACATTTTAGGGGCTAGAGCTCAGGGGCAGAGCATCTGGCTGACTGCAAACACATGTTTTTAAAAGTAGTAAAGTCAGTGCAAAGATTAACACACCAGCCTTTACGAGCACAAATATCACATGTCTGTACCACAAGGTCTGACCTCCAATGACTCAGGACTTTAGGTTCTTTTCTCATGGTTATTTTTGTTTAACTTTTGATAGACATCTCAAAGTAAATCATACCCGATTCAAAATAAAACAAAACAAAACATCCCCCACTCCCACCCCCACCTCAGTGCTTCCTAGCAACTGTATTGGCCCTCCACCAAATTCAGCCTAACCATAGAAATGGGGCTTTGCCTATTCCTTGAAAACAAATGTGAATCCAAGGAGAAACATTGAAACATTTTCTTAACCAGCCTAGCAGGCTGAGAAAGAGCCATGTGCCAACTCCCGTTTCTCTCCTCCTTCTCCTCCTTCTCCTCCTTCTCCTCCTCCTCCTCCTCCTCCTCCTCCTCCTCCTCCTCCTCCTCCTCCTCCTCCTCCTCCTCCTCCTCCTCCTCCTTTCCTAGCCTCTGTACCTGACCCAACACCTCTCCCCTCCCTCCCCCATTAAAATTATACCAAAATGTTGCTATGATTAGTGGCTAAAGAGCAAAGGCAGATGTGTAATTTATCTATTTTAGGTGTAGACCAGATTGACTTTCCAACTACTCTTCCCTTAAAGCCACCCTCGTCTCCCAGCACCAACCATGGGCTCCTTCCATTTTCCTTCCCCATGGAGGAAAGACTGGGCAAGCTCTCTCCCAGGGACCCCCAGCCTGGCTTCCTGTGGCAGAAACTGATTCACAGCTGCTTCTGTGGGGAGCAGCTGTTGAACCCGGTGCCCCTGCTCACCAGGTCCTGCTCTGCTGCACGTTCCTGGGCAGTAGCTCAGAAGCTTACTCACCGTGCCACCCGCTCCCCCCACCCCTGCTCCCAAACAAGACGTTAGGAAGGAAACATGAGAGAATGTACTTTAGCCTAATTGAACAATAGCCCTTATTTCATCCTGAGTAAGATGAATGGGCTGTCCAACCTCACTTCTCACTTTATCTGTAATGAGGTTTCTCTCTCAACTGTTTACTAAAGTATTAAAAAGCACTTTGCAGCGCCGGCTGGTATATTCCATCAGAGAGAGTCAATAGAACAGATGAAGACATATGAGAGAGCCAGGGAGATAAGGTGCCTTTTATGAAAGTTCAGACTCTAAACCCATTAGGAAGAACAACCTCCCCGTGATGAATTCGGAGGGAAAACAGACGTTTTCTTTGGCAGCAGAGTGACTGTTTTATGCGGCAGGACAACATGGGACAGGTTCTCTCAGGGTCAGACCATGGTGAATTAACTAATCATAGGCATTAGCAAGGTAAGAAGGTGCCAGAACTCTGGGGTCCTAAAAGGCCATTAGTGTCTCGGTGAAGCACATACTTCTCAGGACTGGAGCATCTCTGCAATGGAGGCATCTCAATGGATTCTTCTCAGAGTGATGCAATGCACGTCTGTTCTTGCTCTGGCTCTGTGTGTGACTGTTCATGGGCCACACACGTTGAATGCTACAAGAGTACGCACAGAGGATTTGACACTGGGTATGCTGACCTTACGTAAGTCACTCACCTTCACTGCAGCCCAGTATCTTCCCTTACAAAGTGGGATGCAAATATTTTGTACTGGGAGTGATCATAGTATGGCAGCCCATCTGTTTGACAGACTGAAATTTTGTGGCTGAATTAAGTAGGGATTCTTTTGCATTGTATTATGTAACTGTTTCTTCCAAGATTGAAACATCCCATCCTGTTTGGAAACTCCTTAAGCTGGAAGGTAAACAACTCAAAATAGCTTAAGGAAGTCCCTGAAACTGACCAAATTCACTAAGCCCCTCCCTACCAGAGTAAGCCATAAAAGTCCCTCTGAGACTAGTGGAACAGAGTCTAAGAAGTCTCTCAGAGGAGGAAAGCTGCAGATATTCTGAGAGCAGACCAGCTACCTGGAAGAGGTTTAGTGCAGAGTCAGCTGGAAAGAGCACTGTCTATCATGCTGAGTTGCCTGCAGGCTGGGCAGTGTGTCTGGGTCTCCTAGCTTTTATAAACTGTCACTCGTGCTGGGGCAGGATTTGGTGATGCTGCAGTCTTTGAGTCATTTCTGCTCCTGTAAGTAACTCCCTTGCCCATATTCCTTTAAGTAACCCCAATAAAACTCATTGATGTATCATGCTGGACTTTGGTATCTGTACTTGGGTCCGTCGTGAATTCTTTATCTGGGGTGAATTAGATACTCCCCTTCTGCCGGAAGTTTTGTCAGGCCACACATTGTAGTAGGCATTTAGAAACTGTTGCTGCTGACGAGCACTGAATCCTCAGTTGGGCTCGCCAGATACAAGTCTGGGATGTCTGTCTCCATCTTGAGGGTCTCCTTCAGTTCTACAGTGGTATCTCTGCTGTCTGACTCAGCATGCTAGTCACATGAGGAGTATCTACCTTACCTTATCTCCTTCCTCCTTCAAGGCTGAAGGTCTAAAACAGATAAGCCAGCGTCCCGTGAACAGTCAGGTAGGATTCCAGGAAGAGCACTGCCAGGCACGGCAGGCTCCCTCCTCAGATGATATTAATTATTCATGACAGCAGAATTGCCTGCTGGAGTGAGGATAGGCAGGTCCTGAGAAGCAGACCATCTCCTCAAGCAATAAGGATAACTATATACCTCCTTGCAGAATCAGAAGTGAGACAATGACCAGGATCGTGGTTTAACCATTATGGCTTCATCATGAACACCTCTTTCCTTCTACCCCCTGCCCCTTGCCCCTTGCCCCTTGCCCCTTGCCCCTGTCCCAGTTCTTCCTGACTCAAAACATAAAAGCTGAGACCAGCATTCCACAGTCAGACTTGAGGTTACAGATCCCGTTTACCTTTTGGAAATTGGTTCTAATGCTTTGATTCAATCGGGATTCTGCATGTCCAAACGCTAAAGGTCCTTGTCCTCAGTTGGTTTTGGATCAATCAATAAAGATGCCAGTTGGCAATGTTTGAACACGTGGTGGGACACTTAAGAGTTGCTTGGGCTAGGATGCGGAGAGGAACAGGGCAGAATTGCCGTGACTTGGGGAAGAAGGATGGGATGCAGGAGTGGCAGGAGATAAAGCCAACCAGCCACGTGAGATTTCGGGTGAGTGGTCACTGGCCACTTTGAGGTAGCCAAGGCATTTTAAATATAAACGTGTGTGTGTGTGTGTGTGTGTGTGTGTGTGTGTGTGTGTGTGTGTCTTTCATTCAAGGACCCAAAGATAGCTTCTGTGTGGGTGTGCAGGTGTGATCCAATGGGAGCACAAGGCAGTGTAGGCCAAACTCACTGCTGCATACCTCACTGGGGCCCTGTCCAGTAGGGCAGACTCCCTCCATAGATGATGCTAATGATCACAATGCTAGATTATTCACAATGGAGCAAGGGCAGGCAGCTCCCAAGAAGCAGGCCATCTCCTCAAACAGTAAGCACTAGCTGCCTGCCAGAGCCCAGGCCTTGGTCCTGAAACTCTGGTGACAGTCACAGTCCTGTTTAAAGCTTCCATTCAGCCATCTGCAGGCCCAGTGTGTCCATTTATGTAGTGAAGAGGACAAGACCTGCAGATAGGACTTGACATGAGTTGACCCATGAGGAGAAGTCAAATGTCTACCCTTGAGCCAAGACCACTATTTTATTTCTTCTTGCCTGCTTCTACAGTATCATGCACAAACTGTCATTCTGTGGCAAATTAAAACAAGCATCCCCTTGTCCTGTCATCTGCTTTTCAGTCTGGCCTCTTGTCCTGACAGTATCTAAAGAATAGTGTTGGCTTCTTCTTCTTCTTCTTCCTCCTCCTCCTCCTCCTCCTCCTCCTCCTCCTCCTCCTCCTCCTCCTCCTCCTCCTCTTCTTCTTCTTCTTCTTCACACACACACATATATACACAGAGAGAGAGACAAGACAGAGACAGAGAGACTATGACAAGCTCAAGATTATGAAGAAATAAACTTATTCAATAAGACTCATTTGAAGATTTTGCTTTGAGAAGAAAACACTTCCTCTTCTTCTTTCCCCTCCCCCTCCCCCTCCTCTTCCTCTTCCTCCTCTTCCTCCTCCTCTTCCTCCTCCTCCTTCTCTTCCTCTTCTTCTTCCTCTTCGTCCTCCTCTTCTTCTCTTTTGAATCCAAGAGCAAATGTTTTAGCATTGGATTAATTTACAGTTCGATTCTTACCTGCCTCCAGCTGTAAGAAATAGCAAGCCAATACCTCCACCTCCATCCTTTCCTTTTTCTAATTCGCCTGACAAATCAGAGGTTAACAGAGCTAGTGGAGTTGGGGAAGGGAGAGAGAGGAGAAGGCTAGACAAAGCCAAAAATAGTGAGACAATACCAAGACGCCAAGACATAGAAGCAGAAAGACCAAGAGTTTGAGGTTACTCTTAGCTATATAAGTGAGTTCAAGAACATCCTTGGTAATATGAGACCCAGTCTCAAAATAACTATTTTCTTTTAATAAATAAAAAAATGTCCAACAACTTCAGCAATATCATTAAGTGCACTAACATATGCTTATGGAAGACCCAGAAGTAGAATAGAAAGGAACAGGGTGTATTTGAAAATGTAATTTCTAACCCTTCCAAATCTTAGGAAAAAAAATGGAGCTGTATATCCAAGATGCTCAAATGCTCAAACATTTCATGACAATGAATGCAAAGAGGCTCACATGACACTCACACTGTAACAAGATTATCTAGAGCCAGGACAATGGCTTCCGAAAAGAAAAGTCCTACCAAAAAGAACCACAAAACGTATGTTAAGGCAACAGGAAAAATAACTTGAAGACATCTTAGGAATTATCTGTGTATATATACTCACACATGAGCATACACACACACACACACACACACACACACACACACACACACACATATATACACAGAGAGAGAGAGAGAGAGAGAGAGAGAGAGAGACAAAGACAGAGACAGAGAGACTATGGCAAGCTCAAGATTATGAAGAAATAAACTTATTCAATAAGACTCATTTGAAGATTTTGCTTTGAGAAGAAAACACTGCTAGGACAGCCTTTTGGCATCTAATAAACTGCCTCCCTCACTCAACCATCCAGGCACTCAGTGGTCATTGCAGAGATGGCCCAGTGAAGGCGGGCTATTGTTTCCATTAGCCACAGACCTTGTCTGGCTTCGAAGGCTTGCTGAGTCCAAAAAATGATAGGGCCATGGAGGTTTGCCCACAGATGTTTCCGGAAAGTCTAGAATGCCAGGCAACATGTACCAGGATGAGATTTCCTACAGACAGCTCCTGAGAGGGTAAGTGAATTGGCTTTGTGGGTTCAAGGGTATGACAGAGACCCTAGGAAATTGGTGACGTCAGAATCACAGATTATCTGCCATCAAATAAGGCCAGGTGGGTTGTAGGTAGCAAGGCAATTGTCTAAGTGTTTGGAGCACCCATCCCAACACAGGTCTTGGATGGCAGACACAATGCTCTAGGGTCTCCTGTTCTCCCTGCCTGGTTTCAGTCTTATGTTAGCCCCCACCCTCATTTCTATTCCTTCATTGCTGCCTTTTGAGTGGGCATATTTGCTCTATATTACTGAAAGTATGCAAGTGGTTCTTAATTCTAAGGGGCTTATAGACAAAGGATTGCCTCTAGACTCAGAAAAGTTTTTTTTAACTTGAACCCTTGAATAATGCTGACATTGTTAAGACTGTGGGAATTCTTAGAGACAGACAGAATGCAGTTTGCATTATGAGACGGACCACGGATTCTCAGAGCCTGGGTTGAACATTATGGTTTGAGGGATATAGTTAGGTGTCGGTTTGACTGAGGCAGATGGGTAAATGCCTATTGTTTCCTTGCCTTCCTCTCGGACCCTGAAGAACCTATTACTAAAGACACTACTCTCTTGGGACACAGGACTTGGAAGACTTGAGCTGGAACTGACCTGGAAGCCGCCTTCCTGAGGACTAACTCTTGTAGTACCTGAAGGTATTGTGTAAGTTACGGAGAGAGAAAAGCATTCAGTGGTCCTCCCCTGCCATAAAGCTTACAAATCACAATAATAACCAGTGTGGCAAGATGAATGACCAACCCCCACCCAAGATGCAACAGTGGCACTTAAACCTTGGTGACAACAACAACTAAAAAGCCTTGGGGCCCGTTCAATGGGAGAGAGTCCCCATCTATCACTATAAACATAGTCAACTGCCCATGGCTGTAAGGTCATGGGCCCTAGGGGGGAACCTATTCCCAACTTCATTCTAAATATCCATCTTCATAGCCAATAAGTATAGCTTCTACCCTTCATCAAAGACGCTCCTTCTGCAGAGATGGAGACCATCACAGAAATCCACAACTGCTCAAAACGCAGAGAGCAACCCTACACCTCAGGCTGAGGAAAGGAGCGGAAGAGGTGCCTGGAAGGTTGCTAGGTCACACACTGACTGTGACACTTCACGGGACTAACGCTTGAGTCCACACTTTATCATTTCACCAGGCCTGCCGCCTCCAATCTCCGGGATTAACTGAGAGAACAAAGGCTACTGCAGAAACCAACTGTCAAAGCTAACTGAGGCTTGGCCATCAGTTCATCTACGTTTAAGATTTATCCTTTCTGTGAAGCATCACATTCTTCCTTCTAAAATCTATGAAAATAGAGAAAAGGCCGTATGAGATAGCTCTTGCTAAAATGAGACTAATTACACTAATATGAGACTTTTAAAAATAATGAGAAGTAAAATTAGCTACTGGGCATTTCTACAGTAAGCCCCTGGGTGACTTCATCAACTTTCACAGAGACCAAAAGGGGCCACAGAAGTTCAGAAGACGCGCTCTTGGATCTGTTTTCTCATTCAAACTAGTGCTTCCTTCTTCAGAAGATGTATTCCTGGGGACTTCAGAAAAGCCTGGAGGTCCTCATTGTCACCTGCATCAACCACTGAGTGCCCCAAGTCACTACACCCAAACCCCCTCTGTTGTGTTAGAATGGAGGCTCATCTCCAAACAGATCACTCTAGGCCAGCACAGCTCCAGAAGAGGGCTTATTGGGGGAGAAGGAGGGAGAGAAGAAGAGGGCTTATTGGGGGAGAAGGAGGGAGAGAAGAGGACAAAGGGGGGCGAAAAAGAAGAAGAAGAACTTGGGAGAGGGATCGGGCAGGGGTGGCGAGACTCTGCATTTTATTCGGGCCATGACATCATCACATGCACTGCCTTGCACACATGGGTAAGGCACGGTCAGGTGAAGTGCAGGCTGCGGGTCCCTGTCACCTAGGGGTGACGTCATCGCTGGATTCAGAGGCTTTAGGCCTCTTCTGATGCCAACACCCTCTAACATTCATAACTCTCACTCACTTAACATTTCTTAAACCTTTTTATATCTTGGTCTTTTGAAATTTTCCAAAAATATTTGTGATTTGCCTGGATATAGTTTTAAATTGATAAAAAACCAACGCTGACCTTGGTTTTACTAAGTCTGAGATGAAGACGCCAACGGAGAATCCTCTCCTCAAGCTGCGTTTTCCCAGGACTGCTTGCTGCCCCCTACTTCCTTTACACCAGGTCTTTGTGACTCAAAAGATTCAAGTTTTTCATGAATCCCATGAGAAAGCAAGCAAACAAACAATAACAACGAAACAACCTCTTTTCTTATTTGTTACAATTTAGATAAAGGAAAATTCCATACTACAAAATATTAAAACTATTTTAAATCTTCCTTTTAAAAAGATTAAATATTTAGTTTTAATGTGTGTGTGTGTGTGTTGTGTGTGTTGTGTGTGTGTGTGTGTGTGTGTGTGTGTGTGTGTGTGTGTGTGTGTGTGTGTGTGTGTGTGTGTGTGTGTGTGTGTGTGTGTGTGTGTGTGTGTGTGTGTGTGTGTGTGTGTGTGTGTGTGTGTGTGTGTGTGTGTGTGTGTGTGTGTGTGTGTGTGTGTGTGTGTGTGTGTGTGTGTGTGTGTGTTGTGTGTGTGTGTGTGTGTGTGTGTGTGTGTGTGTGTGTGTGTGTTGTGTGTGTGTGTGTGTGTTGTGTGTGTGTGTGTGTGTGTGTGTGTGTGTGTGTGGTGTGTGTGTGTGTGTGTGTGTGTGTGTGTGTGTGTTTGTGTGTGTGTGTGTGTGTGTGTGTTGTGTGTGTGTGTGTGTGTGTGTGTGTGTGTGTGTGTGTGTGTGTGTGTGTGTGTGTGTGTGTGTGTGTGTGTGTGTGTGTGCCCATGGAGGGTCAGAAGAGGGCGTTTGGATCCTTTGGAACTGGAGTTCCAGGCTTCCTTCTGTGCTGCTGGGAACAGAACTGAACACCCGTACGAGGACAGTATGAACTCTTAACCTCTCAGCCATCTCCCCAGACCCTAAATTCTCCTTTTGGTGGGGGAAGAGGAAATTTTCATTTCAGGCGCAAACTCCTGGAACCAAAAAACAGTAGGACTTCTTTCTCTTGCGAAAAAGTCAAGAACACCAACTATATCTAACCAATTAGATTATTGCTAACCAATTACAGCTGAAAATATAATTACTGAAATGTATGCACTGGCATGAGGCCTAAGAGACTCTGGGAAGCACCACAGTATCCTCAAGACTCTGCCCACCCCGAAGTTACTTTGACTGTGTTGATTCTTATAAGGGATACCCAAAATACGGGAGTTGAGTTCTTCAATCTAAGTTGTCTCCAATGACAAGAACTCTCAGGGTGGGTTTTTTTTTGTTGTTGTTGTTATTGCTGTTCTTTGGTTTATTTTGTTGTTTTTTATTCTGTATTTGTTTGCTTGCTTGCTTGTTTTTTAACTGTAATTGGTGAATTGGGACAGATGAGATGGCTCTGTGGGAAAGAGACTTGCCACCAAGCCTGACTACCTAAGTTTGATCCCTGGGACCCATATGGTACAAGAAGAGAACCGACTCCCACATCTGTCTTCAGACTCTCAGACACGTGCATGCCCCCAGACAAAAGGAATTAACTAGCAAATGGAAGTTAAAATTTTGGGTAATTGGCCAAGTGTTAGAGCCAAAAGAGACCTCTCGGATGGTATATATAGAGATTGGGAATTTTAACACAGACTACATTTGCTAAAAATAATATTTAAGGCATATCTTAATTTGAAAGGCTTCATAGTCAAAAATAGGACATGCAAAAATAGGGTTATTTTAACAAGATGGAATTTGCAACCTAAAAGACTGTACCTCAAAAGCCCATGCTTCCTGACTAAATGGGTCTTCAAGGTAACCCAAAGTTTAGTTACCATGATTTAAAAAATAATACTAAACACTGTATGTTTTGCCAATGAGAAATAAATGGGGGAATACTATAAAGTAGCTAAGACTTTTAAAGTCATGTTTTCTCCCTGATTATGAAAATTAAAATGTTTGTTTTGTACACATACACACACACACACACACACACACGCAACACACATGCACCCACACTCACACACACACACACAGGCTTCTGGAATCTAGGGATTGGGGAGATGGCTCAAACTGTAATTCATCCCTGTGTAACTGTAAAGACCTGTGCTTGAATCCCTAAAACCCATGTAAAAGCCAGCAGCAGAAATGCTTGTCTGTAGCCCCAACTCCTATTATAAGATGAGAAGTGAAGGCAGGAGATTCCCCCAAAGCTTTCGAGCTGGTTGACCTGGCACGTGTAATGTAACACTCAAACAACAAAAAAACCCTAACTCACACACGGTGGACTGTGAGATAGACCCACTCAAGGCCTTCCTCCACCTCCACCCCTCCCCCCACCCAGAAAATCACAATTTCTCATAAGTCTGACACTTTGTTACTCTACCAGCCATGAATGACATATCATGAGGGAAAGACAGCTTTGTTAGGAGAGGATTTTAAGTGGTACCTTATTAACACTTGTTTGCTTCCTCAATGTGACTTTCCAACTTCTTCCACACTGTGACTTTGCATCTTTAAACTGAAATCTGATGTAATACCAGCACAGTAGGCCAAATGAAATGAATGGTCAGAAAAGGGTTAAAATAGCTTAGATATTGAAAACCAATCTTCTTGAAAATTAGAGCCAATCCTTCCACATGCAGTTGTAGCTATGGAACAAACTGGCCAAAAGAAAATGTAAAATTAAAGCAAGATGTGATTTCGAAGACGCTAAACACCAGATTCCTCACATCTAAGAAATGAAATATGCGGTTGAGTACAATGGCAGTAGATACATGGAGAAAACACGAAGTCAGTCTGGCAAGAAACATGCTGTTCCACACAGGATTCCTTCTTGGTGCCCACTTTGCTCATCCTTTGCCTAAGTCACACTGTATTCTTGATAACTTTAAGTATAATACTCCCATTGTGTGTCATATAATAATGTTTCTGTTAGGTGCAGAGGGAAGCAGTAGAGGAATAATTAGACCTGGATTGTGATGGCTAATTATGCTGATATGATTTGGGGACTTTTCCCTTAATCCCTTGAACAAGTATTTCTTACTCCTTAAGCTATAGTGCTGCCTCATCAGCCCTATCTTTACCAGACCCTAGAAATGAGCCTTCCTGGTACCATGGACTCTGCCAGCACAAATTTGAGACTTAGACGTGAGGAATAATAAAGCTAAACTTCCTGGGGTAAAGAATCCATCTGCCTTTGCAAGCTGAAACTAAAAACTTAGCTGGGTGGGGTCTCCTGTGATCACCACTCCCTAAATCTCATCATCGCCTTCCTTAGCAATTTTCTGACAAGTTGACTCACAGTGCAGCTGCCGGTGTTCCTTTAAATTCCTGGCACCCCTCATATAATTCATACTGCACCCTTAACTTTCTGCATAGTTGAGAAATTACATATTTTCAAACTCATGTGTTTAGAGCTCTTTCCCACAGCCTTAAGGGCTGTCCTGAAGCTCCCAGGGTTTACCATTTTGCTGAGACATTAGCCACACCCTCAACTCCTGGTCCAGATCTGTTTCTAATTATCATGGAGTCATTGACGTTAACAGGGAGGACAGTCCTCAGAAGGAAAGAGTCCTCCACTGCTAATACTGCTTCCAGAAAATATGTACAGTATTCCACACACAAGCCTTCCGCCCACAGCAGCCATCGGAACTCATGGAGGCTCACATTGGGGGCCCTGTCCCAGGGGCAGGAACCATGTCACTGTCCCCACCAAGGCTACACTGGGCTAGGCAGATCCACAGCGGTGAAAAGAGAGAACCAACTCCTGCGTGTCGCCTTCTGACCTCCACCCATGCACCATGTCCCGTGTTCCCACGCAAGACACACGCACGTGATGAAATATGTAATTATGTAAAAGAAGATAAAAATGTAATTAATAAGGATTGCTTGCAGATCATAAGACAGGCTACCCCCGGTAGTTCTACCTGCCCTCAGTGGCATTAACGGCCTTCCACGTCCAGTCCTTTGGCTATCAGGTATGAGTTGAAATATAGTCATGTCGGGACAGGGGAGCTGACTCAGCCATTGAGAGCACATACAGCCTAGCCTACAGCGAGTTCCAGGCTAGACACAGAAACGCTGCCTCACTCACTGCTGAGGAACCTGGTTTAGTTCCCGCCACACACATGAGGTTCACAACTATCTGTAATTCCAGTTCCAGGCCACTCTTGCAGCCTCCGTGAGCACCAGGCATGCAGGTGCTACACATAACTACATAATAGAATTATATACGTAGACAACTATAGGTTGATGTCATTATGCAGGGGAGGGCAAGTACAGGATAGAGCAAGGCCTGTCATTGGATGAGAAGAAAAGATGGGCGGGAGAAACGTTTTAGAGGACGAGGAGACTGGAGCATGAGAACGGAGCAGCGGGAGAAGCCACACGGAAGCAGACGTAAACAGTCTTCGCAGTGCGTCCTTACATAGATATAGGTTGTTAGGACTATTCTTAAGAGATGGATGTGTACAGGACTTTGTGTGTCTAGCTGAGGAAACTATATCTTATCTAGGTGGGCAGTTATATCTTATCACTTGGATCAGAGGCTATTGTGTTGTGTGTTCTTTCATGTGGCCATTTAATTGAGTTCAAAAGAGTGTGTGGTGGCTGGACACACTGGGCCGCCACGGAATTGGGATGCGTATGTCTGGCATGGTGGCAACCTGCCTTGGGAACTAGATGTGTAGAGAGGTTGCTGCGGGCTCAGAGAGTAGCCATTGGCAGTGTGAGTTGGGATGGAACTTAGGGAGTGAGAGGCTTTGTGGACTGAGATGAATTATCCCACAGACGCCATGTGGCCCTATGGTGCTCTCACTAGTGCAGGATAAAAGAAACCTTTTATATATTATACCTCAACAGACAGCTACTCATGCACATAAAAAAATAATCACATACATCCTAAAATAAATCTTTACAAACAGAAAAAAAAATATGCTTATCAGACGCTAGCTTCCACGGGTCCATATGCTACACATCTTCTCGGACAGCATATAAAACCTACAAGAGTATTCCATTTCACTGCAATCTGCCTGTCTGGGATCACCAGGAACATACTTGGTGAGTTCCTTGATTAATGGCTTTCTGTATTTTGTAACAAATAAAATATCTCGTAACTGCTCTCACAGTGTAGTTTGCAACTAATAAAATACCGAGTCACTGCTTGCACAGTGGAACCTATCTTTCCTAGCAACCTGAGTCTATGTTCCCAGGCCATGGAATTCATGTTTGGCTGAAGAATAAGGGCTCTCCTCTTCCCTCTGAGATGAGAGCAATGCTTCGAATTAACAGTGTCGCCTGGGATGGGGAGAGGTATGTGTTCAGCATGGCCCAGGCCTAACACTGGTGTTACAAAACAGCCAACAGAAGCTTTGAGGAGTTGTCATCTTGAGTTAATGCCACATTTTTATTAGCCCTTTACAAAAGAGCAAAAACAAAAGGCGGGCTTTATATTTAGCCCAGTTTCAGGTTCCCATAAAAACCAAGACAGTCCAAAGATATCTATACACACATGATTGACTCCCCCGTTAACCATATACCCTACCAGAGCGACACACTTGTCACAGCTCATGAGTGTGCATCACACCGCTTTCTGACATCGGATCCTTCACAAGTGGGTAGATCCATCAGAACTCGCCAAACTGAACTCTTTAACCATACATAGCTCACAGGATGCCAGATACAATGATCCTTTATTAAAAAAGAAAAGGGGATCAGGGGCAAAACACCATTTCAAAAAGGAGAATGGAAGTCTTTTTGTTTCCCTTAACACTTCATCGTCTGCCTGAAGTCTGACTTACTATGTACCCCAGACAGACCTCAGCCCTCTCTGCTATGTTACTGCTATTGATCTCTGTGGCCAGTCACCAGGATTCTAGACATCTGTTTCCACCTTCAGGATGAGGCTCAACAGCTGCTAGTAGGTGGAGCCCATCCAGACCGGTCAGCAACTGTTCCAACAGCTGAGGAGGGTGGAGGGGTGGGCAGGAATCTGTGAGAGCTGTGGGTTAGAGCACCCTGCTGCCACGGGAGACCTGGCTGAAACCCAGCCCTCATTTGGGGTCACAAAAGGATGACTTACACAGGATAATAATGTCTGTCCTGTGGACCCCCCAGGCTGTAGAGAAGCTGGCTGCATTGTCTGTCATTATCTTAAACTATACTTACAGACTGGGTTGTTTAGCAAGCCTGTGCCTGTCTTCCTAAAAGCCAGTAGAATCTTTGACCTCGGCTTCCGAGCACAGTAAACAAGACCTCCCTTGGTTGCCAGCAAGCTCAAAGTGCTCATTAAGCAAGAAGGTTCCTGGCCAGCGGCTGGAATGACATCATGCTTCCTCCTAGAATCCAACTAGAGATAAAAATCAGGTCATTCCATTTACAAGGAGACAATGCTCCCCTCCACTGCCTGTTTGCTGGCAGGCCTTGCTGGCCTTCGAAGAGATCAGTGAGAGAGGGCTATTGGAATGTGTGCTCTGAGAACATCTCTTAAATCATCTGTCTTAATTCCCCATGATATGTAATGTCATCTCGCTCTGAATGGCTGTGTTAGAGAGCAGGGTGACCCTCACTTAACCACTCCTGACTTTTCAAAGTGTGCACTTAACAAGACACGGCTTAGGCAGCTAGGTCTCCTTAGTTAATACCGAGACAGCCCTTCACACTCATTAAAGGCAGGACAAGACGAAGGCAGGAAGTGTTCCTTTTTATCTCCTAACACCATTGATCGCTTTGATGAGAGGGAGAAAAGATGCTAGAGCCTTAAAGAGGTCCACTCAAGTTCCGGTAAGATGAAACACAAACGAACAGTTTTCAGAAACCACTGATCTGCTATTCTGTGCTCTTTCTCTTTTCCTCTTCTTCCTAAAGGTCTCTCCAGGGTCCTTTAAGGTTTCACATTATTTGACTCGGGACTGTTTTATCAGAGGCCCAGATCTTTTCTGAACCTATAAAAATTTTAGTTTATGTGATTGTATTTGTTCCCGGGACAGCATAATTTAAAAGATAACAATTGCGTTGGTCAGTTTTCTATTAACAAGACAAAACTGAGGGGACCAGCTTTGAAAAAGAGTGAAGTCTGGAAGGTTTCTGTCCCCGATGGGTTGGTCCTTTGCATGGGGGATTGTAGAGGGAGCACATATCCATTTTCTATTGTGTCTAGGACGCTAAGGGAAGAAGAGAGGGGGGTCCCACAATACTATTTTAGGGCACATGCCCAGTGACAAAGACCTAGTCAACTTCACTGAATCTGGACTCAACTATGAGAAACAGCTCTGGATGTGTTTGTGGGGCTGTTTTCACAAAGGTTTAACCAAGTAGAGACATTCCACCCTCAATTTGGGTGGTGCCGTCCTATCAACTGCTATCTCAGACCGAACAACAACAAAGAACAGAGTCGAAGGCCAGGGTTCTTCTCTCTCTGCTCCCCGATTGTGGGCACCTGTGGTCAGCTGCCTCATATTCCTACCCCCATGCCCTCCCCACCAGCCAGACCGTATCCCCTCAAACCGTGAGCCAAATAAAACTATCCCCTTAAGGCACTGCTCAAAAGGAGTTTGAGAAAACCAAAGCAATAAGAAAAGCACCTCAAACAACCTCCCACTCCAGCCATTAATTCCCAGTAGCACCTGGAGCAGGATGTACCTTTGGGGTACATTCAGATCCAAGCCATAACTATGACGATTTCACCTTATAGATTATCCTTCACCCACCAACTGTACATTGAGTCAGCCCTGACATCTATCAATTCTCTCATAAATGATTTGAATAAGACCTTGGCATGTGCCGCCTGTTTACTTAAGAACTATCTTCTTAGTAGTTTAGGCATTGTGCTTTGGCACTCTGTCAGCATTTAACCAAGCTGGAAATAGCAGATGATCCCCATCTTGAGAAAAATGGACCAATATTAGTTTGGTTTCCCTGGAAGTAAATCCTAAAACGGGATTGAGAACACTATCGTATTCCGGCAGTTCAGAGACTCCTGGAAAGTATATGAGGAAGTGAAACGGAAACGCAGCTAACACAAGCCTTCCGCCATTGTAGGAGGCTACGGGGTTCAGTCCCACAGCTAAACTGCAACTGTAAAACATGCAGGGAACTGGAATACTTGGATGCTGTATAAAGCGACGATGTGACCACTGCAAAGGTTTGGCCGAGGGGAAGGTCTTTATTGTAGATGCAAGGGAGGGTACAACCAGAGGTGATAGAACTAGGAAGCTGGTTCCAACAAAATCACACTGTGTGATGGGTCTCACGTGGGCGGTTTATTAAAAGGGAGAGGTGAGGGAAATGCAGAGGCTGCTTCTGGGGATGAGAAAGGGAAGAAGAAGGGGGTCATGGCTCGGTATAGGGACTGCAGCGCATGCGCACAGGGGGACATACGACAGAGACAACAACGGGAATATACCGCCTCTGGGCAGCTAACAATGATGTGTCTTACTGTTGCTGGGTTGTCTGATGGGTCTATCACTGCCAGGCGGGGCTGGCCATGGAGGTTGCTTGCTTACCAACAAGAGGCAGCTGGGAAAGTGTAGGGCAGGGAGAAGAAGTAGAAGACTGAACATGTCCAGTAGACTGAACAGGAGGGGAGAGATGGGGAGGGAGAGGGAGAGGAAGAGAAGGTAACAACGGCCAAAAAATAAGGGAGAAAAGAGGACCAAGAGAGCACACGACCACAACGGCAGGGATACATAGGAATGAGAAGCTGGGGGAAGGGAAGCCCAAGAGTTGGATAAGTTCAGGGTACTGGCTCGGGTGTGAAGAACCCTGGAGACCGAGGATGCCAACATGGGCTCTGTAACTGGGGACCACAAGGGCTTTGGGATTCTAATAGGCAGCACAGTCAGCCATTTGTCCTGAGTTTCTTTTGGACCAGACACACTACTAATTGTGCAGTCCCTCTTTGAGGACTGCTCCTGGGTGGTTCAGATCTTCCAGCACTTCCTGCCTGGTTAATGTTAGCTCCTCCCAGGGCTAGAGTGCGTTCGAAACACTGGCAACTGCCAAGCCTGGAGATCACTGAGGCCTCAAGGGCTGGAGGCAGGGCACTGAAGATCTATTTAAAAATCGAACAAAACAAAATGTTCCCATTTATTAGGAAATCATGTCATCCTTGAGGTAGCAGAATGCAGCTTGCATGTTCACCGACTTCCACATAGAAAAGAGAAACTCTTTTTCCCTGCAGCAAATATCGATGTTCCAATCTTCTCCCCAAAGGATATTTCTTCTAAAGTAGTTACGAATGCAAGGTACATGAGGTAGAATAACATTAGCTTTCTAGAAGAAACACTTATCTGCTGGCTTTGGGAGGTCCCCGTGGAGTACATTGGCCACCAGAAATAAGCGTACTAACTGCAGAGACGGTAAGTGGCCTTCCCAACGTGAATGGAAACTTATGGTCAAATATTTCACCATCAGGGTTTTCTCATATCTGAATTTTCTTACAGTTAAGCAACCACAATTTGTCTTTCACAAAGTTACAAATTTTCCTAAAGGACTACAAGACCACATGATCTATCAGCTTTGTAAGAAGAAACTCTAACTGTCCTGGGTTTTGCTGAACACTTCTGGGAGCCTGGCGGAATGCCAGCAGTGGTCCAGTGCTTATGTCGTGCTCTGAGGCATTTGGGGACATCCTGGGGCCATAGGGATATGGTTATAGGATGTCTTGTGGACCCAGAAAATGAACACAAATATGGGAAAGGAAAATGTTCCCATTATGTGTTTTTGTTTCTTCTCTTGATACAAGATTACTCTAATAACCAGCGGTTAGTTCACCCTGTAACTAGTATGTGAGTGTTGTTTGCAAGTGTCCAAAGCACAAGGGCACGAACACATACTAATGAATACACACACACACACACACACACACACGGGGGGAGGTTGGCAGGGGGCCATTAAGCTTTCCCCCTTAATTCTCTTTCTTCTGCTTCCTGGTATTTCTAAAACAGGACAATCTCCAACAGGCACAAGAAACGCCACCAGCTACAGGCACCCATGGCTGCTGCCTCCTCCTTCCCTTCCAGCTTGGCTCCCACCCAATGCCTTCTCCTAAGCCGGCCTTCACCTCTCACCCGAGTCTCATAGAGACATCCTAAACAATGACTCCTTGGATTTTTTTTTTCAGTTCAGGGCCAACTAGGACAGGGATCTGTACTTCCATCCCTCCTCCTCCTCCTCCTCTTCCTCCTCCTTTTCCTCCTCCTCCTCTCCCTCCTCCCCTCCTCCTCCTTTTCCTCCTCCTCCTCTTCCTCCCCCTCCTCTCCCTCCTCCTCCTTTTCCTCCTCCTCTCCATCCTCCTCCTTTTCCTCCTCCTCTTCTTCCTCCTCCTCCTTTTCTTCCTCCTCTCCCTCCCCCTTCTTTTCCTCCTCCTCCTTTCCCTCTTCCCTTTTTCTCCTCTTCCTTCTTCCCCTCCTCCTCCTCTTTTCCTCCTTCTTTCCTTCTCCTTCTCCTTTTCCTCCTCCTCCTCCCTCCTCCTCCCCATTCTCCTCCTTTTCCTCCTCCTCCGTCCCCCCCCTCCTCCTCCCTCCTCCTCCTTCCCTCCCCTCCTCCTTTTCCTCCTCCTCCCTTCCCCCTCCTCCTCCTCCCCTCCTCCTCCCCCCCTCCTCCTAGGTGCTCTCTCCTATGACTCCTCTCTTCTCTTTGAGCTACCTAGTGAATGTTCCCTGACACATCAAGAGATGTAAACTGCTGCACGCCGCCACAGAAGAAGAAGCCATCAAGCCTCAGTGGCACTGACCTGCAGCTAGAGGGTTTTCCCCTGTAGTGGCATCACTGATCCACAAAGCAGCAAGAAACACACCAGTCAGTACCTGGGCTACATACTGGTTCATCTGGCTTCTGTGCTATCGTTCAGCAAAGCATCCTAAATAAACCCTGCTCTGTGCTAAGACGGGAGCCTACACAATTTTTTCCTCATTTCTCACCGCAGTTTTGGTCACCATCACTCCACCTAAGAGACCCCAACTGCTAGCATTTTGTTTAAGCTCCGCCCCACAGTTACCTGGCAACGGCCAGGTGTGCAGACTCACTATAAAGGGGCTGCTTGCCCCCTCCGCTCTCTTTTGCTCTTGCAGGACTTCCTGCTCCCACTCTGTCCCCTTCCTCCCCCCCCCCCCACCCCCCCCTCCCTCTCTTCTTGCCTGGTCCCTCCCTCTCCCTCTCCCTCTCTGTCTCTACTACCCTACCCTCTCAGCTCCCCTCCCCATTGAATAAACTCTTCTACCCTAGTCTCTCAGGGTCCCTCAGGGGGAAGGGACGCCTCAGCACAGGCCTGAGGAGGCACCCCCTTCCCCCATACCTGACTACACATCCACAAAACGTATTTTCTCTCTCCTTATCTTTTTATAAAATACAACACCAACAGTCAATTTTCAAGCCCCAGAAATATTCCCTATTGTTGATAGAATAAAATTTCCAACACAAACACCTCATCCTAACCCTCGTTTCTTTTTAAAAATCTTTGGTTCGTGGGCTGGAGAGAGAATGTGGGCTGGAGCTCAGTTAAATGTTTGCTTTGCGAGGACCTGAGGTTGAGCCCAGAACCCACATACATTTGTAAAAAGTCAGCTTTGCACAGTGCTGAATGAAGATGTGGAGACAGATTCCCAGGCCCACTCACTGGTTAGCCAGCCTAGACTGACTGCCAATTCCAGGCTGGTGAGAGAAACCCTGTGTAAAGTAGGAAGGAAGGAAGGAAGGAAGGAAGGAAGGAAGGAAGGAAGGAAGGAAGGAAGGAAGGAGGGAGGAGGGGAGGAGGAAGGAAGGGGAAGGGAAGGAGGATCTAGGAAACAAAGGTTTCTGGCTTTCACATGCACATTCATATGGACACGTGTACACACACACACACACACACACACACACACACACACACACGCACGACACACCGCTTCAACACTTTCCCTAAAAACCCAGAGTGAAGCACAAACACAACAAGGCTTGTAACCTAACATCCCCCAAAGCCCAGGGCCCACACTCTGTGTGTGTCTACATTCCAAGAGTCCGCCCTTCAGGACCACCCCCTCCCCCCCCTTCACTCTTGTTACTCTGTAACAGTTACTCTGTTAACTGCAGGCAGGAACTTAAGTTCAACGTTGTCCTAGGGCGCGTTCTCTAGGCATACAGTTAGGCAAGATGTTTTGCCTTAGAATCTAAAGTTACATCTCCTTTGGGGTCCTCTGATCAGCTCGTGAGATACACTGCTTGGGAGAACCAAGGCTCACTTGTCCCTTCCGTGGGGTGCCTACTCCCGGCAGGAGCTGCATTTCTACCATGACCACGCCAAGCAGAGCAGGGGCGAGCCAAGGAGCGCATCACTCAAGGATGCTAATTTGCCTCCCTTCACCCAGAAGTCTGGCATAAGGAGTTGAAGACAGCCATCTAGCCTCTTGCTCATTGAAGAAGCTAGGGGGCTGGAGGGTGGTCATATTCTCTTGGGGGTGGCTGGGGGCTAGTTCACAGAAAGCAAAAGAAAAATCAGCCATAGTGCAAACCAAGGATTCCCTGGGCTCACAAGAAGGGTCCATCCAGTTTTTGGGTTAGCCCCATTCTGACATGGGTCTATATCTTATTTTTCTAAATCTTTTTTCTTAAGAGAATCCTAACTATCTGTGTCTCTGATAACCAAAGGTCAGAGGATGGCACTGAGTGTCCTGCTCTCTTACTCACCACCACATTCCTTTGAGACAGGGACCCTCATTGAACCTGGGAAAGACCAATGGCCAGCAAGCCCCATTGACCCAACCGTGTCCACCTTCTTCTGTACAGCACTGATGCTGTAGGCGCACACACAGCCGTGCACAGCTTTGTTTCACATGGGTGACTTGGATTTGAACTCAGGCCCTCATGCTTGTGCTGTATGCGTTCTTTTCCAGGGATCCATCTCCCCAACCCAAAATGTCATTAATGCTTATGCTGAAAGGCCCAAAGGTTTCAGGTAAGACTTGAGTCATGACTCAACAATGTCATCAGAGGCCCCAGTTCTTTCCCTTCTCCCATCTCTGTCTTTCTCCTAAAGATGGCTTTCTGTCAAAGCGGACCCCAAGTAACTGCCAAGAGAAGCCCAGATGCTTCTTCCTAAGTGAGTTCTAGTAGAACAGAGAGCACATTTCTGTTCTAACATCCTTAGCAAACTCCTGTGACTCACTCTGAAATAACGTGCCAAATAACTACTGAGTCAATTGCTATGGTCGTGTGTGTGTGTGTGTGTGTGTGTCTATGCTTGGACAAGGTGTTAGGTTTCGGCTGGCTCACATGGAGTGAGCCCTTAACATCATGTGAGGTGTCCAAACCTAAATGGGGGTTGTAGACAAGAGGGTCAGAGAACCTCAGGAAGAGGCTTTGGAAATTGACTTTGTTCAGTGCGCTCCCACCTGCTTGCCTTTCTGTTGGAATGAGACACTGACCAAAAGACCTGAGGGGAGGGGAAGGTTTACTCGGCCCACAGTTTATAGTTCATTGTCAAGAGAAGCCAAGGCAGGAACTGAAGCAAGACTGTTGCTCCCTGGCCTGCTCCCAGGCTGCCTGCCAACTCCCTTTCTTACACAGCCCAGACTCCCCTGCCCACAGAAAGCTGGGTCCTCCTGCATCAATTAGCAATCAAGCAAACATCTACAGACGTGGCGGTGGCCAACATGACGGAGTCAGTTCTTCAACTGATACTCCTTCTTCCCAAGTGTGTCAACTGGGCAACCCAGATCACTCTTAACAAGACATTGCTTCAGGCAACTCAGCCTTTTAGAATACCAACACCCGAATCTCAACCTCAGCCCTGGTGGGAATGTCCAGCTCCTGGTACGAGTTTCCTGGGCCAGCATTCTCTCTTCTCCTTAAGAATCGATTATAGTTCTGAGCACTGCTGTCCTGCTGTCCTGCTGTCCTGTTGCTGTCCTGCTGTCCTGCTGTTCCTTAGCAGTTCTGAGTAACGCATTACTGTTTGAAACTAATATGTCCCCTACAAGCTCATGACCTGAACAGCTGTACCCTACCTTGCTGATGCCACTTTGGCTGACAGAAGTGCAGAAATAAGGACTGATCTCTGAAGGTGACAGCCTGGCCATTGGTCCCTGAAGACCACGCTTTCTCGAATGCACCAGGTAAATTTTCTCCACCAAGGCCTGTGCTGCCAGCTAAAATCCCTCCGAAACCCTGAGTCAAACTAAATCTTCCAAACCAATCTTGGGTTGTTTCTGGCAGGTGTTTTGGGTTCTGCGATGCATAAGCAACCAACGTGCAGAGTTTCATGGGCTTTTCCTGCCTTGCTGCTCAGAAGTCCCCAGAAAAGCTAAATATTAGGGCTCCTTAGACCTCCCTACCCCAGAAGGGGCTTCTACAATGCTCCCTGTCTAAGCCCAATGCTCCAAGCAGAGAGTGCTCTGCACCTTGGCAGCTTTTGAATTCACAACCTGAATCGTTTCTTCAGGAAGCATACTCTTCCGAAAGTTCTAGCACCCAAGTTCAGGTAGAAAGTTGGGTCGGTTTCAGGGGAGTTCCCCCATGAGCACAGCTTCACTTTGTTGGCTCCACCAAGCACCTTGGGCCGCTGTTCCAGGATGTTGGCTCTCCACTTCCGCTCTAGCGCCTTTAACATTGGAGACGCCGGGCTAGCTATCATTTCTCATCACTTCTCACAAAGCCACTCTCCTCAAGGGAGCACTCTGCGGATAGTCATAGCTGAGGCCTTCCACTTCCATGTCTACGAAGGACTTACTCTCGTCCCAGATGAGGAAAGTCTACATGTTCACCCAGAATCTCAGAGAAAGCGTGCACAGGTTTTCCCAGAGTATCTCGGTTCCTATGTCTGCTACAACAGCAGGCTTCAACTCATGGCTCCTCCCTCCTGCTTGCACGAGGGAGGAGAAACAGTCAACCTCTCCTTTGCTGTGAAACCCAATTTGTCATTAGCTGAGTGTTTGGGACTGGATGCTGAGGAACACTTCACAGCGTTGGTCAAACGTTAGGCTGCAGGAATGGAGCATAGATGAGAGTCTTAACCAGCAAACATTCACCTCAGTCCCAGGGACTGTCATAAACAGTGTAGAACCCACCTCTGGTTTATACACAGGACATCTTATACCTTCCCACAAGAGGTAGGTGACACAAACTCTAATGTCTCATCATCATCGTCGTCGTCGTCATTGTCATTGTCGTCATCATCTTCATCATCATCACCATCATCATCATCATCACTTTCTGAGAATGACTGGCCTTGAACTCACGGTCCTTCATTTTCAGCTTCCCAAGTGCTGATATAAAAGTACCATCGTAGGGAACCATAATGTCCCTTCTTACAAAGGGACTAATCTCATTCATGGTGATTCCATCACAGGTACACAGCCTGTAATACTGTCTTGTAACACCTCGTACCTCTTTTCATTATCTCCCCAACTTGACAAGCTTTTATATGCCTGTATAACACCTGTGCTTTCTACCAGCCTGTTCTAGTCTGACCCATGGACGAGGGTAACAGATCTTGGCAAGTTGCATCTCCAACCTGCACTTTCTCAGTTGATCCTGTAATAGAAATGGCTCCCAAGTCCTATAAGTAAAGTGCGTGCATGTGTGTAGATGCGTGTAGACATGTGCGAAGGTACAATTTAAGAGTAGTTCCCATGGGTCACACCTGTGGCTTTAAGCAGATGTTTGTCCCTGAGGTACATACATGTCATTGCTCCCTTTAGCTGAAGTGGATCCAGAGACTCAGGAGAGTTCTCTTGCTCAGAGTCACTCAACTGAACTGCACAGAGACATCCTGACACACAGACCCTAGACATCCTGACACACAGACCCAGGACATCCTGACACACAGACCCTAGACATCCTCACACACAGACCCTAGACATCCTGACACACAGACCCTAGACATCCTGACATACAGACCCGAGATATCCTCACACACAGACCCTAGACATCCTCACACACAGACCCTAGACATCCTGACACACAGACCTGAGACTGTCTGCTTCCAAAGCCATACTCCCAGCCCTGCATGCTACCACTGTGTAAGAGCCAGCCACCAGCCCCATCAGATGGGCAGGTAACGAGAGCCAATGATCAAAGAGAATTTAACAGACACAAAAGGCTGACAGACAGCACACTGAAGATCAAATCATGAAGAAAACATTTGTCCCATACAAAACTATAACAGGACTTTCTGAATATTAAGCCTTGTGCAAAGAGTTTTGTGACATTGATGACTAGTAGGGAACACATTTACTCAGGGAGCAGGCAGGAAGTGAATGATCAGAATTTTAAAGAGGCTTTTGGTTTGTTTGTTTGATTGATTGTTTAATACAAGGTTTCTCTGTGTACCCCTGGCTGTTCTGGAACTCTCTCTGTAGACCAAGCTGGCCTTGAACTCACAGAGATCTGCCTGCTTCTACCTCCTGAATATTGGAATTAAAGATGGAGGCCACCACACCTGACTGAGACTTTTTTCTGATGGTTCAGAATTGTTTTATGAATATTAAAGAAATATTATATCTAATATGAACAATTAAAGAGAAACCAGTATTTAAAAAAGAAACGAAATTAAGGCTTTACAATATCTGCATAGTTATGAACAGGGGAAATCTGATGAAAGGGAAATTATCACTTCAGAAAAGGAAAGCTCTAGAAACTAGACTTGTACAAATAGAATGTTCTTCACTAGAGTGGGTCTGAGGAACATTTCAAACCTCAGGACTAGGTGTTCGGGCAGCCTGGTGGTGAGATTCTTATGAGCATTGTGGTTAGTATGACACAGAGCTATTTAGCCAGGATGGTGGCTTCCTAGTCCTCCTTCTCCTCAGCTCTCTTCCTCCTTTCCGTGTAGTGTGCACTATCCCCCACAGGCATCAAGGGCTTCTTACACAATTGCTCTTTTTCAAGACCGCTCCCTCTGAGGTTCCTACTTTTGAATCTCAGAGCTCCGCCAAAACAGACTGGCAGCAATGCATGCTGGGTGGTGGGGCATGCGATAAAGTCAGCCTACAAAATGGTCTAACCTGATATCTGTACTGGTTAAATTTATTTTTATCTTTTCCAATTTGTCACAAGCCTGGGAAGAAGGAATTGCAATGAAGGAACTACCTACATCAGATCAAGGCCAGTCTGCAAGGCATTTTCTTGATTGCTCATTAATGTAGGAGAGCTGTGGGGGATACCAGTCCTGGGTGGGTGGGTTTGGCCTGTGTAGAAAGGTGGCAGAGCAAGCCAAAGGTAGCAAATCAATAAGCAGCACTCCTCCGTGGTCTCTGCTCCAGGTCCTTCTTCTGCGTTCCCACCTTGGGCCCCTGCCTAGCATCCCTCAATGATGAACTATAACCCTGTAAGCTGAAATAAAGCCCTTCGCCCCCAGATGGATTAAGAACAGAAAGCAAATGGAACAGTATCTATCTTCTTGGTTTGTAGCTAAGCTTACCCAAATTGAACAAATACCAATGACACCAAGAGATTCATTCTGCCACATACCTATGGTCACTTGATCTTTGACAAAGGAGCTAAAACTATCCAGTGGAAAAAAGATAGCATTTTCAACAAATGGTGCTGGTTCAACTGGTAGTCAGCATGTAGAAGAATACAAATCGATCCATTCTTATTGCCCTGAGTAAAGTTCAAGTCCAACTGGATCAAGGACCTCCACATCAAACCAGATACACTCAAACTAATAGAAGAAAAAGTGGAGAAGAGCCATGAACACATGGGCACTGGGAAAAATTTCCTGAACAAAACACCAATGGCTTATACCCTAAGATCAAGAATTGACAAATGGGACTTCATAAAATTGCAAAGCTTCTGTAAGGCAAAGGACACTGTCCTTAGGACAAAACAGCAACCAACAGATTGGGAAAAGATCTTTACCAATCCTACATCTGATAGAGGGCTAATATCCAATATACACAAAGAACTCAAGAAGTTAGACTCCAGAGAATCAAATAACCCAATTAAAAAATGGGGTACAGAGCTAAACAAAGAATTCTCAGCTGAGGAATATCGAGTGGCTGAGAAGCACCTAAAAGAAATGTTCGACATCCTTAGTCATCAGGGAAATGCAAACTAAAACAACCCTAGATTTCACCTCACACCAGCCAAAATGGCTAAGATCAAAAACTCAGACAACAGATGCTGGCAAGGATGAGCAGAAAGAGGAACACTCCTTCATTGTTGGTGGGATTGCAAGCTGATACAACCACTGTGGAAATCAGTCTGGAGGTTCCTCAGAACATGGACATAGTACTACCTGAGGATCCAGCTATACCACTCCTGGACATAAACCCAAAAGATGCTCCAACATATAACAAGGACACATGTTATGTCCATGGCAGCCTTATTTATAATAGCCAGAAGCTGGAAAGAACCCAGATGCCCTTCAACAGAGGAACAGATACAGAAAATGTGGTACATCTACACAATGGAGTACTACTCAGCTATCAAAAACAATGACTTCATGAAATTCATAGGCAAATGGATGAAACCAGAAAATATCATCCTGAGTGAGGTAACCCAATCACAAGAAAACACATATGGTATACACTCACTGATAAGTGGATATTAGCCCAAAAGCTTGAATTATCCAAGATGCAATCCATAGACCACATGAAGCTCAAGAAGAAGGATGACCCAAGTATGGATCCTTCAGTCCTTCTTAAAAGGGGAAACAAAAATATTCATAGGAGGGGATATGGAGACAAAGTTTGGAGCAGAGACTGAAGAAATGGCCACTCAGAGCCTGCCTCATATGGGGATCCAGCCCATATACATACAACCCCCAAACCTAGTCACTATTGGGGAAGCCAAGAGGTGCATGCTGACAGGAGCCTGATACAGCTGTCTCCTGAGAGGCTCTGCCAGAGCATGACAAATACAGAGGTGGATGCTTGCAGCCAACCATTGAACTGAGAACATGGTCCCCATTGGAGGTGTTAGAGAAAGGATTGAAGAAGCTGAAGGGGGTTTGCAACCCCATAAGAACAACAAAACCAACCAACCAGAGCTCCCAGGGACTAAACCACCATCCAAAAACAGACCCATGGCTCCAGCTGCATATGTAGCAGAGGATGGCCTTGTTGGGCACTAATGGGAGGAGAAGCCCTTGGTCCTGCCAAGGCTCGACTCCCGAGTGTAGAGGAATGTCAGGGCAGGGAGGAGGGAAGGGGTGGGTGGATGGGGGGGAGGAGCAACCTCATAGAAGAAAGGGGTGGGAGGATAGGATAGGGAGATTCATAGACAGGAAACTAGGAAGGAGATAACATGTGAAATGTAAATAAAGCTATCCAATAAAAAATATACGGAAAAATTCATTCTGAGAAAGTATTTTTCATCTCTATAAACAGAAAAACAAAAACAAACAAACAAACAAACAATAAAACACCATCAAATATTCATGTTTCACAGGAAAGCAGCTAGGGTTCAACTACAGTCCTGAGTTCAGGGGGAGGAGCGAAGTGCTATAGGCGTTCATTAAGTGTCATTGTTTCCTTTCATCAGACCCTTATTCATCATGAAAGTGAATTTAGTCAAATGTTTGAGGAAACAGAAATGGAGGTTTACAGCACCTACGTGAAGACCAATCAGAGAGCTGGCATCTACCTGTACCAAGTTCAACACTGGGGCAGTAACTGGGGGAGTGTTTGCGACTCACTCAGATTGGCAGCTTTTATTTTCTCTCCTGCCTTTCTCTGAAGAGGCCCTGTGCACGTTTGCAAATTGACCTATCTACCTACTATGAAGCTATTAAAAGTATGGTATTGTTTTTAATGCCTTTTGCATCATGGTTTAGAATGCTTAAAACCTCACTAAGAGCCCTATTTCATAGAGGACCTTGAAGGTCTGGTATAGTTCAGGAAGGGTGTTTGGGTGGCTGTGTTTAGGTTCCCTTGGGTGCCATAGACTAGATATGCCCATATCACATTCTCTGAATCTAGTAAAATGTGTATCATACATCAAAACACAACTAACACCACTTATACACGGGCAGTCGGATTAAAGTTAATTTTTATTTCTGGAATATTTTTCTTTTAAAACTGTCCACCATGTTTTAATGAAAAGAGCAAAATATTTAATTTGTAAAAATTCACAGGGACGCTCAGAAGAAATAGAGCACAAGTTTCTGACAGTTATTGGAGAACAAATAAAAGACGAGAGAATTTGTCACTTTGGGGCTAATTAGGAACAAACAGAATGCAAGAGAGAGAAATCTGGTCTTTCTGGGTTCATTTCCATTGCCCAGAGATGAGATGTGTATTTAAACTCTGCCCTTTATAACCAACAAGAGCTCTCTGCACATACACCAGCCTTGGAGGCTCCCCTGTTGTGTGAAATCCTGGAGTGAGTCTAACTCCCTCTGGGAACTCGGGAGCTCTTGATAGCTGGCCTTTAGTACAGGATATGGGGTATCTCTCTTTGGTCTGTGCTACAAACTGCCTGAAGCATCTTCTACATCAGACATGTTTGCCTCTTAAATTCTGACTCTCTGTGAGCCCCTTCGTCCAAGAAGAGCAGTCTATATTATAAACTGGTTTCTCTCTGTCCTTATTCCCAGTCAGATGACATGGATCGCTTTAAATTTACATTGAGCTCAGAATCAAGAGTTGATAGGGACATTCTAAATCAACCTAGGAGTCACCAGGAGTAGTTGCCCAAAATCTTAGTTAGGGTTTTACTACTGTGAACACCATGACCAAGGAAAGTCTTATGAAAGACAACATTTAAACGGAACTGGCTTACAGGTTCAGAGGTTCGGGTCCAGTATCATCAAGGCAGGAGCATGGCAGCATCCAGGCAGGCATGGTGCAGGAGGAGCTGAGAGTCCTACATCTTCATCTGAAGACTGCTAGCAGAATACCCAGTTCCAGGTAGCTAGGACGAGGGTCTTTTTTTTTTTTTTTTTTAAGATTGTTTATTTATTTCATGAGTACACAGACAGACCAGAAGAGGTCATCAGATCCTATTACAGATGGTTGTGAGCCACCACTGGGAATTGAACTCAGGACCTCTGGAAGAGCAGTCAGTGCTCTTAACCACTGAACCATCTCTCCAGCCCATAGGGTGAGGGTCTCAAGACCACACCCACAGTGGCACGCCTACCCCAATGACGACACCACTTCTAATCTGCCACTCCCTGGGCCAAGCGTCTACAAACCACCCAGCAACGACAGGCGAGCCTAGAAGGTGTTATGACGGGTGAAAATGGGCACAGAAAGACAACAGTGCTTGCTTTCTCTCACCCTCAGACTCTACAAAGCTTGTGTTCCCATTCACAGAGAATAGGACGGGGTGGTTGGACAGTGGACGCCAAACTGCAGGTCAAATAGGAAGTTCTATCATTTTACCGCACGGGGGTGACTGTAGTTCATAGCAATTGCTTGTGTACTTCCTAACAACTGTAAACCAGCTTGAAGTCTCCCAACCCAAAGGGATAATAAATGTCGGAGGAACTAGAAATGCTGATTATCTTGACTTGAGGGTTATACCAGGTATCAAATAATGACAGCCACTGAGCAGGGCAAGCCTCTTCAGACAGACTCCTTAAGACTGTGCCTTCGATGTGTAAGCCGAGCCTCTTCAGAAGCAGCGCTGTCTTTCACTTTAACCTTTCAATTACAACCTTGATCGAAGCCTGCTCGACAGTGTCTTCCATCTTTCTTTCCTTTCTCATCCCCCTTGGATAAGTTCAGAGGCTGGAGAGACGGGTCAGCAGTAAGAGCAGGGGCGCTCTTTCAGAGACCCTGAGTTCAGGTCCTACACCCGAGTCTGGCAGCTCACAGCCACCTAAATTTCCAGCGCGGTGTTGGGGGATGGGGAGTGAGCCAAAGCCTCTGGCCTCCGAGGGCGCTACACTGACACACATATGCACACATATCCAGATATGCAAATACCCTAGAAGATAAACATGAGCTTTAACTGAGGATGTCCATGAATCTACGCCTTAACTGAGCATGCTCAGTAGCAGCCTTACCCTTAAAGCGCTTTCCCATATGAACACACACAGGCACCCTATGTAAAACCCCGAGGCTTCTTTTGCTCTGGAGGAATGCTACTTTGGGAACCATTCTCATACTCTCCTTACTGAAGACAAGAGCCCTTCTTTACTTTTATTGTGTTAGGCTGTGCATATTCTGGCGTTGCCCTGAGACGGGCCCATTCCGTTCAGTGACATGGACCCAACCATACCCCTTAAAACTGTGCAGAGCAGCACACGTCTATAATCTCAGAACTCAGGGGACTGAGGCAGAAGGGTCACACGCTCACGTCCATCCTGGATCATGTAACGAATTCAAGGTCCATCTAGGCGATATAATAGAATCCTGTATTTTTTTTAAATGTAAAAAATTTAAAAAAAAAATTTGATTTAACTTTGGAATAAGTCTTAGTTTTCAAAAGTACTTGGGAGACAAATAGTGAGGCAGCGCGTGCACTTGCTTGCTCCAAGTCTTCTGCCGGGTTCTTCCTAAGGTGTGCTTGTGAATGCTTCTTCATTTGTTTTGCGCTATGGTCTAGGCTAGCCTGGGAACCTCATGGTCCTCCTGCCTCTGCATCCCGACTGCGGGATCACAGGCACGTGCCACCACGCCTGGCAAGTCTTTTATTATTTTTAAAGATTTCAATTTTTAAGTCTTCTGTGTATGTGTGTGTCTCATGTGTGTGGGTACCCTTGGGGGCCAGAAGAGGGTCTTAGAGGCCCTGGAGCTGGAGTCAAAGGGCATTGTGAGCTGTTCACTGTGAGTTCTGCAAACTAAACTTGGGTCATCAGCAAGTGCTCTTAACGGTCCGGCTACCTTTCCACCTCTAAGCTTTTGTTTTGAAAATGAGGATTAATAAATAAAACCTGAATAACGGGGTTTCCTCACAAGCTGGCTGTAAGGGTTAACAGAGATCAAATTGATAGCGTGCAAGCCAACATTCAGTGTCCCTGCATGAAAGCGTTGGATAATAGATGATGATGGTGGTGGTGGTGATGATGATGATGGTGGTGGTGGTGGTGGTAGTGATGATGATGGTGGTGGTGGTGGTGGTGGTGGTGGTGGTGGTGGTGATGGTGGTGGTGGTGGTGATGATGGTGGTAGTGGTAGTGATGATGATGGTGGTGGTGGTGATGGTGGTGATGATGATGATGGTGGTGGTGGTGGTGATGGAGGTGGTGGAGGTAGTGATGGTGGTGGAGGTGGTGGTGATGATGATGGTGG
Source organism: Rattus rattus (assembly GCF_011064425.1). NCBI lineage: Eukaryota > Metazoa > Chordata > Mammalia > Rodentia > Muridae > Rattus > Rattus rattus. The sequence continues at coordinate 16,090,903 of NC_046156.1, forward strand.
TGGTGGTAGTGATGGTGGTGGTGATGTGGTAATGATGATGGTGGTGATGGTGATGGTGATGGTGGTGGTGGTGGTGGTGATGATGGTGGTGGTGGTGGTGGTGATGTGGTGGTGGTGGTGGTGGTGGTGATGATGGTGGTGGTGGTGGTGATGATGGTGGTGGTGATGATGGTGGTGGTGATGATGGTGGAGGTGGTGGTGGTGATGATGGTGAAGGTAGTGGTGGTGATGATGGTGGTGGTGGTGGTGGTGGTGATGGTGGTGGTGGTGGTGGTGATGGTGGTGGTGATGATGGTGATGATGATGATGTGTCTGATATTTGGGTTCCAGAGGGAGGTATTGAACATAGTCTAAGAAGAACCCTGGGATCATCCAGGGAACTCAGAGCTATTGCTCAACTTTTGCCTTATGAAAAGAAGGCACCCGCTGCACTAGACAGGGTCCTAGCCAGACAGGCGGCATGCTCGGTTCAAAGAGTGAATTTGAAAAGGTCTGATCAGGAGATTGCTAACAGGTATAGGGAATTAAGCTCCTCTCTCTATGAGACTTCAGCTCACGAAGAGGAAAGGCTATTTTGGCTCATAGGCCGGAGGTGTCAGTAGCGGAGCCCGTGGAAACGCAGGCCCTTGTGACAGCTACTCTCCTTTGGGAAACCAGGAATACGAGGAGAACAGAAAGTAGTTAGGGTTCCCTTAAAGACACAGCCCCCATAGCTCACTTCCTCTGACTAAGCGCTAGCCTCTTCAAAGCTCTACCTCAGCACCGCAGGCTGACTTTCGGCATACGGGCTTTGGGGTAACCATCTACGCTTCAAACCAGAGCATGCTGACAGAGCTAAGGGAGCCATCGACAGACGGGGAGGCACAAGCCACGGTCACCCACCACCCCCGCCTGTGATGGGCAAGAGCAGGGAGTGATGTCACCAAAACTCAGAAGTGGCTGGAATCCAGGAAGAGAAGCCAGCCCACAAGCACTGTGCTAACAGAGCAATTCAGGCAATACCCCAAATTCCACCACGGTGAGAAGAAGCAAGACAACAATTTTGGGGGTCTACTCTTAAGAGGGAAACCTTCTGAAAAGAATCATTTCCCCCTTTGTGTCACAAAGCCAGAGCATAACACTGAGCCCGGGTAACAGTAGCACACATTTATTAATGGCCAAAGACAGAAGAGGGAGCCCAGCTCACAAGTCAGCTTCTCAGGCCATGAGGATGTAAAAGGATATGGCGGAAGGGCAGGCCGGAGAAGGGGAGGAATATTTATACCCTTTCCTGAAGTAAGCAGGGGTTTCCCAGAACACCTTCACGGTCTGGGGCTTCCTGTGGTGGTGGCTGATGGCGTGTCACTTAGCATGAAATTAGAGAATGATGAAGTCTGAGGTCTTCTAGAAATCATTTGAGTGGCCATTTTGGATATGGGTGGTTTCACCTTGAGATTGGGAAGAGCAATGTCTGACCTCCGGGCATCCTGTTCTCAAAGATAGACACAGTTAGGGTGGGCGAGCAGCTAGGCAGGCTGTGCGGATAGCAGACTGGGTGTTGGAGTAAGTTTCAGCTCCTCTCCCCTCCCGACCACTAATTTCCTGCTGTGTGCCGCTAGCTAAATTTCACCAGAAATCATACTGCAAGGAAGCCAGTGTACCACACAGGACTGTGAAGAATGAGGGGGCAGAGGAACCAGCCCGGCAAATTTACAACCACAAATGTTTCCAAAGCTCTGCCTCTTCTGGATGGAAGTTGTGTTAGCAAGGTGCAGTCATTTGGTGATGGCGCCCTAACTCCTTTGAGGAAAAAGGGAATGGATGAAAAAAATAAATAAGTAAAAAGGAAAGACATTGACTGCTCCTTGGTATGATGAAAGAAAAAGTTCATTGTAGATAAAAGGGAGAGCATAGCCAGAGGCAGACACATCTGGGAGAGTCCAGAGAGGTCATGACTCTGTACCTAGGCACCAGGGGAGAGGGAGAGGGGAGAGGGAAGAGAGGGGAGGGGAGAGGGGAGGGGGAATACAGGGAGAGGGGAGAGGGAGGGGGACCTGGAAGAGGGAGATCCCAGAAGGGTAAAGGGTAGAACAAAAGGCAAAGGCTAGCTAACCAGAATGGTTGGATTATATAGGGAAGGGCAGCTGGGGGAAGGGCAGCCTAGCCCTGAGCTTGAGTAGTTTAGGGTAGCGGGTGGGCTGTGCCAACCATACCCTGCAACAGGTAGAAACTGAGGGATGCTGGGGGAACCTGGTGGGCAGATCTGCCTTGCTATGTTAACTGGGAACCTCAGCCATTTGTCCCAGGTTTGAGGCCTAACAGGGAAGCCTAATGATGGGAAATAGAGAGCTACCCACCACCGCAAGTGACCTTTGGGATGTGAAGGGCTCTAGGAACTGGGGAAGCAGATTCTAGAAATGCAAGAGCTAACCAAAGGCAACTGTGTTTGCCTGTGAACGCACTTGGTTGTTCTGAGAGGTCCACTCTGTCCCCGAAGCCTTTCAAAACTTAAAAGAAGAAATAAGCCCCCCTGTGTTAGGGCTTCCATCGCTGCAGCAAAACACCATGACCAGAAAGCAACTTGGAGAGCTTTATTCAGCTTACACTGCCACATCACTGTCCATTATTGAAGGAAGTCAGGACAGGAACTCACACAGGGTAGGATCCTGGAGGCAGGAGCTGATGCAGACGCCTTGGAGGGGTGCTGCTTGTGGCTTAATCTTCATGGCTTGCTCTGCCTGCTTTCTTATAGAACCATCAGCCCAGGGAATGGCACCACCTACAGTGAACCTCCCCACCCCCACCCCCATGATCACTAGTGAGAAAATACCTTACAGATGGGTCTTATGGAAGCGTTTTCTCAATTGAGGCTCCTTTGTCTGTGAGGACTCTAGCTTGTGTCAAGTTAGCATAAAACCAGCCACTATATCCCCAAACTACAAAGCAGTCAGATGGTCCAACTGAGGTAACAGGCTGAAGGAACTGAGCAGAGTCAGAATTCTGGAAAAAGAAAGTGGAGATACTTGGTGATCCAGTTGCTAGGGGGTTTGGATTCAAAGTCTGAGGCAGAGACGGGACTCTCTGGGATGCTGGGATGTCTCCCAAGAGCTCCGTGTTTAAGGCTGATGTGTTTCAGGTATGAAATGGTATATTGTAATGTTCTCATTCATTCATTCATTCATTCATTCATTCATTCATTTTGTTCTTATCTGGGCCAGTTAGGGCGCTGAGTGCTAAGGACAGAACAAGGGAACGATCTGCAGAGATGTGTCTTTCTGACTGGCGAGTGCTTCATGAGACTGAGAATAAATTGTCAAACAGATTACACTCTATAGAGGTGTCACTAGGATTCCAGGGGAGGGAGATGTTGCCACCTTACAAGGCTGGAAAACAGTGAGCTAAATGGAACGAAGCAGTTTTTTGTTACTTCAGAGCCTGTCCCGCCTATCATAGCCCAGATGCCTTTACCTAACTGGGGCTTCACTCCGCTGTATTCATTGATTCTATTTGACACTGCACACAGTCACCACAGAAGCACACACATTTACTTATATTTCTTACACAACTGTCTCTCAGGACAGTGTTCTCTAGGAAGGGGCCACAGCCCAACATGTGCAGCCCAACATGTGACAGCAAACATGTTGTTGTATGACAAAAACCTTTCCCTAGAAACAAAACATATATCTAGTCACCCTAGATAGGAAGTCCCCAAGAGACCCCAGTGCAGATACTACCAAAGTCCAACTGGGTTAGCCAATGAGTTTTCATTGGGGTTACTTACAGGAGTAGAAATGAGTCAAAAAAAAAAAATTGCTGCATCACTGTCTTAGTCAGCATTTCTATTCCTGCACAAAACATCATGACCAAGAAGCAAGTTGGCGAGGAAAGGGTTTATTCAACTTATACTTCCACATTGCTGTTCATCACCAAAGGAAATCAGGACTGGAACTTGCACAGGGTAGAAACTGAGCTGATGCAGAAGCCATGGAAGGATTGTGCTTACTAGTTTCCTTCCTCTGGCTTGCTCAGCCTTTCTTATACAACCCAGAACTACCAGCCCAGGGATGGCACCACCCACAATGGGCCCTCCCATCCTTGATCACTAATTGAGAAAATGCTTTATAGCTGGATCTCATGGAGGCATTTCCTCAAGGGAGGCTCCATTCTCTGTGATGACTCCAGCTTGTGTCAAGTTGACACACAAAACCAGTCAGTACAATCACCAAAGCCCTCTCCAGCATGGATGACAGCTCATAAAATCGGAAAAACCTGGAGCACACTGCACAGCCTGCAGGCAATTTAATAGGTTGAAATGTGTCCTTTTCAGATGTCTCAGCTGGTTTCTGCTTCTTCCAGGCAGCTGGTTTGGTCTGAATTTTTGCAGCTTAGCTTCTCTGAGAAGAACTCCTAGCTTTTAATGCTTAAATCTGGCAGGGAGGGGCCTAGTGAATCTAGTAGGTTTCAGGGACTTCCTGAAGCTATTTTGAGTTGTTTATCTTCCTGTTTAAGAGCTACCCTGTTGGATGGAATGTTTCACTCTTGAGGAAACTGTTACACAGCACATAGAGACTAAGACGTGGACATTTTCATATCAATCTTGCTGTCTTTGAATCTAATAATTTCCATTATCTAGATTTGTATTTTGTAGGTCTGCTTTGTTATCATGTTTTCCTGGTGACACTAGTTGCATTTTACATGTCTCCCTTAGTAAGTCATGAATGACTAAAAGGAAGAAAATTCAGAGAAGTTTGAAAGGCACCACCTGGAAGATGTTATGGAAATGTGATATTTCATGTTCCAGGAGGGGCTGCTAAGTCATCCATCCATCCATCCATCCATCCATCCATCCATCCATCCATCCATCCATCCATCCATCCATCCACACACCTATCCACCCATCCACCCATCCATCCACCCACCCACCCATCCACTCACCCACCCATCCGCTATCCATCCATCCATCCATCCATCCATCCATCCATCCATCCATCCATCCATCCATCCATCCATCCATTCACTCACCCATCCACCCATCCGTCCATCCATCTGTCCATCCATCCATCCACCCACCCATCCATCCACCTACCCATCTACCCATCCACTCACCCACCCATCCGTCTATCCATCTACCCAACCATCCATCCATCCATCCATCCATCCATCCTTTTTGGTTGTTGACACAAGGTCTTATTATAGAGCTAAGATCAGTTCTCAAATTCCTGATCTTTTTGCTGCAGTCTTCCAAGCTCTGGAATTACAAGACAGCACCACTGTAGTGGGCTTTTGGTGAAGAGTTTTTTGTTCTCTTTTGTTTTTAAAAAGCTCATGGTCAATTCTCCAGGCGGTGATGATGTTTCTCTTCTCTGGTGAGTACCCGGACAGTAAGATTTTAGAAGATCCATGGGTGCTTCTGATGTGACCCTGGATGAGAACAGGGGATAGTGGGCTCTGAATGCATAGAGAGTAGGGATAATGAACTCTGGCTGCACACAGAGGGTGGGGTGGTGGGCTCTGGCTGCACAGAGGGTGGGGTGTTGGGCTCTGACTGCACAGAGGGTGGGGTGGTGGGCTCTGACTGCACAGAGGGGTCACAAGGGCTCCTTTGAATGGGCCATCTGACCACCTAAACTTGAATCTTAATCTTTGGTGGTGGTTCCTGGCCAATGATATTTTCATTAAAATGGTTCTAGATTATTCCAAGGGGTTGGAAAGTCTGGCTGCAGATGGGCTGGATAAAACAGAGGAGGTCAGTTCACTGCCTTATCTAGGAGTCAGAAATAGCTCTTTTGAGATTTCACACCTCTTTCCCTATCCGGGTCTACAGGGATAGCCCTGGCCGAAGCTGAAGGTCTGTGGTTAGGAAGGTTGGATCCTGTAGCAATCACCCTGGGCCTCTTCGCAGGGTCTAGCGAGGAGCAGAGAGGCTCTGGCCACTGCTGCTTATGAAGTCTTGACCAGCCAGGTACCTGGACTCCAGTAGGCAGAACAAAAAGTGGCACCTTGACTCTTGCTTCCAACCACTGTGACCCTGCAGACATGAGGGAGGGGAAAGGCTGGGTTCTGTGCTTGAAGCCCTTTGTGCTGAGCAAAGGCTTTCATCCTAGCAGCAGCTGCACTTCCGAGCAAGCGAGCGAGCGCTCTATCACTTCCTAATGGATGCTCTGAAAGGGTCCAGCTGTTCCTTCCCTCCCATCAGGCCCTGAAAAGCATGCCTTTCGAGCGAGGAAAGCACACATGCATTAGGACTTGATGTTAGGAGGAGGCTGGGGCGGGTAGACTAGGGTTGATGTTTGCTGCTAGCAATTGGGGCCAAATAATTATACCTATTAGAAAGAAAATGTTAGCACAGGAGTGATGAGGAGGGCCTGGAAGCAGGCTGCCAGATCCAGCACCAGTTCTTTCCATTGTGAAGTCCTTCGTCTTCCTGCCTGTGTGACAGCCAGAGTCTGAGTGTTTGTTCCCCAGAGGCTGACATTGAAATCTCATCCACAGCATGGAGGCACCAAGAGGTGGGCCAGATGGCCCAATGGTTAGGAGCTCTTTGCAGGGGACCTGGTTTGGTTCTGAGTACCCCTGTGGTGGCTCACAACCACCTGTAACTCCAGTTCCAGTGGATCCTATGCTCTTTTCTGGCTTCCATGGGTTCCTGTAAGCATGTGGTGTTAATGCATATACTCAGGTACACATACACATAAAATAAAAAAAATTAAAGATCTTTACTCTCATGAAGTGAGTCAGTACCTTTATAAGGGAACTGGAAGGGCATGCTTGCTTGACCCTTCCGTTTTATGAGGAGACACCTAGAACGTGCGGTCTACAGAGCAGAGAACCGACATCAGACATAGAATCTGTTGGAGCACAGATCTTACTTTCCAGTCTCTAAATTAAAAAATAAACAAACTCTCCAGCACACACACACAGCTATCAATGATAAATAAACGCTGGGCTGGGGCAATAGCTCATTGGTGAGGATTTCAGTTTAGCTCCTACGTAAGCCAGGTTCTGCATGCCTGCTGCTCTGGTTGGGAAGCCAGGAAGTGCAACAGCCGCCATCCCATTAGATCCTGGAGCTACAACCCACCATGAATGAGTAAGGGAGACATAGTCATGGCTTTCTTGAAGTGTATACTTCTGTGGAGAACACAGAATAATCTGTGACAATAGTGGTTAAGAATGAACATCTTTTTCTAGTCTCACAATACAGTATTATTTTCCTTCTCTCCCTTTTACCCCCTCTCCTAACTTTCTGAAAACGGCATCAGGTGAGGCCAAGCAGAAGAGTCAGTGGTCCAGCAGGGCCATGAGCTATGGAAGACTAACATGCTAGTTAACCTTACCTGTCAGCTTTAACTAGTTGGCTTGGACACACCCTAGAGCCAGCTGAGAAGGGACTCACACCTGAGACCCTGGAGAATTGCCTGGCTTGGACTGGCCCGTGGGCTTGTCTGTAGGGCATTATGTTAATTGTTAATTGATGTTGCAGAACCCACTGTTTGAGACACCATTCTCCTGGCAGGTACTTATGCACCTCATTATAAAAAGCAAGCTGATGGGGCTAGGAAATGAGTCAGTAGTCAGGAAGAACACTGGCTGTTTTTCCAGATGACCCAGGGTTCAATACCCAGCACCCACATGGTGGCTCACAACCACCTGTAGTTCCAGTTCCAGGGGATCAACCACCTCTTCTGACCTCCTAGCATGCCAGGCAGACAAGTGTCATTCAAAGACATCCACACAGACGAGGATACTAAAAGTGACCAAAGTCATACCATAGGAAACACAGTGTGGGTCCCCAGAGTCAGTGCTGTGAAATGACCCATGTCTGTTACATTTTATCCAGTTATGCACACACTGGCTAGACAGCATCAGACAGACTCAGGCCGAAGGCATTCTATAACACTGGCTGGAAGTGCTTACTGTGCTAACGTCTAGCCTTAAGTGGAATAGAAGCAGAAGTCAGGAATGTTCCAAATGAGGAAGACATTGAGACGCATGAGAAGCAGAAAAATGTGTGACCCTGGCTCGGATCCTCTGCTTACAAAAAGCTGCTGACTCCACTGGAAAATCTTCAGTGGGCTTGGCTGGAAGAAGAATGTAGGGGAATTCTTTGTGACTATTCTTATAACTTTTCCATAGGAAACTATTTGCAAAAAAGAAAATTAATTAGTACGATTGTTGTGGTAATACAGCCTATGGGAGCTGCTGGTGTGGTCGAAAGAATGGCAGGGTGCTGGTGGATGGGAGATGGGTTGGGGATGAGAAGCAGGGGGCTCCGGGCAAGAAAGCGCGTTTGTCAGATGGGAGAAGGATTCATGGTTTGCATTTCCCTCATTTGGGCTGTGAGTCGAGTCTTTCCAGCCCTGTCTGTCTGAGAACCTTACCTTGAAATCTTCCATTGGTCTGCCTGCTGGCACTGTCTACCAGAGGCCCAGGAAGGTGCCTGAAAGCTGGAAGGAGGCTCATTTAGGAGACATCACCGTGGTGACCGTCTTAACATCATACGGCCAGCAGATGGCAGCAGGCAATTCTGGGAAAGAAGGACCTACTGGAGCGGGGAGGGAGGTCTGGCCAGGCCAGAGCCTGGCTGGCTCCCACTGTTGGCTCTCTGTGAATTGCAGGCTCCTGCCAGGCAACAGAGCCTCCTGCAGCCCAACCTTGCTCTCTGGAAATAATGGGGAAAAGAGAAGGAGGGCTGAGAGAAAAGTCTTCATTGTGTTTTTGAAGAAAGCTGCTTTTATTTCTTCCAATAATGCAGGAGAGAAAAGGAGAGGCCATCACTTCGCAGAGCTTGAATGAAATGCCTCAGAGTCCTGGAAGTTAATAGAAAGAGTTGGACTCACTGGCGAGAGGGTGGGACACATCCTCAGTACTTGTGACAAAGAAGAACACAGACTCGGTTCACGGTTCACTTGTAACGTGGAGGCAGGGGTTTGAGAATCAGACGAACCAACCTGTTCATTTCAGGGTGCAGTTTAGTAGGCAATTGGACACTCACTAAGGGCCAGTGTCATTACACCTAGCACAAGCTGTGCTCTGCATGTGCTGTGCTGTGCAATCCCTTCCTGAGTTATGCACATGCATTTTACTATGTCACATTTAAAACGTCAGGCTTAGAAAAGTTGCCCTCAATACCAGTTTGTTAAGGTGTTTACTGCGTGCCAACTGGGGACACAGTGACCAGAGCAGGATTAAGGACAAATATGACCCCTCTCTTCCTGTAACTTACCATCTAGCTGTGACTCCTAGAGTTGAGAACAAATCCAGGACTTGATTCAGGTTGGTGGGATTCAAAGGACGTCTGCTGCCATTAATAAGAACTATGACCACAATCAAGCCGTACCGTCGCTTACGGTTTCGTACCGCGCTTCCTCAGAGCAGGCCTTTACCAAACCTCTCACTTGTCCTTACCGAATTTGTAAAGTAGAAGTTAAAAACGCCCAGTTGATAGTTGTCTGGAGAACAAACAAGACTGTATCTAATGAAGTGCTTACTGTAGTCTGCCATCAAAACTCATCAATAGCAGGCCATTGTCATTACTAGGACTGCCTTGGGGTCTGAGATCACACACACAGTCTCATTAACCCACCCTGGGACACTGTCCAAGATTAGAATGCGTCCAGCCTTGGGGTGGGGGAGGAGGTTTCATACTGGAGATAGTGGGTTTTGTTGTTGGTGGTGTTTTTGTTTTGTTTTGTTTTGCCTTTGGGAGGGACATTCCATCATTCTCTGTCTATGTGTCCTGGAAGTGGCTGGCCCTACCCCACCAGAGCTGGAAGGGTAACTCAGACCAAGCCACGTGCGGCAATTCTTCCTGTCGGCCATCAATTGAGGGATGAGTACCTCATCCAAGTTGCCAGTTGAAAGCAACTTCAAGGGCTTTTCAAAGAGTTACCAGAAGAGAAATGATCTTTCAGCCGAGGCTTATTTGCAGGAAGGAATATCAGAACAGAAAGAAGCTGAGAGCAAGGTCATCCGGGAGAAAGACTGTAGTCAATGGATGGCTTGAGAATCCTGATGATGTCACCCAAGCCCTGGAGTCAGGGACTGGTAAGCTCTTACTGGAAAAGGCCAGATCATAAATAGATCAGATCATTCCTGCAAGGATCCAATGCATTATGGCTTGAGAGCCGCCCTAGACATTATGTAAAAGAAGATATGTGGCTTTGTGCCACTAAAACTATTTACAGGAGCACGTGATGGGGCCCAGAGAGACGACTCAGGGCTGAAGTTCAGTTCCCAGAACCCACATCAGGAAGTTAATAACCCCATGTCTAAGGGATATTGCACCCCCTTCTGGCCTCTGCGGGTACCCACATACATGTGGGAGACAACACATATTCAAAAATAAAAATTAATCTTAAAAAGAATATCAGGCAATGGGCTAATGTTCTCTCTTTTCTGAGGCTGTATGTAAAGCCAGACAGCACTGGGCTCTTCTTCCGTTAGGGCTACCACTGACTTCCTGTCTGGATGAAGCCAGTTTGAGATTTGTATTATAACATTGGAAAGGGCTCTGATGCACGCTTCAATTTGATAAAATATGACCTTAATTCATCTGGCAGGTCACAGATTACCTAATGGTAAAGAAACTCATTTATCACTCCTCTCACCAAGTGGAAACTTTCAGGGCAGCCATTCTTGTTCTAAGTCCGTTCTGCAGTTGCTCTGGTTGGAGGCCACGGGCTGCTGCCAAGAAAGTTGAAATGTAACTGCCACTAAATCTCCCCAGAGGAGCGAGAGGGGGTGGGGGTGCATCTGCAAAGTCTTGGGTTTTGAGCAGGCAGCCCAACAAGGGGCAACAATAAATCACTGCACACAAAAAGGGTCCCAGAAGCATCACTGGAGAGGTTCTTCAGTGATCGGAAAAGGGAACTGGGGGGTGGAGGTGTTCTGACAGGGGAAGGACGGGATCTGTGGAAGAGACAGAGCCCGGATGTTCCCGTCAGTGGGATTTATCACCCTTCTTAAGAAATGACGCTGCTGTATGGAAGATTTCGTGTTCTTTGGATCAAGGCAGCGTGTTCTAGCTCTCTAATTTCCTGCAGCTACTCAGACTTTCCTGGAATTAAGCTGATTTATTTGAAAGCTGAACACCGCAGCCCTCATCTTTAGAGCTCAGTAGAGCTCTTGATGGCAAGTTGCAGATGTTAGATTTAAGTACCTGTTTCTAAGGAGTGAGCTCCATGTTTACAGAGCAAGCAGATGCCCGGGTGGGGGGGGGCAGAGGACAGCCACCAGCGTCGTTACCTGAAGATGGAAAGAACATCAACAGCATGGGATGTAGCCGGGTGCTAAGTTACCCGGTACAGATCTGGAATACCGTGTTCACTAGGGGGTGGGGCGAGAGACATCAAGCAGGGCCCTGAAGGGGGCAGAGTATGGAAACTTCAAGTGGGAAGGATCCCTGGGTCAATGATCCATCGGGTCCTGGGGATGAGCAGCTCACTGCGTTAGATAAGTGTTTATAAAGCCCCTTTGTGCCAGACACCGTACTGAGCCCCAGACACACAGCAGGAGCGAGAACAGAGTTCAGCCTTTAACACCTGCACTCTCACAGGCAGCACCAAATAAGGAGGAAGACTGCGTTGGCGTCCACTGAGAGAAGTTAGTTGGATGGAGGAGCTGGGGGTGAGCTGGAGGAAGGTGGTGTAGTTTCCTATGGCACGACTTGATGTGGGATGCACAGCATACTCATTTGTGGTCCGTGGGATGGAAATGGAGGAGAAGTGGAGGCCGGCGAGCATGGCAGTGTGTCAGGAAAGGGTGGACACGGGCTTTGGTTTTCAGTCCTTTTGCTTCTGCTCGGTGCCCTAACAACTCGTGACCTCACTTTTATTAAACCCAGGTCAGTGTCCCTGCTAGATGAGAATCAGTAGGCCTGGTTCTACATCACGTTTCATCTATTTTTTTTGGGAGGTGGGGACTATAACTACCATGGGATTCGAGGTCAGACAGCATCTTAATAGGAGACCTTCTATGAGTCCCAGGGATGCAACGCAGGCTGGGAGGTTTGGGGCAAGCACCTTTACCGTCTGAGCCACCTCACCGACCTAAGTGCCAGCAGTTCTTGAACCAAACTGAACTGGCCTACTGATGACACACGGCAGCAAAGATCTAGGTCTTGCTAATCTCTGCCCAATCACTCCCCTAGCATCCTGAGACCTGGGACTGCCACGGAACGCCGTTCATCAGTGCAGGGACTTTATCAAGAACACAGGCTCCTAATGATCAAGAAAGACAAATCACATGGATTTCTGGCCGCCATACACTCTCATGCCTGCAGGTGCACTGTCAACATGTGTGCACACACAAACGTGTTCACACAGACACAAGAAGAAGTTACCATTTTATTATTAACGGACAGCTGCTCTGAGTGGGTAAGAAAGGGACTCTTTGGAGGTAAGGTTCCCCTTCCAACTCTTTCCTTAGGCAAAATTTCTCATAGAAAATTAAATTTCTGGGAGAAAGAATGTTATATAGTTATGTATTTGTGCTTGCTAAACCCAAGAGAATAGAATCTTCTGGTACCATGTGGGTGAATGTGAGGAGCTGACTTCTAAAGTAAGAGTAATTTGTGCGTGCCTCTAAACCCAACACTCAGGATGCTGAGACAGGAGGATGACAAGTTCAAGGCCGGAACAGAGTATATGATGAGATGCTGTCTCAAACAAACAACAACAGAGCCTAAAGTCAAATCATCGCCACCAGAAAGCATCCTAAGGTCCGGGTGAGGAAATGAATTTTCCTGTCATATACACTCTGACAGTTCCTTCAAATCACATACAAATAAAAGGTCTGGTCCTCCTAATAAACTCAGGGTAGATAGCTCATAAGCAGAAACCTCTAGGAGGTGTGGAGGGAACACACATTACAGAAAATGAAAAATTGCTCTCTGGAAAAGTTTGATGGTAAAAGCAATGTCAGTTTGTACAAGGAAGTCGCATGATGTTAATGAACAGACGTGAGGTTCCAGGGAAGAGCTCTTTCTAGAACAAAAGCAAATCCTGTCTAACGACTTCCTAACCAAGGGCCCTGAGTTCAGTCAGGAACACCTATCGTCACGATGGGCCTGAGTGTGTACCTCACCCCTTGTAAGTGAAGCCCAGTCCATGAAAGGATTAAGTGGTTGGGACAATGCTTAAAGCCTTTCAAACAGTGGTTTCTTCACACGAGGACAGTCTTTTCTCTTTGCCGAAGTCCCACCACATCCTGTTAGCTCTACGTGCCTGACGTGGCATTGCTGCCCTTGGATTTCTGGCATTTGGACGGATAGGACTGTGGAGACAGCTAGTTAACTTTGCGGCAACGGCAGTTCAGTGGCCACAGGAGTGGGCAGTAGGGTCAGCAGGGGACTGGAGAAATGGAGCCTTTGTAAACAGGATCCTGCCGCACACAGGTGACAGTGGTACTGCACGTTTACACTGAGTGAAAATAAAGGGTTAGAAACCACACCACAGAAGAAGGGAGGCTCTGAGGCAGAGCCTCAACAGAAACCAGAATACGACTGGGTCAGGCAGTAAAGAGTAGAAGCCGGGACCAACATGGTAGTTTTTACTACATAATTGTGATTCAGACTTGGAAGCCCACACTCCCACACAAACAGCAAGCACCTCAGACTTAAACATTGCCAGAAAAGATAAGCTTTCGGTGTCCAAGTGTCACTAATTTGTAATCCTGACTCTGGGGCTGATGGGAGGATGTTAACCAAGGCCCTGGGGAAAGCCAAAGAAGTGTAAGCTGAAATCACGTTAATTCCCAGGTGTTCTAGAAGCCTCTCTATGTCTACGTGATTGCTTGGTTTTCCTGAAACCTGACTCCTCGCTTCTACACAATAAGAAGCAAAGACTGGTCTCAATTTCCTGCAAACCAGTTTTTAGCTCATCCCTGGCAGAAACATGTCTGTTTAGTGCAATCTTAATTTGAGGTGCGTAGTTTATGCTCTTTGAGGAAAAATAAGCATTATTCGGGGTGTCCCGAAGTAGTTAAGACTCAAGGGGCAAAGTAACACTCAGGCCTTGAACAGTGACTAGAGGACTGTTGTCAAATCTCCACAGATCACTGAGGCCTTGAGACTGAACAGCAACAAAGAGATGAGAAAACCTCTAGAAGCATTTTCATGAACAAGGACACAGGTGTGGGCAACTCAAGCATTCTGCTTCTCCATGCCGCCGAAAACGTAACCATATTCCTCTGGATTATGCAGAATGTGGTGAACACAAAATGACTATTACTTACTAACCCTTGTGTCACATAGGACAGTGATGTGACAATGCAGAATCAGGTGATTTGGCCGGAGTCATGCAAATCAGTGAAACCCAAAGTTAGATCTCAAATAGTAAGGTTGAGCATCTCTAGCTCCTTTTCCACTTTTCCTCACAACTGTGCCAAATCTTTATGCATCCAGAACTCAGCCTCGCCCTGCTTTTCCAGTCCTGACAAGTGACGTCACTGCATCAGCCTGTGAGAAAGTTGAGGTTTATGTTACCCTCTTTATTTTTTTTAAAGATTTATTTATTTTATGTATGTGAGTACACTGTCGCTGTCTTCAGACAGACCAGGAGAAGGTATCAGATCCCATCACAGATGGTCGTGAGCCACCATGTAGTTGCTGGGAATTGAACTCAGGACCTTTGGAAGAGCAGCCAGTGCTCTTAACCACTGAGCCATCTCTGAAGCCCACCCGCTGTTTCCATTACTCTTTGATTGCTATGACAAAACACCTAACTGAGACAACGTAGAGAGAGTGGTGGTTCTCAACCTGTGGGTCACGACCCCCACAGGGGGGTTGCATAACAGATATCCCGCATATCAGATACTTAATCAGGAGTTAGAACGGTGGCAAGATCACACTTACAAAGTAGCAACACAATAACTGTGGTTGGGAGGGTCACCACAGCATGAGGCTCTCTATTAAAGGGTGACAGCATCAGGGAGACTGAGAACCACTATGATAGAAGTTTACTTGGAGCTTAGCGTGTCAGAGGGTAGATCCATGGCCATCGTGGCGGGGAGGATGGCAGCAGCCAGGCAGGTATGGTGATGGAACAGGAGCTGAGAGCTTAGGTCCTGATCCATAGGCAGGAGGCAGAGTGAGAGAGCCTGGGCCTGGGGTGGGCTTTTGAAACCCCGTGACACACCTCCTTTAACAAGGCTACCCCTTCTAATCCTTCCCAAACAGTTCCACTGACAAGCAGTCAACCATATGAGCCTACAGGGCCGTTCTTATTCAAACCACCACACCCTCCCAATGTGCCTCTGCTCTTGCCAATCCCACTTCATTCCACCAGACTCTCTCTCCTCTGTTTGAAGCCATGCTTCTCTATGACTTTTACCCATGAGCTCTCCTTCATACTTACTTCTGCTCCACTGGCGGCCTCCTCCTCCTCCTCCTCTCCCCTTCTCCTCCCCTTCTCCTTCTTTCTCCTCCCCTCCTCCTCTCCTCCTCTTCCTCCTCTCCTATTTTACTCCTCTTCCCCCTCCTCCCCCTCAGCCTCCTTCCCCTCCTCCTCCATTTGAAGGTGCCCTTAGTCTTTCCTCTGGATAAGCCACACCTCCTTTGGCTCTACATTCACTCTAGCTCTTTCCTAGTTCTCATTCTCCAAACAACTGTCCCTTCTTCTCTCCACCCAATTTCTTTTCAACTCACTTTTCTGCTACCCTATTGAACCCTAGTGTATGGCGCTGTTGTGGGTTGAATTGTATACCCCATTAATATGTTCAGTCCTAAACCCCAGTTACCAGCATGCTGGAGACGAGAAAGAGAGAGAGAGAGAGAGAGAGAGAGAGAGAGAGAGAGAGAGAGAGAGAATTAAATTAAAATCCAGGCATTATGGTGAGCCGTAATCAATACGATCAGTGTGTTATAAAAAGGTATAATTAGGTACCTTTTAATGCCCCAAGGGGAGACTATGTGCTGTTCTATACGGTCCAGAGAGTGATCTATGATTGCACACCATCAGTTTATTGAGCACAAAGCAAGCAAAAGAAAAAGAATAAACAGCAGGTGGCAGATAGAAACAGCAGCTACAGAGCAAAGTACTTTCAAAGCAGAAGTTGGGAACGCCCAGCAGAGATGAGTGGAGTGGCCTTGGGGAAGAGGCTCCGACCATCAGTGAGGCTTCAGCATCCAGCAGAAACTGACCGTGGCCTTGAGGCAGTCAGCCGAGATGGAGGGTCTCCTGGTGGATGAACTTCCCATGGCCCAGCTTCCAGCTTCTCTGCCACTGTGGGCATTGTTACAGAGAAAGGAAGTAGCTTACCCTCTAGTTGTTCTCAAAGACATGGTGTTTTTCCTCCTGCTTTACTTTTATCTTCCCTCCCTGTCACAGAATTGTAGGGATGGCCAATCCCACATGAAGGGTCTTAGAGGACACTTTGAGACCAGTATTCTTGGGTCCGAAGTGTGTGTGTGTGTGTGTGTGTGTGTGTGTGTGTGTGTGTGTGTGTGTGTAAGAGAAAGAGGGAGAGAGATAAAAGGTAATGTATGAGCACTCCAAAGTAATACACACACAATAAAGGAATAGCATGAAATACTGTGTATAATAAAGTTTATCCTTGAAAATGCCTTGGGAAGGCACCTAGAATAGGACACAGTGCTCATTAACCTGGAACTGAGACAAAACGATGACGGGCATTTTCCCTGTCACCCACTTCGGGTGGATACGCGATTCTACTTACACTGTTACCCCTCTATCCTGCCGTGTGTGTGACTGTGTGACAGTCGTATGGGTGGTGAGCTGTATTCTTCCAGCAGTTGGGCAAGGATTCGAACTCTTCCCTTTGCAGAGTCTCTTCTGAGCTTCAAACATTCCAGCCCATTGCGGCTGACCATCTCTCCGGTTCAGTCATTTATTCAGCGTGTATGTGTGGGAGCCTGCATATGACGTCTGAGTGTGCACCACCTGTGTGGCTGGAGCAGAGGCCAGAGGTGTCCCAGATTCCCTGGAATTGGAAGGTAAACGGGTTGTGAGCCTCTACTGTGGCTTCTGGGGACTGAAGCTGGGCCCTTTTCTGGAGCAGCGAGGGCCCTTAAACACAGCCACATCTTCAGCCCCCACCTCTCTTCTTGAACTCAAGATCAAGTGGGTAAGGGAAGTTTAGTTTCATGCTCTGTACTTTGTAGCAACTTCCAGTGGGAATTCTAATATACTCTAATACACTCTAATAGAATCACGGATCTCTAGGGGTAAAGCTAAATATTGCTGTAGATTTACTAGTTCTTAAAAAATTGTTTATCTAAACCTTTGCGAACTATGCCATAATTTAAATATGCCTTGGCTTGCAAGGATGAGATGTTCTTCCATGAAGAAGTCTGTCTCTCTCTGTCTCTCTCTGTCTCTCTGTCTCTGTCTCTCTGTCTCTGCCCTGTCTCTCTGTCTCTCTCTCTCTCTCTCTCTCACACACACACACACACACACACACACACACACAGACACACACACACACACACACACAGTCTCTGAAAGATCTCTGAAGGAGCAGATAGTGCTCTTAACCACCGAGCCATCTCTCCAGCCCAAGAGTCTGTTCAGAGTGTATCAACATAGCTCGGCCTGGCGTGCTCACACCTTTAATCCTAGCACTTGGGGGGCAGGGTGGATTACTGTGAGTTCAAGGCCAGCTTGGTCTATAGATTGAGTTCCAGGACAGCCAGGGCTACACAGAGAAGCCCTGTCTCAAAGAAAAAAATGTAACTCCTTTCTAGTTTCTTCGTTTAAAGTGTGGGTGGTGATCGGTAATATACCACCCACTAACAGCAACAGAGCATCACGCAGGATACTGGAGGATAGGTCTGAGAACTCCAAAGAAATCTTCCAGCTCCAGCTTAGAGAGGTTTTAAAGGGTTTTCTCTGAGAGCATAGGGAGACAAAGGCCTAATGTCCGCTTGAAAACCAGTATGAAGGCAGAGGCGTGCCCTGTGTGGATGGTTGGTGACAACTGTGAGCCTCAAGCAAATTTCTAGTCTACTCCAGAACTGGCAGGGCAGGAGCAGCAAACTCAGACGTGGTCGTACTTTATCCCAGCACGTGGGAGGGGAGGCAGGATCTGTCTGAGTTCCACACCAGCTAGCGCTGTGTCGTGAGACCCTCAAACAAAACTGAGAAATCAGCAGTAGCAGAAACACCAGTGGGAAAATGAGCAGAACAATTCTTCACGGCTGACAGCCATCCCCATCTCTCCTCCTGACTCTAGCAACAGCCACATCCTAATGGAAGCCTGGAGGCGCCACTTGCTGGTTTGGTGGATAGCGATCTAGTGAAAGTTACCGAGAACAAATCTTTCACACTCTCAGATGTGTCTACATGAGAACCGAGGTGTTAGAGTCTGGTTTTTTTTCCTAGTTTATGAACAACCCTGTAATGTCAGGCAGAATAAAATACCTAGCAGTACTGAAGATACGTTACATCTATCACTTCCTCCTGTTCTAACACAATAACCCTGTCGAAAAAGATTACATTAATTTGAAAAAAAGGTATTTCTTTCAGGGCTCGTTTGTTGCCCAGTAACTTTTCCATGTCTGTTTGCAAATCAACCAGAAAACATATTTTACACACCATTGTACAGAAACGTCTGAGCCAACTGACATTAGTGTTTTCAAACAAAAGATGACTTCCTTTTTAAAAAAAAGATCTGTTGTCTTTCCTTGTAACGTGTTCGGTGGTTGTCTAATTAGCTGTCAGTACATTCTAGGAACAGCCAAACATAAACACAGCCCCATGCGTTCTCCTAATGAGGAACACACAAATGTGCTGAAGATACCTAGGGTAGGTGGCTTTGAGGAAGAGCTGAGGTCCCAGATGGCCAATCTTGGAACACAAGACTATACATGGAACCTAGAACAGTTTGGACGTGCGCTGCGCTTTTCTCTGTGAATCCTTGTACTTGAAGGCTAATCAGTCAGCAGTGTACTCAGCGAGGCAGGCGTGAGTCAGTATCCTCTGGAGAGCTAGAAACAATGGGACATATTATGTAAATTCTGTGGACTTTTTCTATTTTAAGGAACTGACTCATACAGTTGGAGGGGCCAGGAAGTCTACTGCAAGCAGGGCGCCTAGCAGAATATTTTGGTCTTAAGTCAGGTATTTACAGAGAAGGCCAGTAGTCTAGAAACCCAGGAAGGGTTTCTATGCTGCAGACTTAACACAGAATTCTGTCTATGTAGGAAAGCCTTCATCTTTGTTCTAAGGCTATCCAACCATTCTTAAGGTCATCACCTACATTACAGAGGTCATTTTATAAATGCTAATCACACCCAGAAAAGTACCTCTGTGGACACTTCTGTGTTTGAAGAGACTAGGTACTGTCGTCTAGTCAAGCTGATACATTAAAAAAGACATTAAATTGTTAAACGTAGATTGTATTCCTGAAAATAATACTAATTAAAGATAAAGTGATCAGATAGGCACAATTATTGACAAGTGCAGGAGTGAGTGGATGTCCCACCTTTGTCCTGCTATACGGATGAGGGCCTTATCCTGAGCTTAAGAGATAATCATGCTATTCCTCTCCTGTCCACATATATACATAATTTAAAAAATCTTTAAAACATACCTGCAAAATTTGGCACCTGCTGTACGGTTTGGATCTTGAATGCCTCCTCCCTAAACCCCAGTGTTGGATGAAGGCTGTTTCTTGACTTGTAGTGAGGTGGTGGTGCCTTAGGAGAAGCCTGGCGGTAGTAAGTTAGGTCACTGGCTGCAGGCCTGGAAAGGAATGCTGGGATCCCAGGCTTCTTTTTCTCTTTCCCTCCCAGCCACCGTGAGAGGGGCAGCCCTCGCCTGGGTGTTTTCTGCCATGATGCACTGCTGTGTCAGGGACTCTAAAGCTACAGGCCGAACACTGTGGATCACAGTACACGAAACCGAGAGCCAAAATGTCATCTTGCCTCCTGGAAGTTGAGTATCTCAAGTATTTTGTTATAGTGCGGAATGCTAGAATCATGGTCCTTCAACTGAGTCCCTGGTCTCACCCTTGAAGCTGGGTTTTATAACCCTTTGGGTAGCTATGGCTTTTCTGGGCCCATGCATTGAAGGATAGTGATCCACACAGCAAGCTTATTTTTGGAGCCCATTCAGCATCCTGGGAGAAAGCTCAGACTGCGTAGTGAAGACTGATAGCTCTCTGGGGTGAGGATCTATCTCTGAAGAGGGGCCTCACAAAACAGAGGGGATCTGCTCTCATGGAGCCCTGCTTACAGGACAGATGTGTGGGTACGACATCCTGAGTAGGTTTGGGGGTTACTTATAGGTCTGGCCCCCATAGACTCACGTGTGTGAATGCTTGGCCTGCAGGCAGACACCATCAGGCCTTGTTGGAGGGAGTGTGTCACTGTGTGGGTGGGCCTTGGAGGGCTCCTAGGCCCAAGCTTTGCCCAGTGCAGAAGATAGACCCTCCTCCTGGTTGCCGTTAGGTGGTCGTCTCCCCTCCGTGCTGCTTTCAGATCAGGATGTACAATTCCTCTGGCATGATGTCTATACTTCCCACCATGGTGATAATGAACTGAACCCCTCAAACTATAAACCAGCTCCAATGAAATGTTTTCCTTTATAAGAGTTCCCTTGTAGTACGACCAACTTAAGCTTATCCCCCACCAACTTACAAATAAATGAGCCTCAGACTACGGTTATTTTATTTGGCTTTGACAACTACTGGGGGGGGGGCACCTATTCTCTTCTAACTGCTGTCCTGGCTACCTCCCCAGCGGTGTACCTGCCGTTTCCCCTGGTCACGTGCTCATGGTCCATCTCCCCTCCTGGTCACTTTCTCTTCTCTCATTCCCCTTCTTCCTCCTTCTCCCTCTGGTCTTTCTTTACCTCCTCAGGTAACTCAACCCCCACCAACCTCTAAACCCTCAGTAATCTGCTGTATCCCATTTTATTTAACCAATAATTTTAAATCAAGGAACAAGGTTTGCAGAACAAAATCTTGTAAACGTGGGAATTCACTCATAGGCCTAGGCCTTTGGGTACAGAAATCACAATACACAGTAACACAGCAAAACTTGACGGTGTCTTTTCACAGCAATGGAAACCCTAACTAAGACACTGCTGCAACAGAACCTTGGCTGTAGAGGGTTTGGCTACGGGGGTTCAAGTCATTGTTTATAAGCTCACATTGGGCAGGAAGAGACAGGAAAGTCCTTCAGTCTGGGCTGTAGTCATTATCTAGATTCACAAGCCAGGAAGAAAGGAACCAGAATTCAACCCAGCCAGAATAGATCTCCAGATTTGGAATGGCCAAAAACAGTTCCTAATTTAGATCAGACCAGACCTGGGCTCTTGGGTTGAAACACTGGCTGTGCACTGGATGTGACGGCTGGTGCATGCTTGTAACCAGCACCCCAGAAGCTGAGGTGACATCCCAAGTTCTAGGAAGATTTAGAGTTGAGATTCATTTTGTTGAGATGTCAAATGTCTGGAGTGAGTCAGGAGGCAGAAGCAAGATCAGGTGACCCCAGAAACTCAAGCCCAGCCTGGACAACAAAGGAGACCCTATGGAAATAGACAAAATCCCCTTTGTTTCATGAAGCTAATAAGTACTCTAAGGGTTGAGCTTATACGAGGGAACACAGGAAACTCAATTTAGCATTTATGCTTACGTTTGTTTTCTCTCAAAGGAAGTTGAGTAGTTTTAAAAGGCAAATTGGGAAAAGGACACACGGAACATTTGAGGGTCCTGATGAGATGACCTTCAGTAAAAGCAGGGGACAGGCATCGGTAATCAATGGTGGGGTAGCAATGACAATGAAGTTTGTCCACCAACCTTACAGCTGAACTTGCTTTGTCATTCCCTTACTTACGGCTTTGTCTTGTTTCGAGAATTTGGAATACAGCTAAATTCTTAAGATGGCATGCACTGTCACCTTTGCCTCCTCCCCTGGGTCATTTCCTATCACTTTCCTTCCTGGGCTGTCAGACATGTTGACCATCTTTTGGGTGTGGGAAATGGGGTGGCTGGGGAGATTGCTTAGTTGGTTAAGTACTGGCAAGCACAGGGGCCCGAGTTAGATGCCAAGTAACCTTAAACCAAACCTAACCTAACCTAACCTAACCTAACCAAACCAAACCAAACCAAACCAAACCAAACCAAACCCCAACCAACCAATCAAACAAATCAAAAAACATGATAGTGGCAGTGGTGTGGTTCCAAGTCCAGTGCTGGGGCTGCACAGGCCAGTCTACCCAGCCAGTTCACAGCAACCAAGGCTCTGCCTTTATAAACAAAAGGTTAGGGACTGGGGGTAAGGAGAGTCAACCCTATCTATGCACGTATACCTGCACAAACATGCACACACACACACACACACAGAGTCAACCCATCTATGCACACATACCAAGGAGAGTCAACCCTAAACATGCACTGCAAACACACACACACACACACACACACACACACACACACTCACTCTCTCTCTCTCTCTCTCTCTCTCTCTCTCTCTCACACACACACACACACACACACTCACACACTTTCTCCCAGGTCAGAGTGGTTGTACTGACCAGAAGATATTTTTGTACTGACCAGAGGATATTCTCCATTCTTTTTCTTGACAACTTTTGTTTATCCTTTAGGCTTCAGTTTGTCCTATTCTCAAAGATCTCTGGCCACATCTGTCCCCTTTTTACTTTTCTAGTAATGTTATTATTTTTAACCATAATTGTGTGCTTAGCTGTTTAAAGGTTTCCTCTGATAAAGAGTGAGTGCAACCCATGTGGTTTCACGACTGAGGCTGGGGAAAGAAAAGAACAGAGAGCAGAGAAGGGGAAACACCAGGCAAAGATATAAAGAAAGCCCCCGGGTGCCACTGCGTGGAGGAGGACGTTCTCAACTCATCTAAAGGTCCTGGTGCTATGACCACACAATAAGGAGTATTTCCTTCAAGAGACCAATCATGCCAGGAAGCTGGGCGGTGAAACTCCTCTTTAGTGTCAGTACTTGGAGGGTGAGGCAAGAGGCTCTGAGTTCAAGGCCAGCCTGGTTTGCAGTTCTAGGACAGCCAGGGCTACACAGAGAAACCCTGACTTGAAACACACACACACATCTCACCACCCCAGGACATGCAGGGATTGCTGCCCTTCAGAAATAATTCACTCTGGGAATTTTGAAACTTCCTAAACCTCAAACACTGGGCCTCCACCGGAGTCATGACAGGACGTGCCTAGCATATGCAAATCCCTGGAGCACAGCCTCAAACAGTAACAGGAGATAAATGAACAATTCTATTTTCACACTTACGTAAGACAAATAAAAACCACCACACTCTGAAACTAACCGTACATGGTTGGAGCGCATAACAGATACTCTCTGGCTATAATGACATAACACTATCCTTACACAGATGAACCCTGGTGGGACTGGAGCAGCGTGTGACAGTGGAGCGGACATGGGGAATGACTGCTAATGGGACAGGGTTTCCCTGTGGAGTGTTAAAATGTAGAAAATCCATACCATGGTGAGAGCTGTGCAATTCTGAACATGGTAAGAGGTCATGGGACTGTGCACCGTAATGTGTACACTTATTAAGATCCATTTCAGTGAAGCTGTGTCTGGAAGCACAGTTGACCCCTATGTTCTTAAGTGTCAGTTAGTGAGCATGGCCTCAGGCTATGCACATGCAAGCCATGCATCTCTACTGTGCTTTTGAGTTTAGAATCAATCGACTTCCAGCTCCTCAACAGGGTAAGATCGTTCTTGCTCACAGGTCCTTATTAAAAATCTCTGCCAAATTTGGGGAGATGACAAAAGAGTTGAAGTTATTAGTAACAATATGAATAAACTCAACGAAACTTCAGGAATTGGGGGTAAACGTGCTTTTTAGAACACAGTGTATACCCCTTGGTAGCCAGGAGTTTGTTTCTTTAAAAAGCTGATCTTTTTTCAACTGGCAAAACCCACTTTGAATTAGCTGATTAGCTGGAAACTTTTAACTAACATGTAGGACTGAGCAGATACCCATCGGCCACAGCTCCTGAGAAGCTTGGAGCTGATACTGTGGGTTCAGACTCTGTGATCTCCCATCACTTGAAGACAACAGACCTTTCAGGCTTCTTTTTAGCAATTCTCCCCGTCCCCACCCCCCTCCCAGTCAGATACTCTTTTAACTGACCCTCCCTGCCCGGAAACCAGACCAATGTATTTTCTATGTCAATGCCAGACGTTCTTTTTTGAAGTTTCATTCTTCAATACCTCTATTCTTCTGTCTGTGGTGGCAACTTCTCTGTCCACAACCGGCTTAATCTCCCTCTTGTTCTGAAATAGCAATAACCACTAAGGAGAGGGCACACTCACCAAGACTCGAGCTGTCAAAGCACCGCCCTCGGCATCACCACAGTGATCAAAAGGAGCGTCTGCTGCCCAATTTCTTATACTGTTCTCAGGAGCTTAATCCTGAAGGGCTATAGGACGTCTTACTGACTTTATAAAGACCTGATTTTAGATGTCACGGACAAAAGACGGCTGGTAATTAGCAGCCAATCTCCGCTGCTTATAACAGAAGCTACTGAGTTCCATGTAGTACAGTTGTTTCTGTATTTTGGCTTAAAAGCTAGCTTGTATGAAAAAGAAGAATGGACTGAGAAACACGAAGGGACAAAGCAGAGTAATTTAAA